>NW_020175670.1:9776683-9889180 GCF_003031525.2 Neophocaena asiaeorientalis asiaeorientalis
ATAAAACTAAAAGCTGGTTCTTTGAGAAGATAAATAAAATTGATAAACCATTAGCCAGACTCATCAAGAAAAAGAGGGAGAGGACTCAAATCAATGAAGTTAAAAATGAAAAAGAAGTTACACCAGACACAGTAGAAATACAAAGCATCCTATGAGACTAGTACAAGCAGCTCTATGCCAATAAAATGGACAACCTGGAAGAAATGGACAAATTCTTAGAAAGGTATAACCTTCCAAGACTGAACCAGGAAGAAATAGAAAAATAAAATACCTAGGAATAAACCTACCTAGGGAGACAAAAGACCTGTATGCAGAAAACTATAAGACACTGATGAAAGAAATTAAAGATGATACCAACAGATGGAGAGATATACCATGTTCTTGGTTTGGCAGAAGCAATATTGTGAATATGACTGTACTATCCAAAGCAATCTACAGATTCAATGAAATCCCTATCAAATTACCAATGGCATTTTTTACAAAACTAGAACAAAAAATCTTAAAATTTGTATGGAGACACAAATGACCCCAAATAGGCAAAGCAGTCTTGAGGGGAAAAAAAAGGAACTGGAGGAATCAGACTCCTTGACTTTAGATTCTACTACAAAGCTAGAGTAATCAAGACAATATGGTACTGGCACAAAAACAGAAACATAGATCAATGGAACAAGATAGAAAGCCTAGAGGTAAACCCACGCACCTATGGTCAGCTAATATATGACAAAGAAGGCAGGGATATACAATGGAGAAAAGACAATCTCTTCAATAAGTGGTTATGGGAAAACTGGACAGCTACATGTAAAAGAATGAAATTAGAACACTCCCTGACACCATACACAAAAGTCAACTCAAAATGGATTAGAGATCTATGACCAGACACTATAAAACTCTTAGAGGAAAACATAGGAAGAACACTCTTTGACATAAATCACAGAAATCACAGCAAGATATTTTCTGATCCACCTCCTAGAGGAGTGGAAATAAAAACAAAAATAAACAAATGGGACCTAATGAAACTGCAAAGCTTTTGCACAGCAAAGGAAATCATAAACAAGATGAAAAGACAACCCTCAGAATGGGAGAAAATATTTGCAAAAGAATCAATGGACAAAGAATTAATATCCAAAATTTATAAACAGCACATGCAGCTCAATATTAAAAGTACAAAGAACCCAATCCAAAAATGGGCAGAAGACCTAAATAGACATTTCTCCAAAGAAGATATACAACTGTCCAAGAAGCACATGAAAAGCTGCTCAACATCACTAATTATCAGAGAAATGCAAATCAAAACTACAATGCGGTATCACCTCACACCAGTTAGAATGGGGTTCATCAGAAAATCCAGAAACAATAAATTCTGGAGAGGGTGTGCAGAAAAGGGAACCCTCTTGCACTGTTGGTGGGAATGTAAATTGATACAGCCACTATGGAGAACAGTATGGAGGTTCCTTAAAAAACTAAAAATTGAATTACCATATGATCCAGCAATCCCACTACTGGGCATATACCCAGAGAAAACCACAATTCTAAAAGACACAGGCACCCCGGTGTTCATTGCAGCACTATTTACAATAGCCAGGTCATGGGAGCTACCTAAATGCCCATCGACAGATGAATGGATAAAGAAGATGTGGTACATATATACAATGGAATATTACTCAGCCATAAAAAGGAACAAAATTGGGTCATTTGTTGAGACGTGGATGGATCTAGAGACTGTCATACAGAGTGAAGTAAGTCAGAAAGAGAAAAACAAATATCGTATATTAACACATATATGTGGAACCTAGAAAAGTGGTACAGGTGAACCAGTTTGCAGAGCAGAAATTGAGACACAGATGTAGAGAACAAACGTATGGACACCAGGGGGGGAAAGTGGCGGGGCGTGGAGGTGGCGGTGGGATGAATTGGGCGATTGGGATTGACATGTATACACTGATGTGCATAAAATTGATGACTAATAAGAACCTGCTGTGTAAAAAAAATAGAATAAACCTATTTATTAAAAAAATAAGGCTTTTTCAAAAAATAAAAACCTTCACAGCAGCACCTAGATTGGCACTTGATTAAATCACTGGGTACTATAACCTAGCCAAACTGCCATAGAAAAAGAACTACCACAGAAGCTAATGGAATTCATTTCTCCTTATTACCATTTTTTCTCTATTACTTTTCCAAAACCTTTGAATGAAAAGACAAAATGGCATGGGCATAAGGGGAGATTGCTACTTTTGAAAAGCTGCTACACTTAGACGGTTGTTAAAGTGAAATTACTTCCCTTAAAAAATGAAAAAAAATCCCCTTGATAACTGGCATCTTTTAGTATCCTTTTGTCTTTTTCAGATTATGGGGCATTTTCCTGATAGTTACAGAAGAAGGTAGGTTTAAAATCAGTTGGAGAAAGGACAGGGGTGTCCATTTGGGGCTTCATCTTTAGCAGCCTTATTAGCCCTATCGTTTCTTAAAGGTACTGCATTTCCTTACTATGGGCTGAACAGTGAACAGTGGCGATTTTAGAAGGGAGATAATTAGCTTGTAATAGAGCAGCAATTATATGCACTTTAGCAATAGGAGTGCCAGCAGAGGTTAAGAATCCACATGATTTTTAAATCGTGCCAACAATATGGCAGACTCTAAAAGCACATCTGGAGTCAATGTAAATAGTGACAATTTTCCCTTTTGTTAATGTGTAAGCCCTAGGAAGAGCTATGAATTCAGCAGCCTGGGCTGATTTTACATTGGGCAGAGTATGTCTCAAGTGGTTCATGCGGGGAAAAGCTGGCACAACATGTTATTAATAGTGTTTACAGGAACCATTACAAAATAGAAGTAAGCCTAAAGAAGTGTCTAGGAGGTTCTTTTGTGGCTTTGAGAGCATTTCTGTGGAATAAAGTAGGGCTCTCCATCATCGGCAAGGGGTAGTAAAGAGCTGGGTTCAAAGTGTTACTATGACATAATATGATGGAAAGTTTAAACAGTCCTGTTTGTAAAATAAGGAATGTTGCCCACCATTCCAGTTCAAGCCATTAGCCACTGTAGCTGCTCACAAACAGTGTACCTTGAGGGGAATTCAGGATGGAGAAAAATAGGACTCATTCTGTGCTTTGCCCCTGGATAGTTAAGATGAAATTTCTGTGAAATTTCATATGTAAATTTCAATGACTCCAGATTCTTGCATCTTCCCATACATAGAAAAGCACTAAAATCATTAACTTGAGATGTCTGTTTTTTGTGATTACCAGTGATCTTTTTATGTTTGATGACATACTCTTTTCTAGCAAAAAAATCATGTGTATCCTGGCTCCTTCCTTACCTCTTTGGATCAGTTGGTCAGAGCTACCTGAGAAGCTGTCTCCCAGGCTATAGTTCTCAGTAATTTCCCCCAATAAAACCTAACTCACAACTTTTATGTGTGCTTTTTTCTTTCATTCTACATGTTCATAGGTGATCTGTAACCATGCAGACAGGTGTTGTCTCATGAACTTGTGAGAGGGCAGATGTAGCATGGGGAACATAAAGGCAAATGTGGGAGTCTAATGTAAGAGTACTGACTTTGTTAATTTAGGTGGCAGTTGGACACAAGCATGGGGGTGTATTTGAGAGGCAAAAGCTTGTCCTAGAATACCTGCAGCAATTCCATTATTTGTGTGGCAGTATAGATGAAAAGGTTTGTCAAAATTAGGTAAGCTGAGAGCTGGTGGGGAGTAGAATGTTAATTTTAAAGCTTCAAAGGAGATTAATGCCTTTGAAGGTCAGGAAATGAGCTCTGGAGTAGTGTATGGGAGGAGGGCATACAGAGGTCTAGCAAGGGCAGCAAAGTTAGCAACTGGTGGCAGCAGCTAGTTGCCCTGAGAAATTTATGTAACTTTTTTCATTTTGGGGATAGGAATGCACAAAATTGACTCAATGCATTTTGGGGTGAGTTTTTTTTGTTTGTTTGTTTTTTGCGGTACGCGGGCCTCTCACTGTTGTGGCCTCTCGCGTTGTGGAGCACAGGCTCCGGACGCGCAGGCTCAGCGGCCATGGCTCACGGGCCCAGCCGCTCCACGGCATGTGGGATCCTCCCAGACCGGGGCACGAACCCGTGTTCCCTGCATCGGTAGGCGGACTCCCAACAACTGCGCCACCAGGGAAGCCCTTTGGGGTGAGTTTTGAATGCCCTGAAATATCTCCTGTCCTAAGTTTATAAGAGTTGTTTGTACCCATTGAAGTTTGGATCGGGAGACTTTATGGTCTTGTTCAGCTAGTGCCTTTAGGAGAGTGAAGGAGTATATAAGGGCAGCCTGCTTAGTTTGGTTACAGAGCAAACGGTCGTTAACATACTGAATAAGAGTGGAGCCTTGGGGAAAGGCTACAGAATGTAAGTCAGATAAAAGGATCTGGGAGAATACTGAAGGAGACTTGTAATGTCCCTAAGGCAGATGAGTCCACGTTAACTGTCTCCCTCTCCATGTAAATGTGAAGGGAGTCAAGATGCATTGGGATTGAAAAGAAAGCTGAGCAGAGGTCAGTCACTGTAAAGCAGGCTGCATCAGCAGGAATTGAGGTAACAATAGTGTCTGGATTAGGGACTACGTGATGGTGAGGAATTACAAAAGAGTTTATGGCTCTTAGGTCTTGCACAAATCAATAGATTTTGTTCCCATCTGAGTCAAATTTACCTTCTTTCTTCATTGGCAAGATTGGAGTGTTACTAGGTGAGGAAGTAAAGACAAATACACCCTGCTGTAAGGGAGAGTCTATTATAGGTTCATTTCCTTACTCTGCATCTCTGGAGAGGGGGTACTGGGTTACTGATGGAAATAGTTTATTTGTTTTTTGTTTTTTGTTTTTTTGAGTAATGCACATGGGCTCTGCACTTAGTAACAATCCAATTCCATTTGCATGTGTGGCCCAGAGACCAATATCTTTAAAGATGCATCCTTTTCAGAACAATTTAGATCAAGAGGAGTTTCTAGTAAAGTAGGAAACTTAGGGTTTGGTCTGAGGGCAAGGAAACAAAAACACTTTTCTCATTTATAGTGGCATTACATTTATATAACAAATCTCTACCAAAAATTTTCCTGGTAAGGAGCTGTAAACTAGTGTCTACTGAAAACAAACAAACACAACATAAAAGCTGTGGGTCTAATTTATTCAGTGTCTTACTGAGGACCATACCTTGGGAGAAAGCCTCTCATTCAGCTCTGAGAAACTGTTCTGGAGAGGTGGGGAGGAGGTCAGTGTAGTTAATGATTTTGGCAAAGGGAGTACATGAAATCAAGCACACATCTCAGTAGAAGGTTGTTGCTAGTCACAAGGGGCAGGTGTCTCCATTAATGATTTTAGTGACTTTCTAGGTGTGAGAAGATGCAAGAAATTGGGTTCATAAAATTTTCTCCTGAAAATACCCATCTGAAGCCCTGTTCTGTCAGTTTGATTTTTTTTTTTTTCCCCCAGAACACAGAGTGCTTCATTCCTGATCTCCAACCTGAATTCCGTTCAGGGTGTGTTGGAGGTCAGCGACTGCAGTGGCTAATAACTTAATCCTCGTAGAGATGGATGGCAAGCCACATTCTTTAGTTGGCTTTAGAAAGGTTTGATGAGTATTAAGAGGACCTAAGGATATTAGGATGGGCTGAGATATGGGCAATGAAATAGGTTGTCTGAAAACTCCAACCTTGAATAGAATCAGAGGTGACAGGTAGAGATAAATCCTCTGAATGGATGGTAGAGAATTGTTCCAGTGTCAATTTAAAATTCCAGTTCTTTATCCTGTATTTTAAGTTTAATGGTGGGCTCTAGAGTGTAACTGAGGATTGGCGGACCTCATCAATTGATGGAGAATTGTCCCATCAGAGGAGAAAAACATACCCTCTCGGGGTGCTGGGACCTATGCAAATTATTTTTTAGATGTCTCTTTTCCCTTAACTGCAGGATAATTATTCTTCCAGTGTCTTTTTGTTTTTTTTTTTTTTTTTTTTTTTTTTGGAGGGTATTTAGAGCCAGGATCCAGAGATCCAAAAGATTTTCTGGAGGGTCAGAAACAGAGTGGTGCGTAAAAAGATGGAGAAGGGGAATTAATGCTAGATGTGGTGTTTAATTTCTGTTCCAAATCTAATTTATGTCCTTTTGTCTTGTGAAGGGAATCCCTAAGGCTAGGCATTATAATGTTTGTATCCTCTTCCCAGAGATAACAATAAGATAACAGTACAGGATGAGAGCTCTGTAAAAAATTTTTCAAATACAGAAGTTTTCCCAATGCAACCTATCCATCAGTTGGCCATTGAGGAGTGGGATCTCTATTCATATATTTATTACAATAGCAATTTAATCCAATAAGGCTTTTTTATGGAAAGACCTGGAGGTAAATTCCCAGGCTTAGAATAAATCTTTACCATAGACACAAGCGGTGTCTTTGAAGTGGGTACAGAAGATGCAGCCCCCATGATCCAGGAGTTCATTTCCAGAGTTAGCAAAGTAAGAAAGCAGAGACTTTTGCCATTATGGGCAGTAAGAATGGTGTAGCAGAACCAATGTCTTCATGTTCTCATGGGAGTCCTCCAGTTATAGACCCAATAATCTGTGATACCAGGCAGGTGCTACTACAATGGGACTTTTCCAGCACTAGCCAGACAACGAAGGTTGAGATGACAAAGGTCCCTTCTGACAAATATCCCTGAAAGCTGACATGACCAGACAAACAGCATGCTGCTTGTGATGGTGTCTCAGAATCTCAGTCTATTCAACTGTTCATCAGATATACGGCAGTACATGCACCTTCCAGGTGGTGAAGGCCAGAGGGAAGGTCATTTGTCCTAAAGCCAAGCTCTCGGGATGTAGAACAAGACAAAGGGAAAGCTTCATCCAGTTTTTATACAGAGGACCCAGAGCAAACTTTGTCTAAACAGATGTCAGTCTGGTGAGAACCATGAACTTGCCAGTCTGTGAGCCAGCTTGAACAGCAGACCTATGCCTGCCTTTTACACTATACTTTTCCTCCTTATGACACAAAACACAGAGACAAAAGAAAACAATGACCATCTCTGGGAGGAATGAGATCCATAGAAAACAGGAGTACTCATAACAAATCTTTATTAGAGCTGCTATACCCAAGGCATGAGTTCACCCAAATATTTTCTCCTGTCAATCTAAATTTCGAAAAAGAAAAGACTTTCCCCACTCTGTTTCCACTGGATCCTGCAGGCAGAGATCCAAGAGATGGAAGTGATAAGAATTCTTACCTTCTGCCAGCTCTTATCAGAGGTCCATGGATCTCTCCCCTTTGGTAGTCCCAGAGCAGCAGTGTCCAGCCAGTGAAATGTCCCACATTGGGCATCAAAAATGTAGTAAAGAGGCAATTTTTTCCTCCCTCCCTTCTAAGTTCTTTGGCTGGACTAATAATTAAATTGACATAAGACATATTAACTGGAAAAAATAAATTTGGTACATATGGGAGCTCATAAAAATATGAGACTCAAAAAAGTGACCAAAGCAGGCAGTTTTCATACATTTTAAACAAAGGAATAGTATTTGTGAAGAATTGACAAGGGGGTTGGGCGTGAGTGGCTAATCACTGAAAAAAGTAACAAAATTGTGAATTCCCTATCTCTGGTAATAAGGATGCCTTCTACCCTCCAGGTGCAGTGAGGGTATATTTCATATGGAAATTTATTATTTTGGGGGGACAAAGGAGGGTCAGAGTGTCCTTCTTGTGCCAGCTGTTTCTTAAGTAATTTTAATTCAAAATAATCAATATGCCAAAGTGGCATATTTGGGAATGGCCTGCCCTGAACCCCTTCAATTCCTTCTAAATATCCTTATCATATTTTCAGGTCAATATATCTCCATTTTTATCTTGCTATTTCATCTTCAATTATGTGATATTTTGTCTGTTTTAAAATTTCTTTCCTAAGCTCACCTGATCTTTTACATGTTTCTGCTTTTGTCTATTTTTTTTCTGAGTTTCTGAATTTCTGATCAGAGTTACTCCTTTATATCTGCAAGTGCTTGCTTCAAATGTTTTTCAAATGTGAGTACTATACTAAATTTTTTCCCTGCTCGCATTTTGTTTCTGTGTTTTTGTGTATTTCAATGTTTTGATTTGTATTTTCTATGACAGCTTTGTATGAATATTGCCTGCCTTTTTTGGCTTATTTTAAACTTTTCACATTCTCATCTAGCAGTAGCAGTGTTTCTGTTTATTTATGGTGAGAGATTTTTATAGTTCACACAGTCATGTAGTTCATAAGTAGCCTATTTGGGGAGACAACGTAGTGGGATGTTAGTAGGTTGAGACCTTGTTTTGGGAGAAGATATGATTCTGCTTTTGAGATAGCTCCTTTTTTTTGTAATACCCTGATCTCCACCATGTGTCTTCTTTTCTTCAGCAAGTCTCCAATAAACATGCCTTCTCCATTCCCTCCAGCAAATAGTATCTTCAGGAGACTCTTACTCTTGTCATGCAAATATTCATGCCCCTTCTTTCAATTCCTTAGAAGCCCTATTCTGACTCACTATGTTGCAGCCATGTTTTGAGCATTTCCACTACATCAGGCAGGCACTTCTCTTTTTTGGGAGGGGTGGTGACTTTATGTGTTTTCTGCCACCACTGGCCTTTGGTAGTTCCCTCTTTTCCCTGCTGCCTCTATCTGGCTCTACTTAGGTATTGAGTCTGGAGATGGCTCTGCAAAATTTGAATGTTTATTTCTTGACTTACATATACACTTAACTTTGTAGTATTCTCCATCCCCAAATTATTTTTGAGAATAGTGTGATTTGCTCTTGGATCTTCCATCTGTATGGTTTTGGGGGAATTTGTGAAGAGATTCGGATTTAGGCAGCCTCCATACCTCCTTGGGAGCCCTGAAGCCCGTATGGTTTTTAAGCATGAGTCTTTATTGACTGGTGCCTCATTGAGAGGCTCTTATTCTCTCCTGTATATTTTTCAGCTCTGGCTGTGCTTGTGTTTTACACAGGCTGTCTATCTCTTTAAGCATTCTGTGGTTGCTTCCTCTCTGTAGCCTTGGTGTTCTTCCATTTACTGTTACCGGGGTGGAGATTTTAAGCACTTTTTATTGGAACGCAAAACATGACAAGCTACCTGCACGACGTCAGTTCATTTTTGTACACAACATCAAACAATGTAATAAAAGCTCCCTTTCCCCAAACTGCTTGTGTGAATAAGAATAAGGGAACCCATCTTTCTGGATGACTCTTCTCTGAGCCAGAAGTCTCAGCTTTGCATGTGAACCTGCAGTAGACTTCAGACTATTTTTATCCTCTCAGCTTTGGCAGGGCCCATCCTGCAAAACCTTACATAGCAGTTTCCTGTGTCTACTCCCCATGGAACCACAGTAACCAGAATCATCTTTTGACATGCAAATGCCATTTAGAAGGGCTTAACTTTTTAATATTACCTTTATTTAATAATAAAACTGTCACTTCCATAAGCAGTTGGCAAGGAAAAAGAGCACAAGTTGAAAGAAAGGACAGCAGTAAAGCTGGGCTTACTAATAATGCTGAGGATGGGCAAAGTCAGATTAGATATCAGAATGAAGGGCTCTGAGATTTGCTTCTAATGGACGGGATATGATAGAAACGCATATTTGAGAGGAAGCTCTCTTTCTCTAAGCTTTGGGCTGCTGTAAAATAATATCATAACTTTGTGAAAGAAGTTACATTTTGTACTGTCTGGGTACTTAAAAGTGTAGAACAGAAGCGAGAGTTGGCTCCCACAATCACTAATTGACAGAATGATTTAATATTAAGTGACTATTTCAGCAATAATTTTCAAAACTTGTGGAAGAAAATGCTCTGGAAAATGTGGCTAAGGGCTGAATCACTGTGAAAGCACTGTTTCAGTAAGTGACACTAATTGCAAAGTAATGGCCATAGACTTTGCAATCAGACTTATTCTGATCAATGTTTTATTATTTTTTAATTTACCACCTTATAAATCCAGTTGGCCTGCCAGAACACCTTCTTGAATTCTTTTGGAAATGAGCCTGGACATTTTTAGCTTGTTTCTGCTTGATACATGCCAAACATGGGTTCTTAATTTAAACTCTAATTATGGCAGTACCAGCTACCCTTCCTAAAATCTTAAAGATCTATCAAGATATCTTCCGAATCTTGGTTTCCAGTGAGTCTTAACTAAGCTGTAAAAATATGATTTCTCTCGACACTTGGGATGTCACATTTCCAGGGTAAAAGTAGCTCTTTTTCAATATCTTTCAATTTCTATCCTTTTCAGATATTTAAAGAATAAAGTGTTGCTCAACATGGTTATGTATTGGGAAAATATTTTTGTCATTAATGCTAATGGTTAAAAATTGAAATGTTGTCTTTGAAAAACTTTATATTGCTACCATTACATTTCATTTTATTCTGAGCACAAACAAGCATCTCCTTTAATGCATGCTTGACTGTGATGTTTGATTCCGGGACAAGGTGGTCCCTAGAGAATTCTGGAGCTAATTCTGGCAAAGCAAGGCCTATGGAGCTAATTTCAAAAAAAGAGTACAGCTGAGTGTCTTGGTTTTGTCTCTTAATAGTAGCTCATTATTCTTCCATTTATTAATATTCATGGAATTTCAATAAATTATTTTATGTTTCCTGAGTCTTTCAGTGTCACTTTTCCAAAGATTTTGTTTGCAACTTGTCCTTGTGCCCTTGCAAATTACTGTGAAAAAGAAAAAGAAAAAAGCCATCAATGCAGCTGTCAAATGTATGTAAAGTGCCCCTTATTACAAATGATTTCTGAAAGGTCTTTGACTCATGTGCAAGGTGTAGTGGAAAGAGCATGGCACTTCCAATGGGGCAGAAATAGATTCTGTAGAATCTACAGTCACTTTACAATCTACATAGTCACTTTCTAAAACATAAAGTAGAACTTTCAATGCCTCCTCTTTGTCTCAAGAATTTTAATTTCTCTGTTTAAAAGAATCTTTATTGCTATTATTATTATTATGTTAACAGTGATAAAGCTCATATCTTTTGAGTGCTTATTATGTTGTAGATATTATAATCATTTTAGTGGCATTGGCATATAATACCTATATCACTGAATCTATTCATAATTATATTATGATATAATGTAGAGGAACTTATTAATTACTCTAAGCTTCCAGTTTTTTATTTGAAATATCAAAGCAATATCTTAGGGTTGTTTTTCAGATTTAAGAAAGCAACAAATTAAAAATAACTAGCATAATGTCTGGCACATTATAATCTTTAATAAATGTTAATTTCCTTCCCTTGTTTACTGACCAAAGAGAATGGATGCTGTATTTCTTTCTAATATTGAATATTATATATATATATTAACTGAAGTATAGTTGATTTACAATGTTGTGTTAATTACTGCTGTACAGCAAAGTGATTCAGTTATACATATATACATTTTTTTTAGATTCTTTTCCATTATGATTTATCATGGGTTATTGAATATAGTTCCCTGTGCTATACAGTAGGACCTTGTTGTTTATCCATTCTGTATATAAATGCTTACATCTGCTCACCCCAACCTCCTACTCTAACTCTCCCTCAACCTCCTCCCCCTCGGCAACCACCAGTCTGTTCTTTTTTCTAGTATTATATTTTATTTGAGAAAATCACTGTATAGTTTAAAATTTGCTTTCTTATACATCATCTTAATTTGTTTCTTATTGAAACAGTTTTATTCATGCCACGTACCTAATGGAGAAAGAGGCCCAGAAAATTCAGTAACTGTTCTCAGACTAATACCAGACTCCTAAGAGACTTAGTCTGCACCTCATCTATTCTTCTTGAAGCCTCATATTTTTACTTATGTGCTTTCAGGAAAACTTAAGTCACTTTTACAGACTATTGTTTTGTCATCTAGGTTTTGACTGATTTGGTAAATATTATATTGAAGTAGGAAGCAAAAGTACTTTCAGAACCACGTAGATCAACTTGTACAATGTACTCTTGCCACATCTCAAGTTCTTAGCAAAGATAAAAAATTTAGAAGCTTGTTTGTAGATGTGGAAATGACAACTGGGTCAGGACTCTTTATTTGCTATCATGAGGTTGAATGGAAATGACACGGAGGAGCATGGGAATGGTTGCAGAAAGAACGAATCAAACAGAAGTGTGAGAATACACATCTTTGCCTTTCCCCCAATTTTATAAGGAAAGTATTAAATACTTCATCATTATGTGTGATATGAGCTATAGGTTTTTCAGATGCCTTTAGCAGATCGAGGAAGCCCCTTTCCAGCCCTAGTTTGCTGAGATTTTGTCATTTTATCATGATTTAAGGTTGAATTTGTTAACTTTTTTTCTGTACCTATCAACATGATCATATGCTAATTTTCTTCTTTATTCTGCTAAATTGGTGAATTATATTACTTGATTGTAAAGGAGTAAACCAACTTGCCATCCTAGAATAAAACCCACATGACCATGATTTATTTTCTTTTTCTCATTTTTTAAAAATAAATTTATTTATTTATTTTTATTTTGGGCTGCGTTGGGTATTCGTTGCTGCGCATGGACTTTCTCTAGTTGCAGCCAGCAGGGGCTACTCTTTGTTGCGGAGCACGGGTTCTGGGCGTGTGGACTTCAGTAGTTGTGGCATGCAGGCTCAGTAGTTGTGGCTTGCCAGCTTTAGAGTTCGGGCTCAGTAGTTGCGACCCACAGGCTTAGTTGCTCTGCAGCATGTGGGATCCTCCCAGACCATGGTTCAAATCTGTGTCCCCTGCATTGGCAGGTGGACTCCTAACCACTGCGCCACCAGAGAAATCCCTATTTTCTTTTTATATATTATTAGAATCTATTTGCTAATACACGTAGAATTTTTCGCATCTTTGTTCATGTGGTCGTTGGCTTAAAATTGTCTCTCCTTTTGATGTATTTGTCTGGTTTTATTATCAGGGTAATTCTGGTCTCTGCAAAAAAAGTTGAGAATATTTCCTGTACCTTACTTTTGGAAAAAGACTGTGTAAGATTTGTGCATTCTATCAAATTTCATAAGATGCACAAGTGAGAAGTTACCAGTGAAGTCATCTAAGCTTGAATTATTCTTTATGGGAAGATTTTTTAATTATAATTTCAGGTTTTTAATAGATATTGAGCTATTCTGATATGTAAGTTTAGTTTTTTACAGAATTTGTCTATTTCATCTTAGTTGTTAAATTCATTAGCTAAAAGAGTTTCATAATGCTGTTCATAATATTTTATTACCATTTCAACGACTTGATTTAGTTATCTCACCTCTTTTACCCTGTTATTGATAAATTTGTATTTTATTTCATATTCAGACTTGCTAGGGGCTTATCAATTTTATTAATTATTTCAAATAAGCAAATTCAGGCTTTGGTAATTTTCTTGACTGTTTGTTTTGTATTTATTGACTTTTGTTTTCATCTTTTTATTTTCTTTTACTAATTTTTGGCTTAATTTGCTCTTTTATTAGCCACATAAATTAGACACTCAGGCCATTGATTTTAATCCTTCTTGCTTTTTGAAAGTAAGCATTTAAGCTATACATTTTCCTATAAGTGCTGTTTTAGTAGCCTCTCAAAAATTTGGAAAAGACATTTTTATTAAAGTTCAGTTCAAAATTTTATTTTTGGCTTGTGATTTCTTATTTGACAATTTGGCTATTTAGCAGTGTGTTGATTAATTTTGAAGTATTTGGAGATTTTTGAGATATCAAAATTATTGATTTTTAATTTAATTCCATATTGGTTGAGAGGACATATTCTGTAAGATTTCAAAGTTTTGAAAATTTTGAGACTTATTTTATGGCCCAGGATATGATTTATTATGGGTTATGTTCCAGGTGTACTGGAAAAGAATGTATATTCTGCAACTGTTTGTAGAATGCTTTATAAATATCAATAGTTCAAGTGGATATACAGTGTCATTTCAGACCTTCAGTATCCCTATTGATTTATCCATTTAGTTGTTTAATCAATGACTGAGAGATTTCCAGATCTGGCTGTGGGTTTGTTGATTTCTTCTTTATTTGTAAGTTTTGGTTTATGTATTTAGAAGCTCTGTTACTATGTACATGCACATTTAGGATTTTTATGTTTCCTTGATCAATTAATCCTTTTTCAAATGTCCCTCTTCATTCATACCTTTACTTTTGAACTATCTGTCTCTTTGTATTTAAAGGTCATCTTTCTTAAATAGTATGTAACTTTTTTATTCACTAGTCTGAAATTTTTCTTATAATTGGAGTGTTAACTTCATTTGCATCTAATACAATTTTGATATATTTGGTTAAGTCTATCAGAAACTGTAATGATATATCTACAAGCCAAGGAATGCCAAAGATGGCCAGCAAACCACCAGAATGTAGGAGTGCAGCATACAGAGCTTCTCCTTCACAACACTGGAAAAAAACAACCCTACCAACACCTTGATGCCAGAACTATGAGCCAATAAATTTCTATTGTTGAAGGCACCTAGTTTGTGGTACTTTGTTGGAGCAGTACTAGGACACTAGTATACCAGGTACATGTAGAATTTATACTGAGGGTTTATTTGAGATGATATTACTTAGAAAGGTAAAAAGTGTCAAGCAGGCAATTGATATTTAAATATCAATTTAAATTCTGGAATTTTTCTTTTCCAACACTGTTGTGTTTTTCTCCTCTTAGGAAGTAGCACCAAAAGTAATAGTTGCCTGATCAATGTTTCCAAAGTGATTATATCTTAGATTAAAAATGTGCCATAGATCAAAGACCACTTGAAATAGCATAACTAGTTCACAATAATATACATATTTATTGTTTTAAAATATATTTAACATAAAATTCACCATTTTAAGTGTACAGTTCAGTGGCATTAAGAACACTTGCATTGTTGTACAACTATCATTACCGTCACAATATATCTTGACATCTAAACTTAGCTTGTTATGAAGAATTGAGCATTTAAACCAATTTAGGCTCTCACTCCTTTGACTGAGACTTAGGAGTAAGTAAGCCAGTGAAAATAAGCCCATCATTTCTAATGTCATTAGGAAGATTATTCACTTGATCCCTTGTGACTTCTTCAACAGCCCACACTTCTTTCACAAGGACAAGTTAAAGACAAAACAAAAAAGCAGGAGAACAGGAGAGCTAGCAAAGCTGAGTTCTAGTCCAAGGTGGTCATTAGTGTTTTCTGTCATCAGTCATATCAATTCATACCCACTCTGAAAAATTACACTCATATCATGATAACTTCTTATCTTGGGCTAAGATGTGAGATTTTAGGGGGATAAAGAATTGCTACTGTTTCATTTCCTTTTTATCAAAATAAACAGACCCTTCTATGTTTAATTACATGGTATACAAAGGTATATTTAGTGTAATGAGAAAGGCCAATGGAATAGATTGAAAAGAAATATTACTACCAATTACATAAGCCAACCCAGAAGACTTGAAGTGATGGCAGCATTCTTGGTATAGATCAACATTTCCTGATTCATGTATTAACATCACTCACTCAGTGTATTCCAGAGAGATCAGGGCTCTTTTCTACTCCATGAGAAAGTTATATGTATGCTGGTTTATAGGAACAGATAGATATGAAATGGGGACCCCAACTTTCCTTCCTATTGCAAGAAGAACTGGGATTTTATCAACAGGAGAAAAAGATATAAAGGTCAGTCCTTGAAAAGTAAAATGGATAGAACTAGGATGATTTTGATAAGCATGGCACTACATTGATTGTTATATTTCTCTGATCCCGACTTTTAGGCACAATAAGGTGTGGAAAAGCGTTATCCGAAAGAAATGTTCTTGTTTCCTCTGATTTCCCTTTGCTTCCTTGCTCAAAACAGCACTCTTACCCTCTGAAAATCTGAGAGGTGATATATTTATATTTGAGTTATAAGTCTATTAAGCAATTTTAATTGCATTCAATAATGTGTATATATATATATTCTAAAAATGGCTTACATAATGCTTATTATTTAAACAGGATATATGTATAAGTTACTGAATTTTATGGGGTTGGTGGCATTAATGTAGCTTTTCAAAATATAAAAAGAGAGAGCATGCAGGAACCCCAGGAGTTACTGTTCTTATGGTAAAAACACTAGTACCAATTCCCTGTCACTCTTTGCCAACTCAGCACATGGCTCTAGTTTATTCACACCTTACATGTCTATCCCATACACACACAGTACCAGATTAGTAACTCATCTGAAATCTGCACTACCTGGATCATTGAGAAAGTCTTATTATATAGTACTTCAATAAAAGCTAATGAAAAATTTTTTCAGGCTTTATAAACCTATATTGACTTTATAATTTAGTCATCTTGGTATACATAGAAGACAGAACCTTTTTTTCTAGTTTTCTCTGAGTTTATTATAATGTTCTTTGCAGCCATTACCCCTTGCTTGTGATTATTTTCAATGGTTTGATGTTTAGGGATTCAATCTAGCCTTTAGCTGACAAATTGCCTTCTTAGCAAAACAACAAAAAGCTGTGATGTTATTTGCCCTTTGTGATCAAGTGCATGGCTGGGAAAAAAATAGTTCTTCACTTGCCTCAGGTTGCTTTCCTATATTACAGCCCCTGTGAAGACTACAACTTTCAGTACAGCATTTATAGCAGGATGATAATTTCCTCTCCAAAAGTCAGTACAGCATACAATCAAGGTAAATTAGAATGGTTCTTTGCCTGTTTGTTTGTTCTTCCTTGAAAACACACTTTCCTAAAAAGTATATTAAACCAAGGAAATTAAATCCCTGTTATTTTTGAAAGAGAGCCTTTTATTTTTTATAAATTAATTAGTTAATGGAAGAGGGAGTGACTTGAAAACAGGAAGGGACAAAATTTCTTCTCAATTATTCCAATTTTCGTTTTCAAATTCAAATCTTAAAGTTCTAACATTTTGGAATGCTTGTTGAACAATACTGCACTTTAGATGCTGTCTTCAAAGAGGGCAAGACATGCATATCTGTACCATAATATTCCTTATATCTTTGTTATCAGTACTGACATTTCATAAATATTAGCTAGAAACAACTTTCTCATCATCTTCTCTTAATCTCACCTGTCCTTCCTCTACTGTCCTCTTCTTCCCTACTTCCTAGGACAAAATATGTTTGCTGAATTTATTTGAATATCAAGTGTTAAAACATATTAATAGCAAAATTATTTATCCAAAGCCACAATACGTACATACATACACATGCACCATTCCTGCCATAACAGTTGCAATTTTTATAATCAATCCAGTTCCTAGCACTGGACTATCAGAGGAAACTGAGGGCACCAAGAGTGACATGGTTTTGTTAAGAAAAGGTCATTTTGGTGAAGAAAAAAACCCATAGGATTACAACCTAATGATTAAAAACTTAGATGAACACCATTTCTGGCATTTCAGAGTTGCATGATCAAGTTACTTAATCATTCACTCCAAACTCAAACTTCTTAATTCATAATGTGGGGAATGGTAACCTGTCTTATATACTTACTGTTATGCTTAAATAAGATAATGTGTAGAAAATGCTTAGCATGGTGTCTGCACAAGATGGCTTCTAAAACAATAACTTCCTTGATGATGTTGGGTGGCAATTAATTTTAGTTCTTAGCCAATTGTTAACATGCAACAATTTTTGCATGAAAAATAATAATTCAGGAATTGGAAAACACATTTCTCCCTTTTGCTTTTCTTTATTAATCAGTTTGGGAAAGGAATAACCAGATATGTGTGATATGCTTAAGTTTTAAACAGTTGTTGTTCTGAATTTATTCTAATAACTTATTATTAATACCTCCTCTCACAGTTTTCTCAAATTACACAGGTTTAAACCACTGCTCAGTGATGATCTGTAATATTTATTTTAACACAAAGCCCACTTCTTTTTGGACTTAATTTTGGAAGTGTAGTTTGAGGTCAGCATTTAAGAGGACTCTGAGAACTTTAAGGCAATGGGGAGCTATGGAAGCCTTCTGATTGGAAAGATGGATTATTAAGTGTTATTTTAGGAAGATTATTTTGATATTCTGACTAGATTGAAGTGGGAAGGTAAAGAGTTCTGTTAAAACTGGCATTTTATGTGTAAGTGAAGTAATCAGGAAGTCAATAAGGGGCAACTATAAATTAGAAGGTCTATAGAAAGAACTTCTAGAGGACTTGGGGGCAAATGGACTTTGCAGTTTTTACAAAATAAATATCTGATTATGCTACTCCTTTGCTTAAAATCCTTTGGTAATTTCACAATGCTCTGAGAATAATTTCCCACATCCTTAACATCATTAGATTGTTTTAGCCTCAGGTAAAATCAAATCTAAGTGCAGCTGAAGTTTATTATTGTAAAAGGAAGAAATCCACAAAAACTTCTGATTCCAAAAAGCCACCATATCTTCTAGGCTGTGATCCATCCTTCTGTTCTGCCATTCTCTATATGTAGATTTTATGGGATGAATTGCATTCCATAAATATATATGTTAAAGTCTTAACCCTTGGTACTTGTGAATGTGACTTCATTTGGAAAATGAGTCTTTGTAGATGTAAGCAAGATAAGATGAAGTCATACTGAATTAGTGTGGGTCCTGACCCAGTATAACTAGCATCCTTATAAAAAGATGAGAAGAGACACATATGCACACATAGAGAAGAATGCCACGTGAAGACACAGACATACGGGTACAGTGTAATCCTTTTCCTGACTCTAGGGTTAGTCCTCCAGAGCTGCCATAACAAAATACCACAGATTGGATGACTTGAAGGATATTTATTTCTCACAGTTCTGGACGCTGGAAGTCTGAAATCACGGTGTCAGCATATTTAGTTTCTCCTGAGGTCTTTCTCCTTGGTTTGCAGATGGCCATCTCCTTGTCGCTTCCTCATGTGGCCTTTTCTTTCTGCACACACTTCCCTGGTGTCTCTTCTTCTTCTTCTTATAAAAACATCAGTTCTATTGGATTACAGCCCCACCCTATGACCTCATTTAATTACTGACTTAATGGTCCTATCTCCATATACAGTCCCATTGGAGGTTAGGGCTTCAACAAATGAATTTCAAGGCAGGGAGTTCCATCCATAACAACTCCCCAAATAGGTTTTCCTTCGTGTTCAATTGGCCAGGGTTTAATATTATGCCTAATCCTAATTGCGGGAAAGAGAAAAGAGAATTGCATGGTTAGTTTATTCCAAATAAGATTTATCTCTTAGATCAGGAAGGGGATTAGCTATCTTAGACTCATTGAGGGTGCATATTTTAATGAAATTGGAGTTCTGCCTACATGGAAGAAGGGAGGATAGCCTTGTAATCACAATAAGCCATCATCCCACAGTGTCCTTCTGTAATCGTGTTCCCTACTTTCTCTTTAGAATCGTATATTTCCACTTCTTGCCTTGCTCTCCACACTCTAGCCAAAGACTTTTTTTTCTTCTTTTGAGCTCATCATACTCTTCTAATTTTAATGCTTTCATGTTGGTTGTTCCATATAATTGGAATCTTGTCCTTTATGTCCTTACATAACTCACCTATTCTTATGCTTTAGGTCTCAGCTTAAGTGATATAACTTTGGAAAGGCCTGACTTTTCATATAGCAGATATGTTGGTCACATAGCATTCTTCATTTTTAAAAATGTTTATCACACATATTATTTAGATGATATTATCCTCCATACTAGACCTAAAAAAAAAAATCCATAAGAAGAATGTCATCTGTCTTATTGATTTCTTCAACATGATTGCTTGACACTCAGTATTTGTTGATTGGTTTAATGCATACAAATGAGAAACAGGAATATTAAAAGACAATTTAGATATTGAACTTAACTCTTTGAAAATGGTTCAGTCCATTAGCTGAATTATGGAAGACAAGAAGCAAAGATTATTTAGAGAAACAGTGGAAAGTGTCACCTTTAGTAAACTAGTCATTTTTGGGTAGAGATACATTTTAATGACTTAAGTACATAAAGTAACATACAAGAATATTTTTCAATACTCTGCATCTGTATTATGTTTAAATTTGGTAGATATGCCAAATTTAGATGTTTAAAATTTATTAAACTGGTCATTTATTTTCATGGAGCTAGGTAAATTATTTTAGTGAATTTGATTATTTTCTTTTCTCTTCATGTTGCAAAAACATAGTGCCAATTGTGCCACATCTTCTATGAATTCCCTGACTTTTAAATTAGACCAGGGACTTCCCTGGCAGTCCAGTGGTTAGGACTCCATGCCTCCACTGCAGGAAGCACAGGTTTGGTCCCTGGTCAGGGAACTAAGATCCCACAAGCTGTGCAGTGAGGTCAAATAAATAAATAAATAATTAGACCACATTTTTAATATAAAATTAAAATCTACAGTGTGATATATACTAGTGAATATATAAAAATTGGTAGCATTTCAGACTAGCTAGCTTTCGGTATGCTTAATCAGATTTCATTGTTGTTGTTTTAAGATGTAAGGACATGACAGTGTATCATAAATACAGTTATAAAGCATTTATAATAACCTGCTAATGTTTAAAAGATATTATTTTCTCTTGTTAGGGCAAGCAGTTTCCAAACGTTCACAGTTTAATATAATGATCCCTAATGGATGGGACATTTTGTGGATTTAAACTTTAATTTTCAGCTGTTTCATAGAAAGAAAAGTTTATTCTTTGCTTTTCCAGGTTGTAAAAGATTCAGGAAGGTTGTCTTTCAATGATTTCTTCACCAAGGTCTTAGAAGACTTTTTACTTACGGGAACCTTCAAAGAACGTAACATCAGCTAAGGTTTCAAGCCAGATTTTATGGCTTGCATGATCTTTTAACTCTTGTCATAGTAGCTTAAAATGTTGAAAGCATGAAGGTGAGATGAAGCAGAGGAGACAGGTGGTACATGGGGAGAAAAGAGCACAAGGCACAAAGCTACTGTGAGAAAGTAAATGACTGAAAAATTGCTGAGAAATTTATGTGGTGCTGCATGAACTTTTATCTTAACTCTGAATGTGACAAGTCATTGGCTTCAGTCGCATTGACTTTGAACTTGTAGACAGCATGTGTTCTGAATTTGTATTTATACAGTAACAACTGCATTTTCATTTTTAGTCACAAAGACACAATTTTAATGACATTTGGGGCCAAAATGAAATTAAAAACAGTCATAAAAAAGATTTATATCTGTAACTGATGGGTTTTCAGTATTTTTTGGTGGTTGGAAAAAAGCCATTTAAAAGTTGCTACAAATTTTCTATTTTTAAAAGTGAAAATGTTTGCAGTAGAATTTGTGTATTTTGAGAAAGGCCTAGGCTAGGCTAAAGTTCCACATGTTTTTGAAGAACTGTAAAGAGGTTCTAAGTGCTAAAAGTTTCATTTTTAATGTAAACAGAGTTATGTCATTACTAGAAGTAACTTTGCCCTTGCATAATTGGAGGAGAACTCCCTTCCGTGTGATTGTGTTCTGTGTGCTTGTGTGTGTGTCAGAGTGTGTTTGTGTTTATAGTGCAAGTAAGAGTTGTTTACAGGAAATGGGCAGTAGAAATGGGCCAGAGAGCTCAGGGGGCAGATCTTTCCCTGAGACTGATGTAGATGTATAAGAGAAACGGCAGGCAGTGCAAAGGTCCATTTGAGTGGAACTTAGTGCACAAATAAGCCAGATTTGGGAAATGAACTATTGACTATTATCTTTACCCTGTTTAGGATATGGGGGTCCAGCTCAAATTTTGATGAAATACTATAAAAAGAGGAAGAGCACTGACAAGAAACTAGTTCTGAGATGGCAAAATGCTCCCCAGACTTCCGGGGCAGCAGCATTGTGCTGTGAGGACAAACGAATGAGTTAAGAAGAGATCAGTAGGATTGAACTGTAGAACATGCCAGAATTCCTCATGAGTTTCCCAGAATTTGCTGGAGAATTTAATTTAAATATTTGATTTTGTGTGGTCATTTGATGAAGTCTCTGACTATTGTTACCAAATACACTTGGTTACCAAAGAGAACCATATATACTTGGGGATAAATGGGAGACTTGTTTATGGCTGCCTATTTCTCTATCTCTGTCTCTACCTCTCTAGAAAATGATCTACTTAGAGCAAACTTGTAATCATATAGATTTTTATAGAGACATCAAATTTCAGGGCCAAAATGGAATTTAAAGGCCAAATAGTCCAATCAGCTCTCTGATGTTTGATTGAATCCCTTCTCATGGCTTGGTCAAGTGGTTATTTACACCCACATTGTCAGGGATCTCGTTACCTACTGAGGGAATATATTCAATCAACTGATGACACTGAATATTATACATTGACCTCATATTTATCTTCTTGGACTTCCACCTATTTGTCGTACCACCTAGGGCCATGTAAAGACATTGTTTGATGTTATTCGAAATGACCTATCATGACCCACTTCTCTTCAATAGGCTACTTATCTTGAATATCTCAAACTATTCCTCACGGCACATTTTACTCTCTTCACTTCTTATTTTGCAACATGACACTTTTACCTGATTATTGAATTCCTCTTTTTGAATGCTGGATCTAGAAAGACAAAAGAAATCATGCAGAAACAAAACTATGCTAATCTCATCATGGCTTTTATACTCATATTTTGATTAAAATAATGCAATATGGTGATAACCTATTCAGAAACATTTGTGATGAACAAGTTGAAGGACTCTGACTCTCTTTACTCTTATGTATTTGTCAAATTTTAATTGCTGTGTGCCAGGAACTGTGCTGTTTTATCTGCATTGACAATCAATTCTATGACTTTAGTATTATTATTTAAGGCTAAGTGGAGTTATATAGCTTTCTCAAATTTATACAGCTACAGCATAAGCCAGGTTTCAAAACCTAACCTTTGTTGCCAGTGGAGATAATTTGACTCTTGGTCAGTTTGTAGTTCTTTCCCAGAAAAGGAACTGTCAATAGCAGCAAGCTTGTGTTCAAAATTCACAAACTTGTGATGCTGGTGGCAATACTACATGTTCTCTTGGTCAGGATATTTATAACAGTCTTCAGAGTCACAAAGAGTATAATATAGGAAGTAGGTAGATGAGTAATGACTTAGAGGTCATAGAAAATAGAGCCTGAGCCAGACTTAGACCTCATATAAAGACACAGCAAAAACCAGACTGCCACTGGGACTTATCACAGCACCAATTCGATTGCCAGGAACTCACTGCACTTTGTCAACAATGACAGCTACTGTCTGTATTGTTTTTGTTTGTTTGTTGAGGGCTCTAGTTGATTTAGAGATCCATTTAAGTGATCTTCTAGAACACTTCACAGTACATTTTGAGAGAGTGGTACTTTTAGGGATAGGGCAGGGGTCTCATTCTCTTTGGCTCCCCCACCCCTATCCCCACTTTTAGTTCAATATTATCAATATAAATTTGTTTCTGTATCTATTCATACAATGAATGCTTATTTAGTGACAAATAATATACTTAGCTAATATGTTAAATGAGTTAGTCCCTAACCTCAAGGAAATTACAGTCAACTATAGGAGAAAGACAAATGTATTTTAGGGGCACTTTTAATTAGCATCAACAAATTCAGTTTTTATATTTCATTTGGTATTCCTCATGGAATTCAAGATTAAAAATGTTGTTGAACCTCAGGAATAATAGGAATTAGACACTGTCAGAGCTCAATGTCTCGACTTTTCTCTGCATATATGCTTTGTTTGTCTCCATTCCTCCTTCTCTCTCACTCGGTCTTCTAACTGGCTCTTCCTTCTCTCTTACTCATTCTATCTCTCCAGTTTGTCTTATTACTTTACATAAGGGGTCACCAAACAATTTCTGTGAAAGCTAAATAGGCAATATTTGATGCTTTGTGGACCATAAAGTCTCTGTTGCAACTACTCAAGTCTGCTGTAGCATGAAAGCAACCATGGAAACTATATAAACAAATAAATGTAGCTGTGTTCTAATGAAACTTTATGTATGGACACTGACATTCTAATTTCATATAATTTTTACTTGACATGAAGTAGTTTTTTCTTTTCATTTTCAACAATGTTCTTAGATTTTCAACAATTCAAACACACACACACACCATTCTAGTTCACAGCGCATGCACAAATAGGCTCATGGACCATAGTCTTCCCACTCCTGCTCTGTAGAGCAAAATTTCTGGCAGCTGCCAGTTCCTGAGCCTTCTATCTTACAACTTAGATCAAGATCTTTTCTAAAATTCTTAACTAAAAATTCTTACTTCTTATGGGCCAGAGGTTCAGGCACATGTACAAAATGATCTAACTCAGAACAAGCATACAAAACAGGATGTGGGTGTGTGGGTTATTAGTGGGAAATATCAGGAGAGTTTCAAGTCAAGAAGAAAGACTGCCAAGGAGAATATTGTGTCCAGTTCAAAAATTAAATAGGCTGTTTCAATACAGAGACTTGGAGAGATTACAGTTAGGGTGACACATGGAAATCATTTTTTTTTTTACTGGCCTGTAAACAGCCAAAAAACTAAAGACATTGGCATAGGATGTGATGTATAACCAGGGAAATTACAGTGTTACCTGTTCAATAATCTGGAGTGTATATTGAGATGTGGAGTATGCTAAAGATGAGCCTAAAGGGAAAAGCAGAGAGCAGATTATAGCAGCTCTCTTCTGCTACACCTAGGAGCTTGGACTTTCTCCAAACTCATGATGGTTATGGGTTGAATTGTGTCTCCACCAAAGATGTTGAAGTCCTAACCCTTAGTACATGAATATGAACTTGTTTGGAAGTAAGGCTTTTGCAGATGATCAAGTTAAGATGAGGTCATTAGGGTGGGCCCTGATCCAGTGTGACTGGGTATACTTATGAAAAGGGAAAATTGAAACGCAGAGATAGATATGCATAGAGAGAAGACAGCGTGAAGACACAGGGAGAAACAATGCATTCTGTAAGCTAAGGAACATCATAGACTGCCAAAAACTAGGAGATAGTCTTGGACCTGGTTTTTCCTTACAGCTTTCAGAAGGAAACAACCCTGCTGACACCTTGATTTCAGCCTTCTAGCCTCCAGAATTGTGAAACAATAAATTTCTATTGTTTTAGCCCCCCAGTTTGTGGTACTTTGTTGTTTGGCAGCCCCAGTAAACTAATACAGAGAGTAATAAAACAGAGGATATGATCTCTTGAATGTTTGCTTTGTATAGGTCACTGATGTTGACAAGGAGAACAGTGATATGGAGTTCCAAGTTTGAGATTAGAGACAGCTATTTAAAATACTTAAAGACAGAAAAGAAATGATTTAGCCCCAGGAATCTGGGACAGGTATCAGAGGACCAGGCAGCAGAACTCAAAATTAATCACTTCATTTTCTTCCCGTTAGAACATGCTGGATTCTTGACTTTACTGGAAGCAGCAAGAACAGCATTACTGTCAAGCTGTGTATCAGATTCACCACACAGTCTGTTATTAATTCTATAATCAAAGAAAATGTGACTATAGGAGCCTTCAATATTTGTTTGTGGTTTTCTTCACTGTTTTTGTTGTTTTGCCTTCAGGGGCACTGCTGTTTTGGTGCCGATCTCTCTTAATTTTGTTTAAAATAATTGTGAACTTCAAAGTTATGAAGACAGATTTTAAAATAATACCTGTTATACACATACAGTATGGATGTCAACCTTTTCCTGAAGCCTGTCCCTCTGGGTGGCACACAGTGGGATTGCTTTCAAGTTAGTCTTGACTAAGTTCTAAGCACCAGAACTATGTTTGCTTAATGACTGCCAACTTGAATCTGTTAATAAAATAATTCAGAAATGAACTGTATATCTTAAGGAGGTAACAGTGATCACAGCACCATCTTAAGAACTGAAAAATATTTAAATTGTAGACTTTCAATCTAGTTCCCAATAAATTTGTTCCTAAAAACACAAAACCTGTTCATTTGTAATTATTACCTTAAAAGATTATATGGTAGGTTTAAATAAAATATTTTTTGTTTCTCTAAAAGAATCTGTTGCGTAAGTTAGTTTCGGCTGAAGCTGTCAAAATTTAAGACGGAGTGCCATATCCATCTCAATGGATGAGGGAAAGGAGATAAAGAATTGCTCTCAAAGAGTGGTCTGGCATCCACTTTCCAGCTCCAGAGAGCAAATAGAATTAATTTAGAATACTGGATAAAGCAAAGGAGTCAGGGAAGGGAAGCCTGGTTGCAGAAGAATCAGAGGCAATGTATTGCTTGTAAGAATAGATATCTTAGGTCTGGGAAGGAAAGTGCATTAGGTGTCACTTGTAATCATGGGGAAATTCCTTTGGGGTTTACAATAACTAGTCCGCATATTGGTGGTCAGTAATTTATGCCTTCTCTTTGCATATCTTCCACGGATAGGTAGAGTGTATTTCCCTTTCTTGTGACTTGCATTTATCAATAGAATGTGACAGAAGTGACATCTTGCAAGTAGCTTTGGGTTCAGCCCTTAAAAGACCTGTAAGCTTCTACTCTTGCTCTTTCAATCTAGTTGTAAAGAAAAATCAGGCCTTCTTCTCGAAAGAGAGATTGTGTTGAAAGGCCCCAGAGGCTAAGGCACATGCTGTTAGAAAGAGACCAAGTGGAGGAGAATAGCGGCACCCTAGTCAACCACTGGCACTAAGGCTCCAGATATGTGAAAGCGGTCTCCTTAGAACTTTCAGCCAAGCCTGTCCAGCTTGGGTGACCTCACTTAATTCTTTGGGGATTGGATTTGCCCAGTCAACTTTGAGAATGGTAAGAAATAGCAAATAATTTTTGATTTAAGCCACGAAGGTTTGAAATTTTTTTTATGCAGCAAATCATATTTCCTGTGCTAGGTTGAAGAAGTATGAGTAACAGCTTTCTGGCAGAGAAAATATTAAAAGTGTAGATGGCTAGAATAGTGATGGATAATGTAAAAACATATTTTCTTCCTTCCAAGGGTACTTCAATAGCGTAAACATTCTCTTTATGCCCTCTTTACTTATTCTGCCTAAAAGGAGGTGAAATGAATTGTTTTAAGTGAGTGTGGCAGGAGAAACAAAGCCATTTGTAGGCTAGTTTTTCCCTTTCTTTTGTCTTGCAATGAATCCTCTGTACCCATTTTCCTCTGTTAACCATCTCTATGATGTAAAAGGGATAATTCCCACCTGGCATGGCCTATCCTTTCTTGTATTGCTATAAAACTGGGTGAGTGCATCTATCTAATTCTGAGATTTGGTGTCAGGAGTACAACTCTCTTAAATATATAAACCATATTCTACAACATCAGCTGCATCAGTGCTATCTGAGGACAGTGAATCTGGTACTGAAGGAAGAATTAGGTTTGCACTTCCAGCTTAATGTTTGGGCTTTGGCCAACAACTTTGTTGTATAGACTAGAAATTGGGTCCTAGATAACTGGACATTTGAGAACACTCCTATTTGGAGAATGCAGTTATGGAAATCTTTGTGGGAATTCTGAGGGTGAATTGAGGTAGGCCCATTCTTTTTTTAAATTTCTCAGTCATTTAGAAGTTCTGTGGGGAAGAGGCATATCACTATTGGGCATTGCTTAAGGCCTGATGCTGTTAACCTCAAATCTAAGAGTGATGTTTTAAAACTCACTTTATAAACAAAAGTTTTGTAACGATTATTAATTCTTAACTACCTAATCAAGAATGTATTTAGCTTTATAAAATATTGCTATCCAGGTATTTGAAAATGACCTGCAGTGACTAAATAAATGAGTTTTGTACCTTAACTTTGAAATGCATTTAAAATCAGTCTCTTCGATTACATAGGTCTTTGTTGTTTAGAAAAGTGTAAACTATGGCAAGCTACATATTATTAAAAAGCAGATAATTTTTCAAGAAAGAAAGGTTTTGTGGTATAATTGGATGCAATCACATGGAGTAAGAATCAGAACACCTAACTCTTTTATTGATTTTTCTCTTTTCATTCCTCAATTTACTCAGCTAACTAGTATAGAGCTGTCTAACTCTCCAGGTGGTTGTAAGCATGAAATGAATAATGAATAAGTATACAGAAAACACTTTGAAAACAATCACAAATATTAAAATATAAGGGTTCATTTAATATATTCTCACAGATATGTATTGTTATGCCTTTCTGGGAGTTAGGTATTTTTGTATACACGCTAGGCTAAGTGAAACTTTGAAAGGTTTTCTATTTGGGACCCAAGTAAACAATTACTACAGTTCCATCTGGAGTTAAAATGAAAGTTGAATCATGATCATTACCAAGTGCAATAGACCTTTCTGTAGTTGTTTTGCTGTGAGTTCAAATTTTTAAGTACTATATATATATTCCTCTCTTAGACTTTATAGCTGCATGGTTGACCACTATTCCCTGATTAAAGTTAAAAACCACAGCACCCTTAACTAACAGGTCATAAATCATCTCATTCATAAAGGTGCTGATTACAACAGGGGTACAACCTCATCACTTTTATGGATGACTGTTTCTGATTAGGCAAAACATACAACAGGTATATTTTCCAAGCCTGACAGAAGACTCTGGCTCACAATGGTGCAGGGAACATCTGTCATTTTGCCTCTCAAGCATCCATCAGGCAAAATTATTAAATCAACATGCATCATTTTGTATAATAGAACTAAAATCACTGTTATAGAACATAATTCTTGGATTGATTTTTTCCTGCATTGAAAATAAACAACTTGGCTTCATGTTCATGGTTATGTAACAGTGGGAGATCATAATCTTGTGACAGAATTCTATATTATTGACATTATCTCTAAATGATCCCTTGAAAGGATATATAAAATTTAATATACATTCAATTTAGAAAGATTCCATTCACATCACACTGACATCTATCTATTTTCTATTTATTTTACAGCCAACATTTGAATCCAAGCACAATATTTATTTCTGTGATGTTTACTTCTTGCTTAAGTCTCTCAGCAAATATAATCCTGATGAAAATCTTGATCTAATGAACAGACTTTGACACCAAATGCTTAAGGATGCATCCTGACCCCAGTAGTGTGACCGTGGACAGGATACTTGCTCTCTGATGAAGTTTACTAATCTATGAAATAGGCAGAATAATAATAATAAGGTGTAATTCATATAATGTTGCCTGGCATAAATAGGTTCATACATTTAATATTCTTAAAGCATTGTCTGGTATATAGTAGGAGAAATATGACAAACATTCATTTTATAGCATTCACCGTTTCATTCATTTTTTATTCCTTTCTTGTTTCTGTGGCTTAGAGCAACATGTTTCAATTCTCTGAGCCACGGTGTGCTAAAAAGACCTTCTGCCTTTCAGCTGTTTGGCGTATTAGATGAGGCAACATTTGCAAATTATATTTTTAAACAGCATAGAGAAATATCTCATAAATGATTCAGGGCAATTTGGAAATTAACTCTTCACAAAAGTTGGAATTATGATACTATAGAAAATTTTGTTTTGCAATCATTAATTGAAAGTTGTTTTAAACTGACTGTGTATTGCTCTGAGTATTTTACTTTTCCTCCTCTAGTTCCATTCTTTATCCTTAATTCTGCTCTGTGCCACAGAAAGCTGGCATCTATAGACTGTGTCAGTCTGCACTTTTGCCCTATGGCTTCCTAGTGGATTTGATCTAAGTGGGGCATCAGTTGAAGAGGGGAAGTCAGAAGTGAGGGAAGTGAGAGTATGTATAGTCTTGATTCTCTCTCTACCAGGTCACAGGGAATTAAGTGTGTCTCTTTATTGAAGGCCACACCCCGGTTTGGAGGTGACCCCCTCCAAACAACTCTCACCGTTTTTGTTCTGTTAACCGCTTCTTATTCTTGCCCATTTAGACCTAGAGGGAGTAAGGCTCCAGCTCTTGCCAGCCCAGGAAACTGTATTGTCCCTTGGTAGTTTTCCCAATTCACCCTTGTGAAGGCCACCTTATTAAACTATCTTGAATTGCCCAGTTTGAGTGTGCCATCTGTTTCCTGTCTAGACTCTCACTGGTACATAAATCTGAGTTTGAACTGTAGAGTAAGCAGGCATACCTGAGGCACATGAAAATGTTAAGTGCTTCAGAGATGAATTTTATGGTTGCTGAAATTCTTTAGTGTGTCCAGGGTGTGGTAGTTGAAGTGCTTGTTTTATGTGTAATCGTTTTGAAGATGTGAGAGTGTTTGTCATCCTCAGTAATACAGTTTTTTAAAAAAGTATTAAAAAGTATAGTGCCTTTTGGAAACATAAGGTCAGATTAGCATTCATTTGGATTTCACAAGGTAACTGAACACAGATTTGAATTGCAAAGTAGCTGTAATTTTCTTTTTAACAGACACAGTAACTCTTCTTGGCAACCAGCACTATAATTATAGACATTGTGTTCAGTACAAACTTCCATGTTTTTGACAGGCTAGAAGATGAAAAGATACACAAGGACTTCCCATTTTTAGTCTCACTTTTTGTCTCTTCACATCTCTTTATATCTGAAACTATGACCCAAATGGGAATTACACTTCATTATTCATGACATATTGTCCTCTTTAGAGGAATAAAGAAACTATGCATTCATGGAATAAAGCTGATGTTAGGGCTAGAATGAAATTTATTGTTTGCATGATGATGATAACCTTTCTAAAGAATAAAATGTGCCTAGATATTGAGATATTTGTATAGGCAAATAAATACTACTATAATATAATAGTAAAAGTGAAATAATTCTTAATAATAAGATATAACACATCAGAGAGAGTGGGAATAACAAAGCACGTCAGAAAACTCAGGAAAAATGCTACAGCAGAAATGTAAAAATGCATTTCTTTTTTGAACGTCATTTGGGGGGCTTATGATACATTAAAATGGTCACCAGAGCAATTTTTGGTTTTTCAAGCAACTCTGCCCAAATTAGGGGCAGACATATTCACACTCAAGAAAGCTGCAAACCCCAGAAACAGACCTCATATCCCCAATTTCACACGTCACCTTTCTAGCTGATCTCATACTTATAGTGCCTCTACCAATTTGGTTGATAAACGCTAATGTGTTTATAGATATCAGGGAAAGATTTTGCTTAATCTTTTGAGAACGAAAATCACACTTTTAAAATGAGTATCTTTATAAACTTCTTTTCTATTCTGACTTGAGGTGAAATTTTTTTTTTTTTTTTTTTTTTTTACCCATTGCGGAGCACAGGCTCCGGATGCAAAGGCCCAGCGGCCATGGCTCACAGGCCTAGCCGCTCCGTGGCGTGTGGGATCCTCCTGGACCGGGGCATGAACCTGTGTCCCCTGCATTGGCAGGTGGACTCTCAACCACTGTGCCACCAGGGAAACCCTGAAAATATTTATTGTAACGATTAGCTGAGTGGTTAGGCAATGGTATGGACATACCAAGGAAATGAAATGAGCCATAATTATTTCAGAAAAAAACAATTAAAAAAAAAAGTAATGGGAAAATTGGTTTAGCATTTTCAAGGAGAAAGTTTAGTGGGAGGTAAAGGACGAGTCCATGACGTTCCAGACACTTGTATTTTGTGATTTATTATATAGTATGTATAATAAAAATTATTTATAGAAAACATTATTATTATTATCTCATCTTCCATCCCATCTACTTTCACACAGGGAAACAGCCTCAAGTTTTAAAGAGATAAAACAAAACCTTGCTCAGGTTTATAACCTGCAACCATTGCAACTCACCACACAGTCATCCCAGGGAGTGACTGAGTCAACGCAGGGTGCCGTAAGAGTATACCATGGACTGGGTGGCTTAAAAGATAGAAATCCCTTTCTCACAGTTCTGGAAGCTGGGAAGTCCAAGATCAAGGTGACGGCAAGGCAGGTTTCACACTGAGGCCTCTTGGCTTGTAGGTAGCCACCATCTCACTTTGTGCTCACGTGATCTCTTCTTTGTGTGTGAGCAGAAAAAGAGAGCTCTGGTCTCTTTTCTTCTTTTTATAAGAAGAAATCTCATCAGTAATCTTGTCATGGAGGCTTCACCCTTGTGCCATCCTCTAATCCTATAAACCCCTTCAAGGTGTTACCTGCAAATATCACATTGGGGGTAAACCTTCAACATGTGAATTTTGGAGGAACAGACACATTTGGTCTATAACGGAGAGGGTACATTTTATACCTGTTGATCCATTGGTATTCTGAATTGGGTGATAAAGGAAGTTATCCCATAGGTGATTTTCTTGCTTTTCTTTCTTCTTTCCTTTTTTCCTTCCTTCTTTCCCTGCTTCCTTCCTTCCTTCTTTGAGGTTTATACATGACTATGAATAAATATGAGTAGATGATGTGTTCCTAACCAGTTTTTTTCTTAGGAAGTATATGGCCATTCCTCTTTTAATTTACAGTTTGATTCACAATTACGTTACTACTTTTCCAAAGAATGCAAAGAATTTATACATATTTTATAGTGTACACTTTAACAGTGTATAATGATTTTTCAAAATAATAAAGAAAATTAAAATTTCAGCTCCAATTACCTGGCTCTCAGAACTCGTCTCACTTGTTTGCAGCCTCTGGTGTAAGAGTTATTTTTTTTTAGTGCTGATTTTAGACATATCGTCTGATCACTTCTTTTTTTATTGTAACTTTAAGCTTGTACACATGTGCGTATAAGTTTATTATTTTATAAGAATATGTATATTGAGGAAATTATGTAATCCTAATCCTTCCTATCATTCAGGAAACGATAAAAGTGATTTTTTAAAAAAACAAGACATGACTTTTAGTGATACAGAGTAAAGAAAAGTATATTTGGAAAAAGGAGAACAATTAGATATAAGAATAACTTACATTTTTAGGAATGGACATGAAATTAATCAAAAACATTTGAAAAGAAGGTGGTAGATATAGTGGTAGATATTTGATGATTATAATTGTCAAATGTAATTTCAGAGAGCATAATTTTGAATGGAACAGACAGAGAAAGAATCCAATATTCTGCTTATAGTGTTTTATGTTTTAGTCCTAGTCTTTCTCTCAAACATCCCCCCCTTATTATTACATTTTTAAGCAAATTAAATGAACCAAGCTGTTTGATTTGAATAAAGTAGCCTCTGTATGTCATATACAGTGGTCTTCAGGAAGTCTTTACTTTTTTCTAACTCATTGACTGATAGAGATGATAATGATTGGGTGAACTTGGGGAAGTAGGGGGGTAAACAGATGATTCTTTTTTCTTTCATCTACCTTCTGAAATGCCAAAAGACCTCTGGTCAAATATATCTTGTAATATTGACTTAAGAAAAGTATAGGAGGATACAGGATACAAGGTAAATGAGAATCTGGCCAACAGCTGAGTACTAGAGCAAACATCTGTACTTCAATATCAATGTTGGCTAATAAGTAATGACAAGTTAAAGTCAACTCTGTTGGTATGTTTTGAAAGACTTCGTCAAGCCTTTCTTTCCACGTCAGTCTTAGAAGGAAGCCAGCATGCACTGATCACCCTCCTATTAGGATACTCAGGCATATGTCACAACCTAGTGAGATGAAGTATAGATTTGGCCAATGGCAAAAGTAAGCTGATTCATTGCATTGATTGATATCATGATAGTTCTTCTCTCAGAGGAAGAAGTCATAAACTATTTAAGAATTGTGGTGATGTATATGACTAGATGAGGATAAAAGGCAGGGCCCAACCCAATCAGTTAAATTTGTGAATAACTTAGTCTGTGGCCATATGTGACATTCTATGACATTCCTCAGAAATTATAGAACACACTAAAGTCTGTACCAGACCCTACTCATAAGAAAAATACATGTTATTATCAAGCCATTTGGATTTAGTTGGACCCATCAAAAATCCTGATATTTTGTTTTCTCAAGCTTCCTCTTAGCCTTGATACATGAAATTACACATTGAAATGGGGCCCAGAGCACATATAGACATGCAGCAGATTGAACTAAACAGCATCATTAATCAGCATCAATAACATATGATGTTATTATACAAATGATTTTGAAAGTGACTGCTATGCAGACAAATAGAGGATGCAGCCTATTGTAGAAATCTAACATTTTGCTACCGTAGTGATTATTGAAATTTTGGGCTCATAGGTTACCTGATGCAGTGTATAGATATAGCTCCTTTGAGGGACACACAACAACCTGCTGATGAGCTTTGGTGAAACATCCCCACTGAAAGACATCAAATGATCTGAGAACTGAAATATCTTTTCTGTCGTAGGCGTATTAGAGAGACATTGCAATAAGGATAGACCATTTCAGCAAACCTCATTAATAATATGGAAATAGATTACAGGAATATGCCACCTATATATCTTATAGGTCACATCACATCTCTGCTTTGGGATAGGTAATAGAATCTCCAGAAAAATGATCAATAACTATTGATGAATAGTACAAGTTCTAAATATTCTCCATGAATTCAGTATGAAGCAAGCTGCCTGGTTGACTGATAGAAGTCTCATAATGAAGGATGCAATGTCATTTGGAAGTCTGCTGCTATTTGCCTTGGTTGAGGAAGAAAAAAATGAATCTGCACAATGAGTAGAAATGAAGACAGGGCATCTGCTACTGAAGGAAGAACTGGACCCTCACCTCCAGGTTAATGTTTGGGTTTTCGCCAAAAACTTTGTTGTGTAGTCTGGAAATTGGGTCCTAGATAACTGGACATTTAAGAACACTCCAATTTGGAGAATGCAATTGTGGAAATCTTTGTGAGAATTCTGAGGATAAATTAAGATAGACTTTTATGATGTCTACCAATTGCTAGCTCAGAAGGCAATTGTAATGCCAAGGCTGATAACCTGATTTGGCCTCTGGACATGGCTACTTGGGAATATGAAGTCAGCAGACACAGAAGTGTTTAAGCTGTGCAGTTTTGGATAAAATGATGATATATTCCTTTGTCAATGACTGATGTTGCAAATGTGGTTTAAGATGTACAGAATGCCAATAGAAAAGAAATCATCAAATATGATATGATTATGGTAGACAGTTTTCAAAGAAGATATCTGATGAATCATACCTGCTAATATTTAGCCCTCGTACAGTCTTCTCGCACCTTGAAAGTGGACTGACCTGTGACTCATGTTGACCAATAGACTATGGAGGGAGTCACTGCACCAGTTACACCTCTAGACTTCAAGATGACAGGTAGCTTCTGCTTCCTCTCTCTTGGAATGCTCACTTTCATAAGCTTTGAAGTAATATGTAAGAGGTATAACTACTGTGCTGAAGATATAAAAAAATCCTGTAGAGAAGCCACTTGGAGAGGAGAGGTCTTGAGATTACATGAAGATGGGTAAAGATATAACAGTCCCATCATCACAGTTGAGACTCCAGTGACTCCAGCACCAGCCGCCCTCTGCCTACAATTTTATGAGACACTCCAAGTGAAACCAGTGGTACAACTTCCCAGCACATCCCAGTGAATTCACAAAACTAGGAAAGATTAAAAAACTTAAAAAGTTATTTTAAGCTACTAAGTTTTGAGATGGTTTGTTATTTAGCAATCAACAATCAAAATAATGACTCCGGATGAGATTCCCAAAGCTATATGATTTGGTAAAGAATTTATAAGTTTACTTATAGAGGTAAGTGAAAATAAAGCTTACGTAGATAATGAACTCAGGATGAAAAATATTTTGTAAATTGTCCTAAAAGCCTCAATTGATATAATGTCCGTGAAGACTGATGAGCTAAAAGAAAATATGAATGTAGTTTTGGAGTGTGGTATGCCTCTACTAATACCTATAAAATGTATAAGTGGGATAAAGGGGAGATGGGAGAATAATTTAACTAGTAACCAAATATTTTAAAAAGTAAGCATATATGATCACAATAAACATATTTTACTTTTTTCTAACTCATTGACTGATAGAGATGATAATGATTGGGTGAACTTGGGGAAGTAGGGGGGTAAACAGATGATTCTTTTTTCTTTCATCTACCTTCTGAAATGCCAAAAGACCTCTGGTCAAATATATCTTGTAATATTGACTTAAGAAAAGTATAGGAGGATACAGGATACAAGGTAAATGAGAATCTGGCCAACAGCTGAGTACTAGAGCAAACATCTGTACTTCAATATCAATATTGGCTAATAAGTAATGACTAAGTGGTATTGATGGGATGCACCTAAACCAGAGAATGAGAGCTATCCATGTATTCCTGAATCTACTAATTAGGAGTAAAAGCTGAAAGAAGCCTAGATCTGATAACTTCCCTAAGCTGAGGTTGAACACACCTAACCATCATCACTGTGACCATGCACATCTCAAGGATAGAATGATTTCAAGATGTTCAGATGCTGGACTTGTTTATATGCCATTCTTATAATCTATGTAGTTACTTGTTTAATTTTTTAAAGCTAAGTAAATTTATTGCAGGAAGAATTTACTATGTCTGATAAATTTGGTTGAAAAACTGAACCCAGGATTACTGCACCTAAGAAAGTAGAATGTTCATTGCTGCTAAGAATCAGGGATTCTTGTGGCAATAGGTAAAAGGAGTCTCAAGGTTATGTGATTGTGTCAGTGCCTTACTCTGATAAGGAGGGACTTGTCTTCTCCTGCCTTTGAGCATCTAATGATGACTAATCCCTATCTTCTTTTGGGCAAGGTACTGACATCCACTGCTGAAGTCTGTAACTAATCAAATTCATGGTTTTCTTTCTGTTGGCTCCAGTTCCTAATGAGCTCACCTTGTATGATTTTTGACCTTATTTGGATTCAGTGCTGCAAGATCTATCATGTGTCACATTTAATAGTCCTCATTTGCTCTACTGGGAATTCCTCCTTTGCCTCATGACATCTGGGATGCAACAAAGGACTCTGCATGTTTCTAAAATGTATGAAAATTTCCAATTTTTTGTCCCTGTAACTGATAAACAATCCCCAATTGTATCTGGTTATTTCTAGCTTCTGCTGGCTTCAGAGTTTCTGCCCAGACAGGGATCTAGGACATATTTCTCACTTCCTGTCCTCTTCCTTCTAATTCTCCTTCAGATCATTTAATTGTTACTTCCTGTTTGGAAGAAAATACCCCTAAGTCCTATGGTTTTCTTTTTCAAAGCACCACTCGTTTTCTCCTTTACTTCAGACTATAATTGAATACTGAAACTAAAGAATTCATTCATTCTACATCAAGCAAAATCAACATCTACCATGAGCCACACTTTGTTCTAGATGCTCGGGTTAGAGTTGTGAACAAGTGAGATAAGATCACGGATCTCATGCAACATATTTTAGTGAGGAAAAACAGAAAAAAGCAAAAAGTATAGAGATAAGAAAGGTGATAAATGTTAGACATACAATAAAACAATATGATTTGGGTGATAACTTAGGTTGGGTGGTCAGAATAGATCTTAATGAGGAGGTACATTTGAGCAGAGACATGAATGAAAGAATAATAGAGTGAGACCTGCAGGGATGACAGGCCAGATCATTCAAGTGAGGAAACAGTGAGGGCAAAATCTCTTGCTAAAAAATAGTTTGAAGGCCCATGAAGCAAGAGAATAAAGAACCACTGAGAGAAGAGTAGATTAGGTCAAAGAGCTCAGTAGGCAGAAAGTTTTTACCATGATGAAACATTTAAATTTGAGTGCATTTGCAAAGAGAAAGTTTTGGAAGATTCTAAGCAGAGATGTGACATTATCTGACTTATATTTTTCAAAGATCACTCTGGGCTTGTTTGGAATTCCATGCAGAAACTGTAGCAGGGTAAAGAGAGCAAGCAAAAAGATCTGTTATGAAGCTATTGCTGAAATCTACATGAAAAATGGTGATATATAGAGAGAAAAGGATATCCAAGGAACATCTTTTTGTGGTAGGGCCTATAGGACTTACAAGTGGATTGGTTGTAATACTTAAGGAAATATAAGAAAATAAGAATGATTCTACATTTTTGGTTTGAACAAGTAGGTGGATGGTGACCCTATTTAGAGAGATGAGTAAGATTAAGAAAATAACAATTTAGGTAGGGGTGGGAGAAGAAGAGGGGGATTGTTCTATTTTTTTAATATTAAATCTGAGATTTCCTCTTTAACATCTAGCCAGCACAGATGTCAAGAAGTAGGTTTATTATATTAGTTTGAATCCTAATGAAAAGTTCCATGTTGGAGTTATAAACTACAAGGTACCAGTAATTTTAGTACTTAAAGCTCAAATAAAATAAGGTTATGTGGAAAGAGAAGGCCTAAGATTTACCTTGGAATAATACAACACCTAAAATTTGAGTTGAAGAGGAGATGGAGAAGAAAAGTGGTTGTTACTTAAGAGGAAACCAAGAAGTATGTGTTGGCATGGAAGACAAGTGAAGAAGGCGTTTAGGAAATAGGGAGTGGTCAACTGTGCAGAGCACTCCTGAGAGGTAGAGTGAGACGAGGCAGTGGATATAAGTATGTTTTCTCTTTAACCTTCCAGATCCACTCTCTGTCCTTCATGTGCCTGCGTTCTGTCCCAAAAGGCTGAGATGTGCAGAATAATCAAGAGTTTCCTTGATCTGTGAATTCTGTCAACTCAGTTAACTGGGATCTCCAGCATGACATCTGGAGAGAGCGAAGAGAGTAAAGTCAGGATGTTTATTCCTTACCTCATTTCTTGGAGGCTTGCTTTGTTCTGGCTGTGTTCCTGTACTGGAAGGCATAGCTCCTCTCCAGGGGGCCCCGTCTTCATGACTTTTTTCTTCCTGATTAGCAAATGCATTCTTCCATCATCATTCCAAGATTAGGGTCAATTACAGCTCTGCTGTTAGTCGACCTTGGGTGCTATTTTATCTCTGTGGTATTTCTAGAGTCTTCCTACATTTTGTAAATAAACCCTGTATTCAACCTTCCTTGAATTACGCTAATTGTATTACGTAATCTGTTTCCTGTTGCAACTCTGAGTGACAGTGCATAAAAATGACATTGGATTGCAGTGTGGATGTTGCAGCAGTCCTTAACAAGAACAGTTTCATCTTATGAGGGCAGCTGAAACCTAATTAGGGTAGTGCACAGGGAAAATGATGTGAGGAATTAGAAACAGCAACAGTAGAACAAATTTTCAGGATGTTTTGCTGTAAAGGGAATAGGGCATTGGGGTGGTTCTGAAGAAGGGGGCATGTGGTAAAGAAAACATTACTGACAATGAAAAAAACTGAAATGAATTTCAAAAATATCCTTATAGTGAGAATTTTTTCATATATGGTATCCAGTTATGTTACCTTCATATAGAAAAACACCGTGACTCTGAAGCTCTAAGAGGGATTAAGAGGATGTCCTACATGGACATTGGGGAGAGAAAGCATAAACTCTGTTCCTTAGTTCAACTCTGCTGCTTCACCTGAGAAAAAATAGAAAACAAAGGAAGAGGAAGGGATCTTTGAGACTGTAATTTTCCAAGATTTTTTATGGTAGGAAAGAAAGCAGGGGTTAAGGGGAGAAGATCTGTTCACTGATTTCTCTTTTAAAAAGTTGTGTTTTGCTAAGCTGTTCAGATGTTATACATCTTTGGAACATGAGCAAAAGGATAACACACATTTGAATAGTTCTACACACATTTTATCAAGTATTTTATAAATAATCCCCTTTAGCTTTTAACATAAAATTAATTATACTTGAAAATAACAGCTAATTTCAGACTTTAAGAGTTCTCAGTTTCTTAAAATCTGTGCTTACAGCAATTTACAGTTTGTCTCATAAGGAAAGGTGTTGGTGTAAGATACATCTGTGGGAAAAATGAGAAAAATGGAACTGCTGTGAGATCAACACTGCCTGGGAAAATAGGGTCATGGAGATATAATTGCTGAGACTCACCCCTTAGGTCTCATTTATTTCTCCAGGAAAAACATAAGAAGCTTTAGAGAGGAGAGAACATCTGACAGTAAAGAAACTAAGCAGATCTAAAGTGTAGTTGATAAAAAAGTACAAACCCCTAAAGCTTTTTCTTTGCCAAACAATGATCACAGAGATCCTGACCCTCTTCACAGGTCTCTTGAGACTCGATCAGTTTTGTGAGGTGCCTCATTAGTTCAAGAGAGCTGGAAATGGCAAGCTACTACATTTGTATTACATTCAAAGACACCACTCATTTTTATGATATACACTTGATGGATTCACTTGAGTAATTACATTGGTTTAGAGCACAGCAAAAATCAGGTTTTGGCAATATATTTATTTCACTAACCTATTAAATGAGTTTTTCCCTGTAAAAAATTATATAATAAAATAAAGTAACAAGTGCAATCTATCTAGGTCAAATACTGAAGCTATAATGGTATAAAATTCTATAGATTGGCCAACAAAGTTTTTAATAATATATTCATATATCTCCAAGATGATGAGAGGCTAGAATTTGAAAAAGTATTGGAAAACTTCCAAAATTATATTCTGTTCTACAAATATTAAGGTATTATTATTTATAAATATGTGTTTAAGTTGGCTTTAATTATTTGTCCCAATGGTTGTGGCTTCTTTTTGAACCTACAATAACAAAAAATCAGAACAAAGAGTTCATGATAATGTAGTTTTAAAAATGTGTGTCAGTTGTCAATTATGTTGTGACCTCTGATAGGCTTGCTGACCATAACAAATATTCAACAACAGTAATATTTGCTTAAAAAGGCAGAGTAATATTCCAGCTTAGTAGGCTTATTTATTTCCTTTCCGAGGGGAAGGCACAGTAATGATAGGAGAGCAATGATTACTGCACACAGGAAACTGCAGTTTCATAACAAGCAGAAGCACACAGATAAGCATAAAAGGCAAAATGCAATATATCACAGATAACTGATTAGACTTAATATTAATTAATATTCAAAACTCATCACCCTAAACTCATCATTCTGTTTGGGTCTGAGGAAAATCAGTGATTGGTATCTCTGTTTACTTCACTTAAGTTCAAAATCTGTTAAGAAAAAAAATGGTTATGGCAGATAAAAATCAAAGTAGAATATTTATTACCAATAAAGCTGATACTAAAGAATGTAAATTAGGTGTACTACAACAGTGTTTTAACACTGAACTTCAGTGTTAGACCTGCCCATCTACTAGGTTGGAAGATCTGTGCACCACACGTTTGTGTTCCTCCAGGACAATCGAACAAACTTCACAGTCATATTTTAAAAAAGCTCTTCAAGGTACCTATTGTAATTTTTTTTGTTTTCCTCAGGCTTTCTAGCTTACAGCCAATGTCTCTCCTCTCCTTTCTTTTTTTTGACAAAACACTTCAAAATTTCCTTACGGGTGTGGTGTGTGCATGCGCTTGTATCGCGTATTTGTGCATGTGTAGGTGTATGTGTCAAAGTCCACCTTATCGACAATAAAATATGTTTTTAAATTGTGGTTAGATTTGATAGGCAGTGGAAAATATTAAAGTTTTTAGACAAATATCAATTTAAGATTAAAAATTTATGATTACAAACTGAAATTGAGAAATTGATCATGTTTTAGAACTTGCCCCTTTCCCTACAACTACTATATTTCATTAAGTGAGGGCATTAAAGGGCAGCATTTATAAAAGTTAAAGCAAGTGGCTCATCCACAGCTGACTCTCAGTAAATGACAGTTCCCCTTCTCCCTTCGCTTCCTTACTCTGGACCCTTGGAGGGAAAGGATGTGAATTCTGAATTTCTAGTTGAATTTTATAATCAAGTAGAATTGGTAGCTTCTGAAATTATCGCCATTGAGTTTTTTGTATCATTTAAAAATAGAATTGTGAAGCGTTATGAGAAGAAATAGGCCTGTTATAATTTGGGAACAGGGACCGGAAAACCAGTTTTCTAAAATTTCTTTGTGCTCTTCAGAATTCACCAAGTCAACATATTTGTTCTTGATGTTATCACTACACTTTCAGTTTCACTTTTCAATTTTATGGTGCTTTTGAAAGAAAGTCTGTAGCTTAAGCTTTATAAATATTTAAGCTGCTGCCAGATAGAGTAGAAATCTGAAGCCAAGTGGAAAGAAGGAAATGTATTTGAGGAAAAAAGACAAAACATTAGGAAAACCTCAAACAGTGCCTGGAGAACTTTGTAGGAAAACAAATGTGTTGACAGACAGAATCATCTACTTTGGAGCTAATTTTAAAATACCCAAAAGCTGAAAAAGTACACAAGAATTCTCGCATGTTCCATTGTAATAATTTGTTTATAGGACTAGTATTAATATAATCAAATTCCCTTCTATAGGTTTGGGCTTAGAACTAGGATCTTAGTAAGAATAGATAGCATTAAACAGCTAGTATAAACCTGTTTATTCTATTTATTCTAAAAATAAATTGTGATTACTCATAAAGCACATATTTAATAATTATAGCAATAATAAAAAGTTCAAAATACTTCTAAGTAGTAGGTATGATAGTAAGTGCTGCAGAATTATCCTCTCATGTGGTCATCCTCATGAAGTAGATCTTATTATTCATACTTTATGTATGAAGGAATTGACATTTATAGAAGTGAAGTGACGTCAACGTCACAAGGCTAACAATCAACAGAGCCAGGACTCTTAGCCAAGTCTGTTCTACCCCAAAGTCGATGATCCTAACCACACAAAACACAATTATTATTATCACTTGGTGCAGTAGGCAGACTTCAGAGAGGGCCCCATGATACCTGTCCCTGGGTGTTCATGCCTGGTATAATCTCTTCCCCCTGAGTGTGGTAAGACCTCTGAGTTGCTTTTAGACAATAGAGTGCAGGAAAGGTGAAGAACTTTTGCAAATATAATTACAACCCAAATCAGACTCTCTGTGCAGGCTTGGTGAAATAAGAGGCCATGTAGGGAAAGCCCATGTGGCAAGGAACTATGGGCAGGCTCTAGAAACAGTGGGCAGCCTCTAGGAACTGTGGGAAGCCTCTAGGACCTGAAGCAAGCTCCAGGCGACAGTCAACAAACAGGCAGGATCCTTACTCACACAACTGTAAGGAAATGAATTCTGCCAACAATATGAATGAGCCTTGAATTGGATTCTCCCCCAGCCAAGACTCCGGATGAGAATGTAAACCTTGATTGTACCCTGTGAGACCCTGAGTGGAGGACACACCTAAGCTGTGCTCAGATTCCTGACCCAAAGAAACAATGACATAATAAATTTGTGTTGTTTTATGCTGATAAATTTATAGTAATTTGTTATATAGCAATATAAATACTAAATTATATTAATTGTAAGAACATTTCTTTAAAAGAAATTTATTTGGATGGACCAATGTTTATAATCTACTTTCCTCACCCCCCCCAACTTCATTGAGGAATAAATGACAAGTATAATTGTATATATTTATATAAATATATATAATTGTATATATTTAACGTGTACAATGTGATGGTTTGATATGCACATACATTTTGCACATACATAATTTAAAAATCAAGATAATTAACATGTCTATCACCTCAATTAATTTTTGTGTGTGGTGAGGATGCTTAAGATATACTCTCGGCAACTTTTGAATGTATAATACTATATTATTAACTATAGTCACTATGCTGTACATTAAATCCTCAGAACTTATTCTTCTTATAACTTCTTATAACTTTGACCTATATCTCCCCGTTTTCCCCTTACCCCAGCCTCTGACAACCACCTTTCTATTTTGTTTCTGTGAAATCAACTTTTTTCTTTTTTTTAAATTTCCATATATAAGTGATGCCTTACAGCATTTGTCTTTCTCTGTCTGGCTTATTTCACTTAACATAATGCCCTCCATGTTCATCCAGTTTGTCACAAATGGCAGGATTTCCTTCCTTTCTATAGCTGAGTGATATTCCACTGTGTATGTATATCACATATTCTTTCAGTTTTTCTTCTTCCAGTGTTATTTATTTATTATTGAGGCAACATTGGTTTATAACATTATATAAGTTTCATATATACATTATATTTCTAGTTCTGTATACACTAACACTACAGCATGTTTACCATCAAAACTTTAGCTTCCATTTGTCACCGTACAGTTGACCCCCCTACATTTCACTCTACTCCCTGCTCTTTTCCCTCTGGTAACCACTACTCTGGTCCCTGTAGCTACATGCTTGTTTTTGTTTGATTTGGTTTGTTCAATTATTTTGTTTGTTTGGTCATTTGTTTGTTTTATATATTCTACTTGTAAGTGAAATCATATTATATTTGTCTTTCTTCATCTGTCTTATTTCACTTAGCATAATACCTTCCAGGTCCGTCCATGTTGTGGCAAATGACAGAATTTCATCTTTCTGTGGCTGAGTAGGATTCCACTGTGTATATATACCACAATTTCTTTATTCATTTATCCATCAATGGGCACTTAGGTTGTTTCCATATCTCGGCTCTTGTAAATAATGCTGTGATGAACATGGAGGTGCAAAATCTTTTCAAATTAGTGTTTTTGTATTCTTTGAATAAATATCCAGGAGTGGAATTCATGGATCATATGGTAGTTCCATTCTCAATTTTTTGAGAAATCTCCATACTGTTTTTCATAGTAACTGCACCAATTTACATTCTCACCAACAGTGTATGAGGGTTCCCTTTTCTCCAAATCCTCTCCAGCACCTCTATTTCTTACCTTTTTTATAATAGTCATTCTAACAAGCATGAGGCTTTATCTCATTATGGTTTTGATTTTCATTTCTCTAATAATTAGTGATATTGAATGTCTTTTCATGTGCCTGCTAGTCATTTGGAAAAATGTTTATTCAGGCTCTCTGCCCATTTTTAAAATCAGGTTATTTGTTATTGCTGTTGTTGAATTGCAAGAGCTCTTTACATATTTTGGATATTAACCCTTTATCAGATATATGATTTGCAAATATCTTCTCCCATTCGGTAGGTGGTCTTTTTGTTTTGTTGATGGTTTCATTTGCTGTGCAAAAACTTCTTAGCTTGATGTCATCCCACTTGGTTATTTTTGCTTTTGTTTCCTTCGCATGAGGAGAATTATCAAGAAAGATATATCTAAGATTGATATCAAGGAATGCACTGCCTGTATTTTCTTCCAGGAGTTTTATGGTTTTGGGTCTTACATTCAAGTCTTTAGCCCACTTTGAGTTGATTTTTGTGTATGGTGTGAGAGTGTCTAGTTTTATTTTTATTTTTTGCATGTGGCTGTCCAGTTTTCCCAACACCACTTATTGAAGAGACTATCCTTTCTCCATTATATGTTCTTTGCTCCTTTGTCATAAATTAATTGTCCATGTATGTGTGGGTTTATTTCTGTGCTCTCAGTTCTGTTCCATTTATCTAGATATCTGTTTTTCTGCCAATACAATGATGTTTTGATTACTTTAGCATTGTAATATAGTTTGAAATCAGGTTTATTCTTTTTTCTCAGGATTGCTCTGGCTATTCAGGGTATTTTGTGGTTCTATATACATTTTGTAGTTTTTGTTTTATTTCTGTGAAAAATATCCTTAGGATTTTGATAGGGATTGCACTGAATCTGTAGATTGCTTTAGGTAATATGGACATTTTAACAATGTTAATCATTCAATTTCATGGGCATAGACTATCTTTCAATTTATTTGCGTCTTCTTCAGTTTCTTTCAAATGTGTCTTACAGTTTTCAGTGTACAGGTCTTTCACCTCCTTGGTTAAATTTATTCCTGAGTATTTTTTTATTCTTATTGTGATTATAAATGGGATAATTTTCTTAATTTCTCTTTTTGCTAGCTCATTGTTAGTGTATATAAATGCAACATACTTTTGTATATTATTTTATAACCTGCAATTTTACTGTATTCATTTATTATTTCTAATAGTCTTTTGGTGGAGTCTGTAGAGTTTTCAATATATAAAATCATGTCATCCACAAATAGTTAAGTTTTACTTCTTTCTTTCCAATTCGGATGCCTCTTATTTCCTGTTCTTGCTTAAGTGCTATGGCTAGGACTTAAAGTACTATGATGAATAGAAAAGGCAAGAGTGACATCCTTGTATTGTACTTGACCTTAGGGAAGGCTTTCAGCTTTTCACCACTGAGTATGATGTTAGTTGTGTACATAATCATATATAGCCTTTGTTATGTTAAGGTACATTCCTTCTATACCTAATCTGTTGAGAGTTTTTATCATGAAAGAATGTTGAATTTTGTCAAATGCTTTTTCTGCATTTATTGAAAGGATCATGTGATTTTTACCCTTTATTCTGTTAATGTCGTATATCATATTGATTTGCATATGTTGGACCATCCTTGCATTCCAGTGATAAATCCCACTTGATCATGGTATATAATCTTTTTAATGCACTTTTGAATTCAATTTGCTAGTATTTTGGTGAGGATTTTTACATCTATGTTATCCAGGGATATTGACAGGTGATTTTAACTTCTTATAGTGTCCTTGTCTGGTTTTGTTTTAACAGTTGTGCTGGTCTGGTGAAATGAGTTTGGAAGTGTTCCCTCCCCTTTAATTTTTTGCAAGAGTTTTAGAATAATTGATGTTAATTATTATTTCTTTAAAGAATTAAAAAATCAAATATCAGGAACAGGGAGGAATGACTAGACAGAGCACTGAGGACCTTTAGGTCGATGAAACTAGTCTGTATGATACTATAAATGTGGGTACATATAATTATATATTTGGAAAACCCATAGAGTATACCAAAAGGGAACCCAAATGTAAACTCTGGATTTGGGCTAATAATGAAATGATTTGCCAGTGTAAGTTCATCAATTGTAGCACTCTGATGTGGGATGTTTGTAGTGGGAGGAGGATTTTGCATGTGTGGGGGAAGGGGTATATTGGAATTCTCCGTAATTTCCACTTAATTCAGCTGCGTACCTAAAATTGTTTTAAAAAATAAAGCTTATTTGAAACAAAGCACAGCAATGCTAAAATGGATTTTTTACCCAATATTTACCATTAATTATCTCTGTAAATTATGGTCAGGAAACTGATTTTACTTAGGTTTAATTTAGATAGCAGCAGTGAGATGTACCACATTTTTTTGCAGTAGTGTGGACAAGAAGCAAGCTTCATAAACACAACAGTTTGAGCAACAAAGGACTCCACAATCCACTACCTAATTACCTAAAATATTACTTGTAACTGTTTTCTATTTCTTGTATTAGTTCTTTGCTTTTGAACCCCTCTTGTTCTGCCTTCTGTGATTTTAATTGATCATTTTATTTGATTCCATTTTATCTCATCTCATCATATCGATTATATTTATTAAAAAAAAAAATTCTAGTGCTTGCCCTAGATCCTAAAATACATACTTGTAACTAATCTGAGTCCATTAGCAAATAACGCTATACTGCTTCACGGGTAGTGTGGTTACCTTAAAAATTGTTCCCAAATTCTGCCTCCCATTCCTTAGTATATTGCTGTCATTTATGTCACTTACTTTACACATTCATTAGATTGCCTGAATAGATTCCCATTGGCTTCCTAATATTAGTGTCAGAGAATCCTTGGATCATAAAGTAAGAAGTGCCCTGTGCAGCTGTGGCTGGCTGCTATCAGGTCACTCCTGCACGTAGCTTGCTGCTGTAACAACTCAAGGAAAAATGTAGTCAGCAAGGATGTGAGATAGGTTTCAAGAAGTGTACACTTTGGCTCTGGAGCCAGATTGATATAATTTAATTGCCTATTTTACTGTTTTTACTTAAGTAGCATTGGAAAAACATTATTTTATATTATTTCTGAACTTGTTTCCTCATACACAAAATGAGCATAGTAATAACACATAATTCATGGAAATATTGTAAAGGCTAAAGGCATATATAGATATACCTATTATATACATATGTATACACAAACATACACATATATTTCTGTGGATAGTAAATATCAAAAAGAGTATTTGCTATAATAAAATAATTATGTGATAATGAGGGAGTAGGAGAGCTTGGATGGAGGCCGGGTCGAAGGTTAGCGCCTTTCCTAGCTGCCGTAGCATGGATCCCTACCTGAACACTGCAAGTGACTTTTACCCTGGGATTCAGGAATGTCTACAGGACTGAGACTGGACCTGCTAAAGCTATTAAAAAAATCAGTAAGATCAGGAGAGGCAGGTGGGAGCAGCCCTCCCAGACCCTAGACTGGAGGAGCAGGAGAGGAGAGGAGGGCATTTGCCCCACCCACTTGAGCCCAGGAAGCCTGCTGGGCTCCCACGTGAGGTCCCCTGCCCTCTGAGACCAGGGATGGGGGCCACACTTGGGCCTCTTTGTTTCTTGAGCTGAAGCCCCACCCTCCACAGCCCCCAGGGCCTTTTCCAGCCCTGTGGGTCCTGAGCATTAGCCCCGCCCACCACCTAAACCTCACCCTTGCTTAGGCCCTGCTCTCCACAGCCAAGGCCTTCCCCCCCGCCCTTTTTATTTCTTTTCCTTCCTCCTCTTTTTTACTATTGTGGTACTGATGTACTTTCTGGTTGTTGATTTATCTATATTTTTATTTTTACATCCTTTATAACTTATCTGTTAGTTTCCTAGTATAATTTTATTTTTTACTTTGTTATTTTTTTTTTTTTTCTGCTGCCCCACATGGCTTGCGGGATCTTGATTGGCGAGCCTGGGGTTGGGCAGAAGCTCCTGCAGTGGGAGCTCTGAGTCCGAACCACTGGACTAACAGAGAACCTCAGACCCCAGGAAATATTCATTGGAGTAAGATCTCACAGAGTTCCTCATCTCAGAACCAAGACCCAGCTTTACCCAATAGCCTACAAACTCCAGTGTTGGAAGCCTCAGGCCAAACAACCAGTAAAACAGGAATATAATCGCACTAAAAAAAAAAAAAAATTAGATGGCAAAAAAATATGTCACAGATGAAGGAGCAAGGTAAAAACCTACAAGACCAAATAAATGAAGAGGAAATAGGCAACCTACCTGAAAAAGAATTCAGAGTAATGATAGTAAAGTTGCTCCAGAATCTCAGAAATAGAGTGGAAGCACAGATTGAGAAAATACAAGAAATGTTTAAGAAAGATGAAGAACTAAAGAACAAACAAACAGAGTTGAACAACACAGTAACTGAAATGAAAAATACACTAGAAGGAATCAATAACAGAGGCAGAAGAATGAATAAGTGAGCTGAAAGACAAAATGGTGGAAATAACTGCTGAGGAGCAGAATAAAGAAAAAAGAATGAAAAGAATTGAAGACAATCTCAGAGACCTCCCTGGGACAACTCTAAATGCACTAACATTCGAATTATAGGGGTCCCAGAAGAAGAAGAGAAAAAGAAACGGTCTCAGAAAATATATGAAGAGATTATAGTGAAAAACTTCCCTAACATGGGAAAAGAAATAGTCACCCAAGTCCAGGAAGCACACAGAGTCTCATACAACATAAACCCTAGGAAAAACACACAAAGACACATATTAATCAAACTAACAAAAATTAAATTCAAAGAAAAAATATTAAAAGGAGCAAGGGAAAAACAAAAACTAACATACAAAGGAATACAAAGGAATAAGGTTATCAGCTGACTTTTGAGTGGAAATTCTGCAGGCCAGAGGGAGTGGCAGAATATACTTAAAGGGATGAAAGAGAAAAACCTACAACCAAGATTACTCAGGAAGGATCTCATTCAGATTGAATGGAGAAGTCAAAAATTTTTCAGACAAACAAAAGCTAAGAGAATTCAGCTCCATCAAACCAGCTTTACAACAAATGCTAAAGAAACTTCTCTAAGCAGGAAACAGAAGAGAAGAAAAAGACCCCCCCCAAAAAAATTAAGAAAATTGTAATAGGAACATGCATATCAATAATAACCTTGAATGTAAGTGGATTAAATGCCCCAACCAAAAGACACAGTCTGTCTGAATGAATACAAAAACAAGAGCCATATATATGCTGTCTATGAGAGACCAACTTCAGACCTAGGGACACATAGAGACTGAAAATGAAGGGATGGAAAAAGATATTCCATGAAAATGGAAATCAAAAGAAAGTTGGAGTAGCAATACTCATATCAGATAAAATAGACTTTAAAAAAAAGTCTTTTACAAGAGGTAAGGAGGGACACTACATAATGATCAAAGGATCAATCCAAGAAGAAGGTAAAACAATTATAAATGTTTCTGCACCCAACATAGGAGCACCTCAATTCATAAGGTGAATGCTAACAACCATGAAAGGAGAAATCAACAGTAACACAATAATAGTGGGGGACTTTAACACTCCACTTACACCAATGGACAGATCATCCAAACAGATAATAAATAAGGAAACAAAAGCTTTAATTGACACAATAGACCAGACAGATTTAATTGATATTTATAGAATATTCCACCCTAAAGTGGCAGAATATGCTTTATTCCTAAAGGTACATGGAATATTCTCCAGGCTAGATCATATCTTGGATCACAAATCAAGCCTCGGAAAATTCAAATCATATCAAGCATCTTTTCTGACCACAATGCTATGAGATTGGAAATCAATTACAGGAAAAAAAACTGTAAAAAACACAAATACATGGAGGCTAAACAGTGCATTACTAAATAACCAAGAGATCACTGAAGAAATCAAAGAAAAAATTTAAAAGTACACAGAAACAAATGACAATGAAAACATGACAACCCAAAACCTATGGGACACAGCAAAAGCAGTTCTAAGAGGGAAGTTTATAGCAATACAGTCTCACCTCATGAAACAAAAAAATCTCAAATAAACAATCTAACGCTACAATTAAAGCAACTAGAGAGAGAAGAACGAAGAAAACCCGAAGTCAATAGAAGAAAAGAAATCAAAAAGATCAGAGCAGAAATAAGTGAAATAGAAATGAAGAAAACGATAGCAAAGAGCAATAAAACTAAAAGCTGGATTTTTGAGAAAATAAACAAAATTGATAAGCCCTTAGCCAGACTCATCAAGAATAAAAGGGAGAGAACACAAATCAATAAAATTAGAAATGAAAAAGGAGAAATCACAACTGACACTGCAGAAATACAAAGGATTATAAAAGACTACTACAAACAACTGTAGGCCAATAAAATGGACAGCCACAAAGAAATAGACAAATTCTTAGAAATGTACAATTTTCCAAGACTGAACCAGGAAGAATTAGAAAATATAAACAAACCTATCTCAAGTAATGAAATTGAAACCATAATTAAAAATCTTCCAACAAACAAAAGTCCAGGACCAGATGGCTTCACAGGAATATTCTTAGCAAACATTTAGAGAAGAGCTAACACTGATCTTTCTCAAACTCTGTCAAAAAATTGCAGAGGGAGAAACACTCCCAAATTCATTCTACGAAGCCACCATCTCCCTGATACCAAAACCAGAAAAAGATATCACAAAAAAAGAAAATTATAGACCAATATCACTGATGAACATAGATGCAAAAATCCTGAACAAAATACTAGCAAACAGAATACAACAGCACATTAAAAGGATCATACACCATGATCAAGTGGGATTTATCCCAGGGATGCAGGGATTCTTCAATATAGGCAAATCAATCAATGTGATACACCACATTAACAAATTAAGGAATAAAAACCATATGATCATCTCAATAGATGCAGAAAAAGTTTTGACAAAATTCAACACCCATTTATGATCAAAACTATCCAGAAAATGGGCATAGAGGGAACCTACCTCAACATAATAAAGGCCATATATGACAAACCCACAGCAAACATCATGCTCAATGGTGAAAAACTGAAAGCATTTCCACTAGGATCAGGAACAAGACAAGGATGTCCACTCTCGCCACTCATATTCAACATAGTTTTGGAAGTCCTAGCCATGGCAATCAGAGAAGAAAAAGAAATAAAAGGAATACAATCGGAAAAGAAGAATTAAAACTGTCACTCTTTGCCTATGACATACTATATGTAAAAAATCCTAGGGCTTCCCTGGTGGCGCAGTGGTTGAGAGTCCGCCTGCTGATGCAGGGGACACGGGTTCGTGCCCCGGTCCGGGAAGATGCCGTGGGGTGGCTGGGCCCGTGAGCCATGGCTGCTGAGCCTGCGCGTCCGGAGCCTGTGCTCCGCAATGGGAGAGGCCACAACAGTGAGAGGCCCGCGTACCGCAAAAAAAAAAAAAAAAATCCTAAAGATGCCACCAGAAAAATACTAGAACTAGTCAATGAATTTGGTAAGGTTGCAGGATACAAAATTAATGCACAGAAATCTCTGGCATTCCTATACACCAACAACGAAAAATCAGAAACAGAAATTAAAGAAACACTCCCATTTACCATTGCAACAAAAAGAATAAAATACCTAGGAATAAACCTGCCCAAGGAGGCAAAAGACTTGCACTCAGAAAACTATAAAACACTGATGAAAGAAATCAAAAATGACATAAACAGATGGAGAAATACACCACGTTCTTGGATTGGAAGAAGCAATATTGTGAAAATGACTATACTGCCCAAAGCAATCTACAGATACAGTGCAATCCCTATCAAACTATCAATGGCATTCTTCACAGAATTAGAACAAAAAGTCTTACAATTTGCATGGAAACACAAAAGACCCCAAATAGCCAAAGCAATCTTGAGAAAGAAAAACAGACTTGGAGGAATCAGGCTCCCTGACTTCAAACTATACCACAAAGCTACAGTAATCAAGACAGGATCATACTGGAACAAAAACAGAAATATAGATCAATGGTACAGGATAGAATGCCCAGAGATAAACCCACACACATACTGGCACCTAATTTATGACAAAGGAGGGAAGAACATAAAATGAAGAATAGACAGCCTCTTCAATAAGTGGTGCTGGGAAAACTGGACAGCTACATGTAAAAGAATGAAATTAGCACATTACCTAACACCCTACAGAAAAATAAACTCCAAATGGATTAAAGACTTAAATGTAAGACCAGACACTATAAAACTCTTAGAGGAAAACATAGGAAAATCATTCTTGACATAAACCACAGAAAGATCTTTTTTGACCCACTTCATCGAGTAACAAATAAAAACAAAAAAATGGGACTTACTTAAACTTAAAAGCTTATGCACAGCAAAGGAAACCATAAACAAGACAAAAAGACAACAGTCAGAATGGGAAAAAATATTTGCAAATGAAACAGCAGACAAAGGATTAATCTCCAAAATATACAAACAGCTCATGGAGCTCAATATCAAAAAAACAAACAATCCAGTTAAAAAATGGGTGGAAGACCTAAGTAGACATTTCACTGAAGAAGACATACAGATGGCCAAGAGGCACATGAAGAGATGCTCCACATCACTAATTATTAGAGAAATGCAAACCAAAACTACAATGAGGTATCACCTCACGCTGGTCAGAATGGCCATTATCAAAAAAGCTAGAAACAATAAATGTTGGAAAAGGTGTGGTGAAAAGGAACCCTCCTAGACTGTTGGTGGAAATATAAATTGATACAACCACTATGGAAAACAGTATGGAGGTTCCTTAAAAAACTGAAAATAGGACTACCATATGACCCAGCAATCCCACTACTGGGCATATACCCTGAGAAAACCATAATTCAAAAAGAGACATGTACCACAATGTTCTTTGCAGCACTATTTGCAATAGCCAGGACATGGAACCAACCCTTATGTCCACTGACAGATGAATGGATAAAGAAGATGTGGCACATATATACAATGGAATATTACTCCGCCATAAAAAGAAATGAAATTGAGTTATTTGTAGTGAGGTGGATGGACCTAGAGTCTGTCATACAGAGTGAAATAAGTCAGCAAGAGAAAAACAAATACTGTATGCTAACGCATATATATGGAATCTAAAAAAAAAAAATGGTACTGATGAACCTAGTTTCAGGGCAGGAATAAAGAGGTAGACATAGAGAATGGGCTTGATAACATGGGGTGGGGGGTTGAAGCTGGGGCAAAGTGAGAGTAGCATCGATGTATATACACTACTGAATGTAAAATAGTTGGCTGGTGGGAAGCAGCAGCATAGCACAGGGACATTGTTGCAGTGCCTTGCGATGACCTAGAGGGGTGGGATATGGAGGATGGGAGGGAGGGTATATGGGGACATGTGTATGCATATGGCTGATTCGCTATGTTGTGCAACAGAAACTAACACGGTATTGTGAAGCAATTATACTCCAATAAAGATGTTTTTTTAAATAAATAATTAATTATATGATAAAATTAATCAGATTTTAGATTAACAATAAAAAAGCAGACAAAAATTATTGGATGAAATTTTTTTAATTGATCAAGATGTGCGTGGGAGGATAAGTGAATTGGTCTGAGGAAACAACCCTTGTTAAGTTCCTCATATTAAATGAGGAGTACTCAAAAGATCCTATTTATTCCCAACCCTGAAAAATAGATACATATATTTTAAAGAATACCGTGGAATACTGTGAATTAACAATTGATTGGATAAGATATTCTCTATACCTTCAAAAGTACTAGAGATACAAGCAAAAAGTCTTAATCTATGGAAATCATTTGCAAGTCTTAAAAAAGGCAAGATGACCAAAGATCAAGTAAATCACTATAAAATCGCAAATGTGATACAAATTAATTTTTGTAAATGAGAAAATTTACTTATAGCAAATTTTAAACTTTCTCCAAGGTCATATAACTACTTGGAATACATTTATTTTTTTTGTGTGTATATGTACATATATTTCACAAATATATGTGTGTACATATCACATTTTGTCCAAAGGTTTTGAAATCCTTTACATGACAAGTTAAAATACAAAATTTAATTTTCTCAGTTCCTTGAGGACTGTCAAACACAAATCTGTGAATAAATATTTTCTTTCCATTGAGTCAGTATATTTTATGTGCACTATATATTTGCTTGGAGTATCTATCGTTAGGAAACAGGAAATATAGTGCCAGAGTTATTTCAGAATTTCAGGATATAATTTGATGAGGAAGAACCATCACTTTTATGATATTTTATGAAACCTTTATGAACAGGTTGATATCACTGATTTGATAACATTTATTGAAGTTGTAAAGCATAAAGAAACTTCATAAGTTTTGTCTTTTACTCTTGGAAGTAGATATACTCCAAATACCTACTGAACTTAGGGCAATGTGGTTTATTATTTTTTTATATACTTTGATATGATTTTTAAATCTAAAACTATTAGATTGAAGCTCTATGAAACTTTAAGACAAAGAGTAATGAAAATGCAAAACAAATTAGCACTGGGGATTTTTATGGACTGAAATGTGTGCCTCCAAAATTCAACCAATAAAGCATTAACTACCAATGTGAATGTATTTTGAGATAGGGACTTTAATGAGGTAAATAAGATTAAATTAAACCTTAAGGTTTGGGGCTCTAGTCTTATAGAACTGGTGCACTTATAGGAAGAGATACCAAACATCTCTCTTTCCACAGGCACAGAGGAAAAGTCACAGGGAGAAGGTGGCTGTCTGCAAGTCTGGAAAGAGAGATCTCACCAGAAAGCAACCCTGCCGGCACTTTGATCTTGGATTTCTAGCCTCCATAACTGTAAGAAAATTAATTTCTGCTGTTCAATCCACCCAATCTCTGGTATATTATTATGGCAGCCTGATCTGATTAATACAGGGATAAAAATGATGGGAGGAAATACAGAAGACTCTGTGGGAAAATCTACAAAGGTAACATCTCAGTCTTAAATTGGTAAATAAGATAGTTCTAAAATGAGGAAAATGATAATAGGAAAATGGAAAGATTAACTTAAGGTTAACTAAGAACTATATCAATTAAGTCTTAACATAAAAGTCTTTAATTAGTTCTTCTATAATGTATATAAATATAGCTAGAGAATATAACAGGAAGCATACATAATTGCCAGAAATGATACTTAAAATTCAATGGACTATGTTTCTGTAAAGTTTGTTTCACACACCCTAACTTGTGAAAATCCTAAATGAGTGACTCTGCTTCAAGAAGTCTGTGTGTGTGAATGTGGTATGTTCTCTTTTTTCTTCTTTTTTAAAATTAATTAATTAATTTATTTTTGGCTGCGTTAGGTGTTCATTGCTGCCCACGGGCTTTCTCTAGTTGCAGACAGCGGGGGCCACTCTTCGTTGTGGTACACAGGCTTTTCATTGCGGTGGCTTCTCTTGTTGCAGAGCATGGGCTCTAGGTGCATGGGCTTCAGTAGTTGTGGCACGTGGCCTCAGTAGTTGTGGCTCAGGGGCTCTAGAGCGCAGGCTCAGTAGTTGTGGTGCACGGGCTTAGTTGCTCTGTGGCATGTGGGATCTTCCTGGACCAGGGCTCGAACCCATGTCCCCTGCATTGGCAGGCGGATTCTTAACCACTGCACTACCAGGAAGGTCCCAAATGTGGTATGTTCTATACTTTTATAGCCAGGCTAATTTTTTAACTTTATAATTCATTTTTTAACAGAAAACAAATATACGTTTATGTTTTATGTACTTGACTCTGTAAACAAATCTAATGCATAAAATTAGTATGTAGGAGCATTCTGATATTCCTCAGTAATTGACAAACACATTCATTTTTAAATGTAAATAAGATGGTCAAAATATTCATAAGATATATCATAGGCATTTTCAAGCTAATTATACCATAGATCCCTTATTATTAGCACTCAAGAGAATTTATATGTATCAGAATGTAAATAAAAAATGTTTGTGAAAGACAAAGTACTTCAGTGTTACATTTTGTAGTTAAAGTACAAATCATTCAGGGAGTTATTCTAATGGTTTATTTTTTCATGGGAAATAAACACAATACCATAAGGTATTAATCTTAGTGTGATTAATTAGACTAGGTCATATTAATGTAGGCTTTGAGAGGGAAGAGGGGCTGACATATACACACGGAGGAATCTGAATGGTAGTGTCCTTAATACTGAATCACATTGTTTGCTAGAGTCTTACTGTTTCTCCAATTTGGGATTATAGGCAGCCTCTCTCTAACTCTACCTAAAACACTTCGGTTCTATTTTTATTATTATTTTTTAGATTTCGATATGACTATAATGTTCTACTAAAAAAAATTTAAAACTTGACTTATATTTCAATATCAATTTAGTTAAATTATTGTAACTTTCAAAAAGTGTTATCATGTTTCTGTTTCTTTTACAGACTCTGAAATGTTGTCCTAGTTCTTTCTCCCCATCCTAATAACATGTCTGGCTCTCACAAAAGATAAGAATTTTACCATACCCTTCCACAGAGCCCTTCCCACTTTAAATTTTTATTGTGAGAATCTAAAAAGGACACTTCATAACTTTTTTAGACATTAGATTCTCACACTAGCGTTCAGAAAAACAAGGTATTTATTATCATCTGCAAAATGTGATGTCACATATGTGGAAATATTATATAGTCTTGGAGCAGCTTAAATCTAATAACAAGATTGATGAAAATAAGATAGTCTATGAATAATGATGTGTTTTCAAAATTTTCAGAATACCTGTATGGTTAATCTTAGGTGGTTTATATGGGGGAGTGGAAAGAGGAAAAGAAATGAGTATCTATGTTTAATCATGCACTGATGATGTCAGGACGAAATGATTGGAACTTATTCAGTAGACTACAGTAATCCATTTTGAGTTATTAAACACGCAAGTAGGAAGACAAAAAATATTTTGGGAAGAATAATATTGCCACAATATTATGGAGAAACTTTAAAAGTGGAGTCATTGCAGCCCAGTGAATTGTTCTATTACAGAAAGGTATAAAGACAGCATGAATTAATGCAAAAGAAAAGGTATAAAGTTTTGTTGCATGAACAGATATAAGCAGGAGAGAGAGAAGTATAAAATGAATTTGGGATTTTGATTTAAAGAAATAGAAGAATGTAATGCATTTAACAAAGTGAGAAATTAGATATATAGGGGAAATTCATGAATTCTCCTTTAGGTGTGTTCATGAAATGGAAGTGGAATATTCAGTAGGTAATAAACATATAGGACTTACTACATGTACACATACTTCTAAGCAGTTTACAGATATTTACTCATTCAATATCAAATAATATATTTTAGAATATGTAAATAATACTTTAGGCAATTGTCAGTATCTGGTTTAGAACTGCAAACTTTCCTACATGATCATCAGTATTTATTGTTGTTGCAGATCCACAGATGTGTGGATGTGTATGGATGTGTGGGTGGGAGGTTTTGTAAAATCTCCTCTGACTCAATTTGTTCTTTGTAAAATTTGAACTAAGGTCGGAGCTAATAATAAGAGAATGGCACTACTGGAGAAATAAAGAGAAAGGAAAAGGTATGGAGTAGTCATTTAGAAAAGTGGAAGAATGAGCAAGGGAAATATGATTTTTCCAGGCACTATTAAGGACCACTTGATGTTTTTGATACTGACATTAAAGTGAGAGTAGTCAGCACTGTTTTATTTTGTTTTTTTGTTTTTTTGTCCTTAGATGCTTTCAGTTCTGGAGATACTGGCCTGCAATATGTTTACCCTTGGCTTTAACTAGGTTAGTGCTTTAATCAAGCAAGTATATCAACAAGAGAGAGGGGAGCAAAGATATTGATGGTGTATGCATATGTGATAATTTATCCAAACATTTATTTGTTTATTTTCTTTTAGGTGGCTTTATTAGTAGGGTTTCTCCAGAGAAACAAAACCAATAGGGTGTGTGTATGTTTACATATCTATGTATCTATATCTATGTGTATTTCCATATCTCTATCATCCATCTATCTATCTATCTATTGAGAGACTGATACAGAGACAGAGAGATAGAGAGAAAGGAAAGGAAAGCACTTTATTTATTTTAAGAAATTTCTTCATGTGCTTGTGGGGGCTGGTACATCTGAAAGCTGCAGGGCAGCTCTTCAGGCTGAAGACCCATGGAGGAGGTGATATTTCAGTGCAGTCTTCGGTGATGGTAGTTTGGAACATAATTTCTTCTTTTTCCAGGCCTTTTCTCTTAAGGCCTTCAGCTGAATGTGAGACCCACCCACATTATTTAGGGTAATCTACTTGTTCGAAGTCTACTGATTTAAATGTTAATTACATCTAAAAATTAGCTTCACAGCAACATCTAGACTGGGATTTGACCAAAAACTGGGTACCATAGTCTAGTCAAGTTGACACATAAAATTAACCAGCATAGTGGTTTATAATTTACTTGCCATCACAAACATTGCAAAGAACTATCTTTCTGGGGTATGATACAAATATCTATAGGATACTTTAGGGTATGATATAAATATTTATGTTATAATAGTATATTACTATATTATTATATTTTTAGAATTTTTCTCTAAAAGTGGAATTTGCTGGGAAAGGTGTTTTTATGTGTTAAATATGAAATATATTGTCTTCCAAAAATGCTACATTTAATGTACACTTTGAGTCTATGAAATTGCAAGATATATTTAAGGATTTTTCAGTAATTCTCTGTGACTACCAACCATAAAAAATATGATTTCATTTATTCACTGTTCAATCCAATATATAATTACTGAGTTCCTTCTACTCTTCAGGCATTAGGGAAGTAATCATACAATTAAGTAATTGCCCTCAAGGAGCTTAAATCTAGGGGGGGAAATACAGACAGTCAGATAATTATAAATGATGTGGAAAGTGCTATCATAGATGTGTGCACAGAATATTCAGCAGCATGCAGTAAGTGCCTTCTCACTTCTCTTAGAATTTGGGAGGGAGGGACATCTGGGTTAAAGTCTTAAAAACTAGCAGAAAGCCATAAAAAAGAAAGGGATGATATTTCAAAAACAAAACTCTGTATGAGCAAATACTCAGAGGTTAGGGATTATATTGTATCTCTGGGGACTCTGTACAGTTTCACACTGTTTGAGCATGAAGTGTGAAGTCAGTCATGACAGAAAATGGGGCTGCGGAGCTAAGCAGTAGTCAGATCATGGATGACCTTGCAAGCTATTTTGATGAGCTTGCATTTTATGTGCTAGATGATGAGAGGATTTTACAGGGTGTTGAGCAGGACATGGAAGTGATCATATTCACATTGCTGATACATCGTGTGGAGAAAGGGTTTAAGCAGTGCAAGGGTGCAAGGGTGATGACAGAGTAACCGGGGGAACTGAAGTAAGATGTAGGTTTGAAATGGTTAGCAATGGCCAGACAAATGGGAACCTTATTTGAGTAATGAATTTCAACTTTATCCGACCTAAAAGGAAGGAATTCAGGCAGAGGATTAATGTAATTAAATTCTAGAAAGATCACTTTCAATGATATAAAGGATGGGTGGGAGTAGTGGGGATACTAGTTTGATGAAATTTAGTTAATATTTGCCAGACAAAAGATTACTGTCTGTAAAATGTTAAGGTATTCTATTAATTAGTGAGAAAAAACTAAGTAATTCAAAATAAAAAGCACAGTCTGCTTCCCTATATTTTCCCAATTTTCTAAAATCCGTGTTTTCCATTTTTTAATGTAATGGGTTGTGATGAAGTCCAGAAAATAGTATTCATATCTTTCAGGTTATGAAGCAACTGGGTATTACAAGAACCAGCAGTGAAAGAGTAAACTGTTAACTATATTACTGATGAAGATAAATGTATCTATGAAAGGTGGTATTTAACCCAAGTCTCTGCATTAGAGGAAGGCCCATTAGGAGGAGTGAACAGTAGATACTGAGCATCAATTTACCTTATCTCCCAATTCCTGAGCCATGTCACTTCTTAGGAAGGTTAAGGGGAAAGAGGGGGGCAAGAGTCATTCCCAGCTCTTTTTTCCCCTCTTAACCTACTGGATATAATCACAAGTCAATGACTGATCAGTATAGTAGTTATGGTTACCACCTATCAGGATGATAAGTCTCTAACCTCATGAGACAATTCTCTAAGTACCAATGACTGCTCCTTTGGTTCTCTTCCTTGGACCATTCGTCAGCAGAGTAGTTTAAGCTTATACTCTCAGAAGTCTCTGATATGGGTCAGATTTGTCTTTAGTAAGTTTCTTTCGGGGTCATTCTGTTCACAAGCCCAAAAATTCATTTATCATTCAGTTTCCTATTACAAATTTTGCTCAGCCACATTGTTTAATAAAGACTGTTAGAGATTCTGTAATAAGAGGAAATAAAATCATAAGAGAATTCTATTATTTAAACACTAGCTACTCCAATAATAAAATGTCAGTCACATTGAGATGCCCCCAATTTTAATAAAACCTTTTTCTATTTTCGAATTCCAAAGATAAATTGAACATTAAAGGTTTAAATTCTCTTGAAAAAATTAAATTCAGAAACAGTCAGAAAGAAAGAAATTTTAAAGTCAAATTTTTGTATTTTTAAACTTAAAAGTCTAAAATCCAAAATCATTGCTACATATTTTTCCAAAATCTATCCTCCCCACTATTTTTTTTTTCATTTTGGACAAAGTCAGTAGGAGGGTTCTCAATGCCAGTGTGGGGTTTGGATTTTTTAGAAGCTGAGCTTTTATTGGAATGGCTGTGGTAATTTCTGGGTCTCAGAAGTTGTATTAATTTAACATCAAATTCTTCTTTAGCTTTATTTTGAAAGAATTGAACGAGTTAAGATGTGCAAGAATATACCAGCACTGAGCTTATGTTTTCCAAATTAGGAAAATATATATTCTAAGCCCTCAGGCTAATTATCTCAAGTTTAATTAACAATTCTGTTCCCAGAAATCTAGTTGTAGTTTTGTAAACACATACACACACCCACCATAGTATAAAACAACTGGTACTGAGTGAAGGTGGAGAAACCTTTGTATTTACCTTATTGGAATGCTAGTTGGCCTTTGCCAGCTGTCAGAAATTCATCACCTATGAACCTAAACTGACCTGGTTACTATACATTCTTAGGGGGCAACAATCCATATATCTACTCTTTCAGAGTAAAAACTGAGACATCTGAGAATTTGCTGACTTCTCACGAAGTTCAGAAATTTAGGGTGACTGCACTCATATTCCATGTCTTACTTGCCTATCCATTATATCCAATTATACTCCACTACCCCATCAATAATGAATTGTGTGTAAAGTCTGAACATTAAAAGAAAAAAAACTAAACAAACAAACAAAACTTCTTTCTTTAATGAGAAGGCATTCCTGGGTTGTGTGCTGCAGTTTTTCTACTGACTGTTATTACAGAATTGCTTAGGTCTGAGAAACCTGCCTCTTACAGAAGGATCTTTCCTCATATGCAGTGAATCCCTGCAGAGCCAGATTTAGTCCTTGTGGCACCAGATGCCTCCAGAGCATGTGTTCAAGCGACAGGAATCCAAGCTTAGTCAGCTCTTATGCAGTTCCATTTGGGAACAAAATAAGTACTAATTACATTATTAAGTTATAATAAGTAACGTCTTTCCCTAAGTATGATTTTCATTCATTCATTCATATATCCACTCATTTATTTATTTAGTTTTTTTCTGTGAATATATGTGGTTTCCTCACTTATTCTTCCTTTTTCCTTTCCTCCCAAAGAAGACCTGAAGGTTAGAGCAATTTTTCTCAGATACCACTAACTGGTAGAGAGAATAGGTGGGATGTTCAGCAGAGAGAAAATTTTCTGAGATCCTAATGAACTGTAAGAGAGTTAGACTCAAATGTTACCTTACCAAGTAAAAGGGAAGGTGAGCAGATGTCATCCTATTTGGTGAAGCTTACTAAGATGCATTAGAGTTATTCACGGTGCAGTTCGGCTTAGGGGTCTATGTATATTTATTGCTATCTGGAAGCTCCATGTCTCTACTCCCTCCTCCCAAACTAGTTTTGGCTCTGGAGTTATAAAGTTATAACTTGGTAGATTTATTTAGGAACTTTTGATAACTTTTAATAGCTTTAAATAGCTAAGAAAAAAAGGATCCTTCTCCACTTCCACTATCCTTCATATTATTATCAGAGAAATCCTCCTTCATCAGTCAGCCTGCTCACTCTATAGTGGGTTTCTACTCTTCCCTAATGTGAAGAGCCAACTTTGGCACTCAGGCTTGGTGTATTATACCTGCTATGCTCTTTTCTTCACCTCTTTTCTTTCTTCCTAATTCCCATCCAATTCCCATAGTTAATGATTTCAAATAACAGAGTCATGGCCATAATGGAGATAACCTGCCCAACGAAATTGGGTATACAGTACAAATTTTCAATATAAAATCTGTGTACCCTAAAAACATATATTTTTTAATCATTTTGATTGTAAAATAAAACTCATATATACATAAATCATCATAAACAAATGAATTATTGTAAGACTAACCCCCATATAGTTTTACACCCAGGTCAAGAAATGTAACTTTGCCACCCACCCTGGAAGTTCATCATGTGTCCCACCCCAATTTCAAATTCCTTTTCCCTCAAAAGCAGCCATTATCCTGACTTTTATGGTAAATTCTTTCTTACAATTTTTTTACAGTTTTATCACTAAAAATACATTCCTAGACATGATAGTCTTGCCTATTTTTTTTAAAGTGGTGGTATATTTTGACATTTTTTTATAAGTACCCTCTTCACTACTTTGATTTTCTTATATTTTATCTGTTGGTATTCCAACGGTATTGCTGTTTTGGTATTGCTGACTGCATATGGGTAGCTGGATCCAGAGGCTTAACCAGAGTCTTGTTTGATCCCTTTGTCAAGACTATAGACAGAAGTGTCTTCTTCCAGTAATAGAAGGTACACAATATCTAATTGTCTTAGAGATGCTGTTGGTATTCAACGCCTGGTATATCCAACAATTCATTAGGTGTTTGCAAAAATGGTGATACAAATCAATCACCTTTTTCTTATTTATTAGTTAAAATACTTTTTATAAAGAGATAAACACCTTACATCATCTAGTATTTGGTTATTCAGTGGCACAGTTAGTATAGGTACAATGGGCTAAGTATTTGCAATTTCCTCATGTTTACTGGTTTTCAGAATAATGAATGGATTCCCTGTCATCCTCCAAAGTGGACCAATAAGCTTTTTTTTTTAAATTAATTTTCAACTCACAAATTCAAATGAATGTAATGAGTTTCAAACAGTGGAAATTATTGCTCTATTTGAAGCTTATAATTTTAAGTTAGTGGAAGATTCTTTGAGTTGGCACCTTTGGTTTGTTATTGTTGCTGTTTTGTTTGACATTACCGTAGTTGACTGATATGACCCTACTTCACTTTGATAGCCTCCTCAGTATTTGGTATGATTAAGATATTCCCGGTTGTCATATACATTTTCTGCCCCAGACTTGGATCAGCACTTCTTCAAGGGGTGCTGGTTTCTCTTCATGGGTAATGGAATTTCAAACTACAGTCTCAGCTCTAGAGATTCCTATTAGCTTCCGAGTTTGTCATTGTTTCCCAGCCTGATCATACTGATACTTCCAATTTAAATTTAGGCCTAGCTTTTAAAATTTAACACTTTGTTTTAAATCTATGCTTATTTTTTTTCCATTCTGAGAACTCTTGTCCTAAATGACATAATGGATAAAACATTCATCGTTTTTTTCCATAAGATGGCTATAGTATCACTTAGTTGTCTTTAACTTCATTCAAAACAATTTTGTTAGATTATATGTGACAGCTGTCATATCAGAGTGCATTTAAAAAAGACTTATCAAAATTGGTGAATTTTTGTGTAGCCATTTTAATGTTGAAGATGGAAGGAAAAAAGCAACATTTTTGGCATGCTATGCTTTATTATTTCAAGAAAGGTAAGAACACAACCGAAATGCAAAAAAAGATTTGTGCAGCATATGGAGAAAGTGCTGTGACTGACTGAACGTGTCAAAAGTAGTTTGCCAAGTTTTGTGCTGGACATTTCTCTCTGGACAATGCTCCATGGTTGGGTAGAGCAGTTGAAGTTGATAGCGATCAAATCAAGACATTAACTGAGAACAATCAACATTACACCACGTGGGAGATAGCTGACATACTCAAAATATCCAAATGAAGCATTGAAAATCATTTGCACCAGCTTGGTTATGTTCATCGCTTTGATGTTTGGGTTCCACATAAGTTAAGAAAAAAAACCCTTCTTGACCATATTTCCACACGCGATTCTCTACTTAAATGTAATGAAAACGTCCGTTTTTAAAACAAATTGTGACGGGCAGTGAAAAGTGAATTCTGTAAAATAATGTGGAACAGAAGAGATTGTGGGGCAAGAAAAATGAACCACCAACAACCACACCAAAGGCCGGTCTTCATCTAAAGAAGGTGATGTTGTGTATATGGTGGGATTGGAAGGGAGTCCTCTATTATGAGCTCCTTCCAGAAAACCAAATGATTATTTCCAACAAGTACTGCTCCCAATTGGACCAACTGAAAGCAGCACTCAACAAAAAGCATCCAGAATTTGTCAACAGAAAACGCATAATCTTCCATCAGGATAATGCAAGACAGCATGTTTCTTTGATGACCAGGCAAAAAACTGCTACAGCTTGGCTGGGAAGTTCTTATTCATCCACCATATTCACTAGACACTGCACCTTCAGATTTCCATTTATTTAGGTCTTTACAAAATTCTCTTAATGGAAAAAATTTCAATTCCCTGGAAGACTATAAAATGTACCTGGAACAGTTCTTTGCTCAAAAAGACTGAAAGTTTTGGGAAGATGGAATTATGAAGCTGCCTGAAAAATGGCAGAAGGTAGTGGAACAAAAGGGTGAATATGTTATTCAATTAAGGTCCTGGAGAAAATGAAAAATGTGTTTTTTATTTTTACTTAAAAACTGAAGGCACTTTTTGGCCAACCCAATACTTCAGCTATGAAATTTAAGGGGAAATAATTCAATCTGTAATAATCTTTTTTGAAATTGAAGTATAGTTGATTTATAATATTATATTAGTTTCAGATGTACAGCATAGTGATTCAGTATTTTTATAGTTTATACCACATTACAATTTATTATAATAGCTATAATTCCCTGTGCTGATACTTTTCTATTATTGAATTATATTTGAATTGGTTTTCCTAAACTTTTAGAAGAAAGTGTGGTTCGGTAATTTTTCTACCTTCAGAGATATTCCTCTTAAGCTTGTTTAGTGAACAAATACATGGTAACTTGATTTTTTAAGATTTCCTGGCTCTATCCTCTCTTTCACTTTTATGTGGATTTTTACTTTCTAATATCAGTTTTCTACTAAATTTTGAGTTTAACTCTTAGCACTTTCTCCTCAATGTGGGGCCTATCCTGGAAAGAAGTTCTGTATGTTCAGGTTCAAGAGTTTATAGATGGCTACTCTAATCCTTTACAGGTCTTGCCATGGACCCTTTGCACTCACCCTTCTGGATTAGGCACAGCATCTCTCCATTTCAGCTGCTGTTCTGACGTTGTCTCACCAGGGTCTCTACTGAGTACCTGCTAATTATTTTGAAGCTCTTGTTTCTCAGGTCCATCAGATACCTTGTTGCTACCCTTGCTTTCTCCTGCACAGAAGCTGATACCATGCAGGTGTTTTTTACTGTGACTTGTATTTTTGAGTTCATAAAGATACATTTTCACCTGGTTTAGTTTTAAGAGTGGTTCATGAGTTACTTTTTTTAAAATTCTACTATCTCCTCTACTTGTTTTTATGTAGGGATTTGTAGACTCAAAAATGATGCCACCATTGCTCTTTTCCCAGGATTGACCCTGCAGCAGGGAAATAAGCTTCATTTAAACTAATATAACTACTCATTCCAATAATTCTTTCCCCTTTTTTTCCTTCCTTAATTCTAACCACCCCCTCATTTGCCATTTCTACTACCTGAAGCTGTTTAGGAAATGTGGCCTCAGTGGAACACCAGAGCATAAAGGAGTGAATTATCACCTCTTGAATTCTAAAATAGTGTTTCAAAATTTCTAAAAATCATAATAATTTGAAAAAAAAGATTTTTTATCTCCTAGAGTATATTTACATGCTAAATGTCAAAGTTATTTAAAAACAAAGACTAGATTTTGGAGAAACATTTCCTGATTTACAGGTTAGATTTTCTATCCTAGACTTGGTTTTGTGACCAGGCTGGAAGATTTTTTGACTGGGCTGGAAGTGTCATCAGAAGAAATAACAGAATTTAATAGTGTTGGAAATATCTGAGAAGGGACTTTGATCTAGAGTGTATATTTTAGGAAATGAATGTGTAGAGATGACTTCTGTCCTAATCCTTTCACAGAACCCCAGTAGAAAGTAGCTCAACAGAGGTGTCCTTTGCCAACACGGAGCAATAGTAGAAGAGAACTGGCTTTGCTCAGTGCCAGGGGCATTGAGAGAGAGCCCTAAAGCACTTTCTGTAGAATGGACTGGAAGAGCAGCAGCTTGCCCTGTGGCTGGAGAGGGCACATCCATTTGTCAAGTCAGAGGCAAGCCTCCAGAAATCTTTCAGAAGTGATAAGAGGCCACAGAAGCAATAACCGATTTGTCCTGTGCCAGCAGAGATAAGGTGGGCTTTACCCTTTGTGGAAGATGGCAGAGAAGAGGAGGAAAAAGCCAGGATTCATGCAGTTTTAGAACATATCAGACCTCTGCAGATTTCAGTGGGTCACCAAATACAGACCCCCAAGTTTATTCACCCCAAGGAGAAGAAGAGCCGAGGGTGGGGTCTGGAGTGATTTTGAAAACACTGAAGTGAGCATTTATTTTGTTACTATTACATGGACTAAATGCTTAAAATAATATTTGAGTTATTGATAAAACAAGATTTTTTTTTAATTACATAGTCCAATGGCGATATTTGATGCTTGTGTTCTCTGGTGTTCTGCTGAGACCAATTTTCCCAAATAGCTCTACATGGTTGAAATGGCAGGTGGGGGATGGGAAAAGTTAAAGAAAGGAAAAAAGGGAAGAGCTTTTGAAATAAATAAAAATACTAGTTCAAATCAATTCTTGTGACTTGAAAATACTACCTCTCTATATCAAGTATTTCAGATACTAATTTTCAAATAATTGATATAAAGTGCTGTCTCTTAGCAGTTGTCTTCAATGTATGGACAATGAAATCTGAACTTTCTGGGACCTCCAGAGAATGAATAATGTAAAACATTAAAATTTTTCTAATAACTCAGTTTTACTTCTTAAACACCAAGAGTTTGACAGTATTAGTAATTTCTACCTTGGACTCCTTCCAATATGTATTACAGATTTTCTACACTAATAAATAGTATAAAATAGTGTAGAAATAGAATTGAAACTTTTCTTTAAGACATATGATCTCAAATATTCAAACTAATTATTTTGTAACCCTTGTTTTCTGACCCCAAGCCGCAGCATCCATAACTTAAAAGTTAGGGGGCCCTGTGACACACAGCTCAGTATCCCTAGGATCATTTCTACTCCATAGTTTCTTAGCCTCTGTGAAGGAAACTCTAAGGGAACTGTCTTGTAGGAGGCAGGAGAGGATTGGAATGAGAGTAATTACTTACGTAACAAAAAAGATAAATTTGGCAAATAAGATTCAGAAGAATCAGAAATATTATCCAGTAACTAGTATTACTAATAACTTCAAATATGCAAGCTATCAAAAGGCACAAGAAACACAAGGAGAGGACAGGCATATCGAGGTTGTCTCCCCAGATCCTTCCTTTGCTACATTAGATGTGCACTCTGGCACAGAATGGTTGAGTCTCTAAGTGAAGAATGTGAAATATTACCTGACACATCTTGGATCATTTAATTTATGAAACCTTTCCATTTTATGCATCAGCCTATGTGTAATTTTCCATAAATCCATAAACTCTGAGTTTATTTACCAAAAACAAGAGAATTACATAGGTAATAATCTTTCTCTTAGCAAATATCATTAGTCTACAACCAGGAAGGTCATTTATTAGTGTATTTATGAGGAGATTAGACTATGTCATGTGATTTTCCCCAGAGGAACCCCCCTCCCAATAAACAGAGTAAATGTATTACAGGAGAGTTTCTTTAACTTCTGCCACCCCAATTACCCATAGAGATAAATAGCCCCTTACACAGACTTTTACTTATTCCTAGCATTTAATACCAAGTGTGTATTCATGTCTCTGTAGAAAAGACCTTTATATTGGAAAGAATCTTCAAGACAACTTCCCCAACACACACACACATGCACACACACTCTACCACTAATACCACCACTACGTAGCATTATTTCATAGAACATATGAAATATATTCACGGAATCTCCATTCTACTTAGATTTCATCTTTTTATCTCTCTTTAACAGCTATATTGCTGAAGAACTTCATTTATCTTGACCTGACTCAGAAATAATTCTATATAAACCCTCTTTTTAGATTGCTGAGATACCTCCAGGCTCAGCCCTAGCGTCCTTCTTTGTGGTTTCTCATCCAGGCTATTACCTGGATTAATATTAATTGTATTACATTAATGTATTATTACATTAATATGTAACTGAAACACCCATTTATATAACTCCTTCTTGAGCTTCAGACTGTTATATCAAGTACCTTCACTTGAGGATCTGATATGTATCAGACTTAACATATTAAACACACACACACACACACACACACACACACACACACACACACACTTCCCAGATTTCTTCTTTGTTATTTTGCCAATATTTCCCATTTTGGTTAAACCACCATTCATCTCTTTTGTTGTTAACATTAAAAATGCCAAAATATATAATGATGCTTTATAAAATTTATAAAATTTTATAAAATTTATAAATTTTTTAATAAATTTATAAAATTTATAAAATTATAAATGATGCTTTCTTTGCTCATTCTTCACATTTAATTCACAAGCAAGTCTGGTCCATTCCCACCCCCCAACTGCCAACAATATCATCTGTCAATCTTCACTGCTAATAACTTAGAGCAAGACACAAATTTACCCTTAACTGAACTATGGCAATGACTTCCTAACTGGTCCCCTATCACTCTCGCCCCTTTAAACTCCTTTTGTCATAGAGGGGCAGAAGTGATCTCTTATCTATGTCATTATAGGTTAACTTGTGTCCTCCCAAAATGATATGTCAAAGTCCTAACCTCCAGTACCTCAGAATGTGACCTTATTTGGACATAGGGTCATTGCAGATATAATCAGTCAAGATGACTGGTGTTCTTATAGCAGCTGGCCCTGTGAAGATGACACAGAGGGAGAACGTCATGAGAAGACTGAAGCAGAGATTGGAGTTTTACTGTCATAAGCCAAGAAATGTCTGAGGATATCCAGAAATGTTTGGAAGAAGCAAGGAACCATCCTCCATTAAAGGCTTTGGAGTGAGTGCTTCGTGGCCAACACCTTGATTCAGACTTCTAACCTCTAAAACTGTGAGATAATAAATTTCTGTCATTTTAAGGTACGCAGTTTGTGGTACTTTATTGCAGTAGCTCTAGGAAACTAATACATTTGTAGATCAGATCCAGTTAATCCTCTGCTTAACACCCTCCCCTGACTTCATAGAGCAACCTTATTGTGGCCTCATAGTCTACAAGGTCTTATCTCCATCTGCTTGACCAAAACTCATCTCAGACTTCTGTCACTCTCAACACTACACCCCCAAGAGACTACTCCACTACACAGTGGTCTCTTCTCTTCTCCTCTTCCACAGGCCAAACCTAGGCCTTGCCTTTCTCTGGACTGGGAAGCTCTTTGGGCTATTTCAATCTCGTATATGTACCGTATATTACTAAATTGTCTGTCTTGCTTCTCAGCATTCAGATCTCAACTCAAGGGACATGTCTCGAGAGGGACCCACCCTGAGTGCCCTCTGAGTCTTTCTTTATCGAATTACCTTATTTCTTCTATAGCACTTTTCACTATTCAATATTATTTTGTTCATAAATATTTTTGTCCTTTTCGTGTAGAATGAATAGGGGCATCATCTCTCTCGTTCAATATTGTATTCCTAGAATATGACAGGCACTCAGTAAAAGCTTGTTAAATAAATAAATACATCTTTCTGTAATAACACTACAGGAAAAGGTCAATATAATACTCCATGTTGTAAACTCTCTGCACTTTCTTTTGTTGTACCTTGAGGCAAGACAGACAGCCTGTCTTTACTATCCTTGTTCCTTCAATAAATGGTACTGGATTTGCTTGTATTTCTGTATTCTTCTCAGTTTCCAGCTCATAATTTGAACTGTGTGAATGAAGTCCACCTACTTTTTCATCCTCAATTGTGATAATTTCTATGAGAGCCTTGAACTTTCTGTACTATTGTTAGAAGAATACTGCCATTTAGGAGGACCCAGACATTCAATCTTGAGTGTGACTGTCCACAGCAGCCTTTTTTCTTCATCCTATGATTTTTCTTCTATTCTGCCATTAGTCTGCAAAGCCAATAACAAGACTTGATAGAATTGTTTGGGGGATGATTGTAGAATTTGAGACTGATTGCTTCTTATATGAGTAAACCAAAGAACTGTGCTCATGAAATTTGAGGCACCTGCTTTGCTCTTTAAGAGTCTTTTTTCTCCATGATCTTTGAAATTATTCTGTTGAACTTCTAGGGCAGCTAAATTTTACATAATTAAGGCACAGTATATTGCTAAATTGTCTGTCTACTTATCTATCTTCTTCTCTATAGTTTAAAAAATTTAGTTGTGTTCCCAAAAGTATGAAGATACATATATGTAAGGTATATTTCTGTGACTGGTGTAGGGTGGCCAACTGTCCTGGTTTGGGACTGAGGGATTTCACTGGCAAAACTAGGGTGAACTTGGCCAAACTGGGGTGGTTGGTCACACTTGTGGCTGAATATGTTGTGTTTGTCCCTGACACAAAGGTATTTTTGTATATTATGACGTTTAATATATACTCATATACAATTGTATGAGATGAATATTATCATTATCCCCATAATCCAAATTAGAATTCAAGAGCAGTAGCTTCATGTCCTGGGTTACACAGCTAAATTCTGCCAAAGCTCAAGTTAAAACCCAGCTTTGTCCTTAGAGTCTGAGATCTTTAGAATGTATGGAAATAGATGGGTTCCATTAGGTCACTTTTAGTGAGTGGGTCACTCACTAAAAGTGACCTAATGAAGAAAATTCCAGGAGACAACAAGTATTCTGTGGACTATTTTATGACTTGTGCTGATATTACTGATTATTTATAATAATCTCATTTATACAAAACTGAGAAATATAATGTTTATAAAAACTGTCTAAAATCGAAGTATTTTTGTCAGAATTGTTCTTTCGATGAAATTTGTGTACAATTTTTAAACTGCCAGAAGAGTGTTAATATTTTATGAAAAGGTCATATTTGCATTTATAATTGAATCAGGACTTCTAATCTGGATTTCATCATGTAAGTTGCTTGGCCTCTGACAATAAAAAAAAATTACTCTCATATATTTCTACACAAAGTGCTACATAGAATCTGACTGTGGTAAAATGAGTTGATTAAAAAATTGTAATTCAAGAGGGCAGATGGCAAAAGCAAGAAGAACTACAGTTCTGCCACCTGTGGAAAAAAAACCACAATCACAGGAAGATAGACAAAATGAAAAGGCAGAGGGCTATGTCACAGATGAAGGAACAACATAAAACCCAAGAAAAACAACTAAATGAAGTGGAGTTAGGCAACGTTCCAGAAAAAGAATTCAGAATAATGATAGTGAAGATTATCCAGAACCTCAGAAAAAGAATGGAGGCAAAGATCAAAAAGATGCAAGAAATGTTCAACAAAGACCTAGAAGAATTAAAGAACAAACAAACAGAGATGAACAGTACAGTAACTGAAATGAAAGATATGCTAGAAGGAATCAATAGCAGAAAAACTGAGGCAGAAAAGAGGATAAGTGACCTGGAAGACAGAATGGTGGAAATCACATCCATGGAACAGAATGAAGATAAAAGAATGAAAAGAAATGAAGACAGCCTAAGAGACTTCTGGGGCAACATTAAATGCACCAACATTTGCATTATAGGGGTTCCAGGAGGATAAGAGAGAGTGAAAGGACCCAAGAAAATATTTGAAGAGATTATAGTCAAAAACTTCCCTAACATGGGAAAGGAAATAGCCACCCAAGTCCAGGAAGGGCAGAGAGTCCCAAGCAGGCTAAACCCAAGGAGAAACAGGCCAAGACACATAGTAATCAAGTTGACAAAAATTAAAGACAAAGAAAAGTTATTAAAAGCAACAAGGGAAAAATGACAAATAACATGCAAGGGAACTCACATAAGATTAACAGCTGATTTCTCAGCAGAAACTCTGCAAGCCAGAAGGGAGTGGTATGATATATTTAAAGTGATGAAACGGAAGCACCTACAACCAAGAATATTCTACCCAGCAAGGATCTCATTCAGATTCGATGGAGAAATTGAAAGCTTTACAAACAAGCAAAACTAAGAGAATTCAGCACCACCAAACCACCTTTACAACAAATGCTAAGGGAACTTCTCTGAGTGGGAAACACTAGGGAAGAAAAGGACCTACAAACACAAACTACCAAAATTTTAAAAAATAGTAATAAGTATATACATAACAATAATGACCTTAAATGTAAATGGATTAAACGCTCCAACCAAAAGACACAGACTGGCTGAATGAATACAAAAACAAGACCCATATATATGCTGTCTACAAGAGACCCACTTCTGAACTAGGGACACATACAGACTGAAAGTGAGGGGATGGAAAAAGATATTCCATGCAAATGGAAATCAAAAGAAAGCTGGAGTAGCAATACTCATGTCAGATAAAATAGACGTTAAAATAAAGAATGTTACAAGAGACCAGGAAGGACACTACATTATGATCAAGGGATCAATCCAAGAAGAAGATATAACAATTGTAAATATTTATGCACCCACCATAGGAGCACCTCAATACATAAGGCAAATGCTAGCAGCTATAAAAGAGAAAATCAACAATAACACAATAATAGAGGGGGACTTTAAAACCTCACTTACACCAATGGACAGACCATCCAGACGAAAATTAATAAGGAAACACAAGCTTTAAATGACTCAATAGACCAAATTGATTTAATTGATATTTACAGGACATTCCCTGAAAACAGCAGATTACACTTTCTTCTCAAGTGCACACAGAACATTCTCCAGGATAGATCACATCTTGGGTGACAAATCAAGCCATGGTAGATTTAAGATAACTGAAATCTTATCCAACCACAATGTTATGAGATTAGAAATCAATTACAGGGAAAAAACATAAAAAACACAAACACACGGAGACTAAACAACACGTTACTAAATAACCAAGAAATCACTGAAGAAATCAAAGAGGAAATCAAAAAATACCTAGAGACATATGACAACAAAACCACGACAATCTAAAACCTATGAGATGCAGCAAAAGCAGTTCTAAGAGGGAAGTTGATAGCAATACAATCCTACCTCAGGAAACAACAAAAATCTCAAATAAACAATCTAACCTTACACCTAAAGGAACTAGAGAAAGAAGAACAACAAAACCCAAAGTTAGCAGAAGGAAAGAAATCATAAAGATTGGAGCAGAAATAAATGAAATAGAAATAAAGAAAACAATAGCAAATATCAATAAAACTAAAAGCTGGTTCTTTGAGAAGATAAACAAAATTGATGACCCATTATTGAGACTCATCGAGAAAAAGAGGGAGAGGATTCAAGTCAATAAAATTAGAAATGAAAAAGGAGAAGTTACAATGGGCACCGCAGAAATACAAAGCATTATGAGACTATTATAAGCAACTGTATGCCAATAAAATGGACAACCTGGAAGAAATGGACAAATTCTTAGAAAGGTATAACTTCTAAGACTGAATCAGGAAGAAAGAGAAAATATGAACAGACCAATCACAAGTAATGAATTTGAAACTGTGATTAAAAACCTTCCAACAAACAAAAGTCCAGGACCAGATGGCTTCACAGGTGAATTCTATCAAACATTTAGAGATGAGCTAATACCCATCCTTCTCAAACTCTTCTAAGAAATTGCAGAGGAAGGAACATGCCCAAGCTCATTCTACGACACCACTATCACCCTGATACAAAACCAGACAAAGATACTACAAAAAAAGAAAATTACAGACCAATATCACTGATGAATATGGATGCAAAAATTCTCAAGAAAATACTAGCAAACAGAATCCAACAACACATTAAAAGGATCATACACTATGATCAAGTGGGATTTATCACAGGGATGCAAGGATTCTTCAATATACACAAATCAATCATTGTGATACACCATATTATCAAATTGAAGAATAAAAATCATATGATCATCTCAATAGATGCAGAAAAAACTTTTGACCAAATTCAACACCAATTTGTGATAAAAACTCTCCAGAAAGTGGGCATAGAGGGAACCTACCTCAACATAATAAAGGCCATACATGACCAACCCACAGCAAGCATCATACTCAATGGTGAAAAATAGAAAGCATTTTCTTTAAGATCAGAAACAAGACAAGGATGTCCACTCTCACCACTCTTATTCAACATAGTTTTAGAAGTCCTAGCCACAGCAATCAGAGAAGAAAAAGACATAAAAGGAATACAAATTGGAAAAGAAGAAGTAAAAGTGTCACTGTTTGCAGATGACATAATACTATACATAGAGATTCCTAAAGATGCCACCATAAAACTACTAGAGCTAATCAACGAATTTGGTAAAGTTGCAGGATATAAAATTAATGCACAGAAATCTCTTTCATTCCTATACACTAACAACAGAAGATCAGAGAGAGAAATTAAGGCAACAATCCCATTCACCATTGCAACAAAAGAATAAAATACCTAGGAGTAAACCTACCTAAGGAGGTAAAAGACCTGTACTCAGAAAACTATAAGACACTGATGAAAGAAATCAAAGATGACACAAACACATGGAGAGATATATCACGTTCTTGGATTGGAAGAGTCAATATTGCGAAAATGACTATACTACCCAAAGCAAGCTACAGATTCAATGCAATCCCTATGAAATTACCAATAGCATTGTTTACAGAACTAGAAGAAAAAAGTGTTAAAATTTGGATGGAGAAAAAAAAGACCCTGAACAGCCAAAGCAATCTTGAGAAAACAAACGGAGCCAGAGGAATCAGACTCCCTCACTTCAGACTATACAACAAAGCTCAGTGATCATGACAATATGGTAACGGCACAAAAACAGATATATAGATCAATGGAACAGGATGGAAGGCCCAGAGATAAACCCACACACCTATGGTCAACTAATATATGATAAAGGAGGCAAGGATATACAGTGGAGAAAAGACAGCCTCTTCAATAAGTGGTGCTGGGAAAACTGGACAGCTACATGTAAAAGAATGAAATTAGAACACTCCCTAACACCATACACAAAAATAAACTCAAAATGGATTAAAGACCTAAATGTAAGACCAGACACTATAAAACTCTTAGAGGAAACATAGGAAGAACACTCTTTGACATAAACATAAATCACAGCAAGATCTTTTATGACCCACCTCTTAAAGTAATGGAAATAAAACAAAAATAAACAAATGGGACCTAATGAAACTTAAAAGCTTTTGCATACCAAAGGAAACTCTAAACAAGATGAAAAGACAACTCTCAGAATGGGAGAAAATATTTGCAAACGAAGAAAGTGACAAAGGATTAATCTCCAAAATATATAAATAGCTCATGCAGCTGAATATCAAAAAAACAAATAACCCAATCCAAAAATGGGCAGAAGACCTAAATAGACATTTATCCAAAGAAGACATGCAGATGACCAAGAGGCATATGAAAGCCTCCTTATCATCACTAACTATTAGAGAAATGCAAATCAAAACTAAAATAAAGTATCACCTCACACTGGTTACAATGGGCATCATCAGAAAATCTACAAACAATAAATGCTGGACAGGGTGTGGAGAAAAGGGAACCCTCTGGCACTGTTGGTGGGAATGTAAATTGATACAGCCACTATGGAGAACAGTATGGAGGTTCCTTAAAAAACTAAAAATAGAATTACCATATGACCCAGCAATCCACTACTGGGCATATACCCAGAGAAAACCATAATTCAAAAAGATACATGCACTCCAATGTTCACTGCAGCACTATTTACAATAACCAGGACATGGAAGCAACCTAAATGTCCATCGACAGATGAATGGATAAAGAAGATGGGTACATACATGCAATGAATATTACTCAGCCATAAAAAGGAATGAAATTGTGTCATTTGTAGAGATGTGGATGGACCTAGAGACTGTTATACAGAGTGAAGTCAGAAAGAGGAAAATAAATATTGTATATTAATGCATATATGTGGAATCTAGAAGAATGGTTCAGATGAACTGGTTTGCAAGGCAGAAATAGAGACATAGTTGTAGAGAACAAGCATATGGACACCAAGGTGGGAGTGGGATGAACTGGGAGATTGGGATTGACATATATACACTGATATGTATAAAATAGATAACTAATAAGAACCTGCTGTATAGCACAAGGAACTCCACTTCTCTGTACAGTAGAAATGGACACAACACTGTAAAACAACTATACCCCAATAAAAAAAAATTTATTTCACAAATTAAACAATTTAGACTATTACTAGATTGCCTGTACCTGTTATGCACACATCATAACAGCTTGAATCTGAAAAATGGGGAAGAGTAATAGTCAAATTGTCCTTTTTAATTGTACATTAATTGTGATCAACTTCTTGAGCACTTAATATGGTTTGAGAATGGTTCCAAATTGTTAATATTTTAAACATACTGTAAATGGTTTTTATATTTGACACAATATAATACAGAAATAAATTCAATACCATAGTTAATATGTAAAGATCTAGATTATACATTTTAAACAAAATAAAATTCCAAGTATTCAGGCATAGTTGTTTATATTTCTTTGAAGGAAATGTTTCCAGTGAATGTTCATCTCCCTGCAACATGGTAATGTTATCAAGAACATGCCCCCTGTGTTCAGATGGCATGTGTTTAAATCCCAGCTCTGTTGGTTGTGAATTATGTAGTCATGGATAAATTACATAACTTCTCAGTGTCTCAGGTCCTTGGTCTTTACAGTTCTTACTTCTTCTAGTGTTTGATTAGTTGAAATAATACCTGTATGTCACTTAGAACAGTGGCTGATACACTGAGCTTACCCATGTGTCTTTCTATATATAGCCTTCGATTTTTAAATAAATTATAGACCACATTGTTGCATGCATTATTTTAAATATCAGTGTTAGTTTAGTTAATATTACTGCTAGCACACTTTAAAATATCTCAAATATCCTGTTGGTGAAATTAAGATGTAAACAATAAATGGGTTTGTATTCCTTGAGTGAGAATGACCATTAATATTCACTTCTTTACATCGAAATTGAAATAAAAGGCGCTATGTTTCTATGCTGTGTAAGTGTACAGCTGACACATTCCAAATGCTTTCTGGAAGAACTGTTACTGAGCATGTCCCAGAGGTACAGAGTCAGCAAAAATTTCCTAGTCCTGTTATCCTGAGGAATCGTGTCTCTAACAGATTGCAAGGAAAGATTAACTGCTGCAGGTAGGAGAGCTGCTGGTTCAAACAATTTTGATCTTTTGATATCTCGTGTTCATTCTGTTCCGAGGCAGAATTGGCCCAATTGTTAAGGAGAGCTGCAGGTAGTCCAGCTGCTGGTTCAAAAAGTCTGGTTTTCTTATATGTTGTGTTCATTGTGTTTTGACATAGAACTGGCTCAGTTGTTTTTGGAAAGCCCCCAAGGGAAAGTTTTTACAAAATAGTTTCATAACCTTTTCAAGGAGACAAAATACCTCCCATGTTTACTTCCTTTGGCAAGTAAAATAGGCCATTCAGGAAACCGAGCTGTAAAACTTTTGCCCTAAAATATATTGAAGAGAGTGGTATAGAGTTCAATAAATTAATCAGGGAATTGATAAATGGCCAGACTTTCATGATTAGCTTTTTCATTTTTAAATGGATATTTGGCCATTACAAATGAGATTCCTGCATTTGTGTGTAGGAAGGTTTCTGTGCACTTGAAACAGCAAAAGGAAATTGTTCTTCTGAAGCATACTTTAGAGAAAGTTAATCGCCCCTTACTACAGGACTTTCCCCACTCGGAGTACAGTAGCAGGGCTTTTGGATTGTGTTCATCACAGCCTTTTAAACATTTAAAATTATCAAAAAGAATGTATATTTTATATAGACATATTTGTAAACATATATAGTATTTACAACAATAATATCCAGATGCTATATATAGCTGCATGCTATTAAGGTGAATTTCCTTCTGCTCCTTCGGGTTTTTGATTCTAGATATTCTGAAATCCAATTCTGAGTTTCATGCCATTACATTCCCCTACCACCAATGAATAAAAGTTACATGCAAAATGATTAACATATGATTGGAGAAATCACTTTCTAGGACATTTGTTCTTCTTTGTGGAAGATTACTGGGTGATAAAAAAATCTATATGCAAATCTCTCCCCATTTTAATTAAAATCTTTAGCTGACTCTAATATCATGTATATATTTTTGGCATTCTCTATATCTTTGTGCTTCTCAGATGCAACCCTCGTTTAAAAACTTCCTGATAAGAAATAAACAATGAAATCATTAATTTAAATAATAAAAACATAATTTTGATTAAATACTAGTAGCATAAAACATGATTAAAGAGCAAAACCACAGGCCCCAAATGGTGCTAAAGTCCATGATACAAAACCTAGATTTAATACCTAACCTAACTATAGTTTCAACCTTCCTCAGAAATGTAATCTTAATCATCCAGAAATTTTCTGGTCAGTACCAATGAGGTAATAAGTCATGTGGGCCCTCTCTATTCTCCCCCCACCACTAGCCCACCTCCAGGAAGAAGAGGCAATCTGCACTATAAAACATTTGCTGTTCTCTTTCCGGGGAAAAGAGGGTGTCCTGGCCTAAAAATAATCCTTTCTTTTCTTTTGCTAATAGCTCCCTTGCCCCACCCTTCTCCCTACAAAACCCTCCACTGTGTATAAGCCCTCAGAGCACCCAAGTTGCTAGAAGGGATGCTGCCTGATTCATTGATTGCTGAATAAAGCCAATTAGATTTTCAAATTTACTCAGATGAATTTTGTTTTTTAAGAACATGTAGCTTATTAATCCATTGGTTTTCAAAAGATAAACTATAATTTAATCAATTGTTGAATGACCTATCATAAATGTAGAGAACAAAAGATGATGAAATATAAAGTTTTGTCCCATAATTGTTTTGAATACCAGTGTATACCCAACATAAAGTACAGCATATGACATAGAGTAGTTAAGTAGGCAATTAATAGATAAGAAAAATGCATTGTAAATCTTCCCTTTAATATAGGAATTGGTTACCACACAGGTAAACGTCTACTTATATCTATGACTAGATAAACAACTGTCTTCAATATTCTAAGATTTCTACCTGAGACAATGAACATAATTTATGATAAATCAACTAGGCATGATTTATTTTAACAAACTAGCAAGAGCACTCTAGAAATGACAAAATAGCTGGTGTTGGTTCTAATACTCATGGAAATAACAATTGCAAACACTGTACAAAATATAAAGAAACTCTTCAAAGACCCTGAGGAATGGCAGTAGCAAGCAGATATTAAAAGAGAGTCAACCTTTGAAAGAAGAAAACCACACTCACTGGGTGACATTCACAATTATATTACATTTCCCTAAAGTCACACCCCTGTCAGTGTGACGTGAGGCCGCTTGAAATATAAGCAGAAAGGTACAGTTTTATTGACTTAAGGTGTCCAAGGAGAGCGTTTAGGGCTGTCAGAGTAAATGAACATTGGTTGGGGGTGAGTGGGTGTCCAGGAAAGGAGGGAGACCTAAAATCTGTGAGTAGATTTCCCTCAAATATTTGCCTGACTCTAAACTTCATGTGTTTGGAATTCCTGCTAAAAATGACACCAGAAAGCTAAAAGAATTGGGCATATATTTTAGCTGATGCCTATTGCAATAGAAACAGTTTGCCATTTGAGTTCTGCTGAGTTTGATGAGTTTGATAAACTCATGCTTTACATAGATAAGCACTGTCCAATATTAAAATCAAGCCTCCACAGATTCTTGATGATCATGTACTAATTTGTCTGCCTGCTACAACAATAAGCAAGCATATTTAGAGAACATAATAGAACCAGGGAAAATGTCCTTAATAAATGAAAAGTCACTAGGCATATGTAGGACAAGAAAATGTGGTATATAGTTAAGAAAAAAAGCAGTCAATAGGAACAGACCCCAAGGTGACTCAGATGTTGGAATTAGCAGACTGGCACTTTAAAACAGCTATTATAAAAGCTCAAAAATTTAAAGAAAAAGACAGCTATAATAAGTAAATAGATGGGAAGTCTCACTAGAAAAATAGAAACTACAAGAAAAAAATTAAATTGAAATTCTAAAATTGAGAATTACAGTGTCTTAGGGGTAAGGGGGAGAGAGATAAACTGGAAGATTGGGATTGACATATACACACTAGTATATATAAAATAGATAACTAATAAGGACCTAGTGTATAGCACAGGGAGCTCTACTCAATACTCTATAATGTCCTATATGGGAAAAGGATCTAAAAAAGAGTGGATATATGTATAAGTATAACAGATTCACTTTGCTGTACACCTGAAACTAATACAATATTGTAAATCAACTATACCCCAATAAAAAAAAATTTTTTTTAAAGCTACAAAGATATATTGTACAACACAGGGGCTATATTTTATAGTAACTATATCTAACCTTTAAAAGTTGTGAATCACTATATTGTACACCTGTAACGTATATAACATTGTACATCAACTATACTTCAATTTTTAAAAAATGGAAAGAAGAAAAAAAATAGTGTCTTAAATTAAAAAAAACTTACTGGATGACCCTAATAGTATTTTGGTGATTGAAGAAAAAGGATCAGTAAATTTGAAGACAGATCAATAGAAATTATCTAATTTGAGGAACAGAGAAAAAAGGATTTAAAAAGAAAAATCAATGAAAAGAACATCAGTGACCTGTGCGGCAATAGCAGGCAGTCTAGGTATGTGTAATAAATTTCATAACAGTCTACTGTGCTTGTCTATACTTTCCATCATTTCATTTTCTGTTTCCTTCTTAGTTTTAAACACATCTACAATCATCTCATATAATAATATTTTGAAATTTCATTATCTTAATCTTTGTAACACATAATTGAAATTGGCTCTGATAGGCTACCTGCATTTGTTGGACTAAGGGATATCATAGTTTGGCTTTCTTATGATATAAGAATAAAATCTGATGTAGAGAGAAATGGGGAGCCCCTGAAAATTCCAGCATTTGGATCATACTTCATTTTCCTTAAATATTTCCTTCATTAGGACATTCTGCCTAATCTACATCTATCGATCAACTTTAGCAAGTTGAATGTACTAAAGGTTACTAATTCAATCAATCAGTCAATAAATCATTCTTCATTTATTACACAAATATTATTAAGCTTCCTATGTGCCAGGCACTGATTTAAGTATATGTTTATTTCAGTCAACAAAATCTTTTCTTGTTAAATTTGCATTCTGATAGTAGTTGACAGACAAAAAATTAAATGATATAAGATAATCATAAGTACTTTAGAAAAAAATCTGACAAACTGAGAGAAGATTTTGAGTAATGGGCATTAAAGTTTTCAATAGATCAGTCAAAGGATCCTCACTAAGAAAGTGTCATTTGAGCAAAGATTTGAAGGAGAGGATGCAAGAGGGGAAGATATGAATGTGTTAAGGGAAAATATTTTAGGTAGAGAAAGAGCCATTGTGAGTCCCTGAGGTGGAAGAATGCTTGACATTTTTAAAAAACATTGAGGAGGCAACTGTTGCTAGAAAATAGTGCACAAGAGAAGATTAGTCTGGAAGAAGTACAACTAACTTAGGTCCTATTAAACATTATAAATTCTCTGACTTTTACTCTGAAGAAAATGGGCAGCCATTGGAGGCATTTGAATAGAGAAATGCCATTGGCTAAGTCGCATTTTGAAAAAGGATCACCATAACTCCTGAGCTAAGAATGGATTATTAGAGGGAGGGTTAAGGGTAGAAGCAAGGAGCCAGTTGCAATAATATGACAGACTGAATTTTCTTCTTGTATGATGGCATTGCGACAGCTAAACCATGTTTGGTTTACTGAATTATAACATGTCCAGCGTAGATCTCTTTTCAGTTGAAGAAGACTTAAGAACTGATTCACGGATTAATATTCTTCCAGATTTTTAGGATTCATCATCTTGCATAGATTAATTAACAAGTCTCTGTTTTAAAATTTTTCTTTCTCTACTACCAATACCAGTTTCAGGGTATTGAGGGAGACAGGTTTCTTTTAATGTATAGTAAAATTACTTTTCAGTTTTTCATATTCAGACTGTGTAGGCCATTAATCTACTTAAAGTTATGGCACTGTCTTATAAATCTAGGTTTGAGCCCTTGTTTTTCAAATACAGAGCAGGTGAAAGTACTTCTCCAGGTGGAGGGTGAGACCATCTTCAAGCATTACGGAGTCTCATTTTTCACCTTTCACATGCCTATCACAAAAACATGCTTGCTGATCTGTATTCTCTTAGATAAAAATGTCATTTGCATCTGTTCATCCCTTAGCAAATGCATAGACATTTGATGGTTAATTAGTTTGTATGGCTGCAAATATTGATTTTTTTGAGCAAAATTGTGTGAACAAAGTTCTGCAAAGGTACCAGCATATTAATCAAGAATGCTAGAACACACACACACACACACACACACACACACGTCACACCAATGACCTCATCACTAAACATTCTAATACAAAAGTGAAGTTGGTTCTGACAGCTTACATTTCTAATGGGGCTAATGGATTTTGTTGTGCTAAGAGTTTTTAAATGGAGAATGAATTCAAATTTAAAATGCTCTTATATCCTGATATAAGAGTAATTAAGCACATTCATTTTACTAAAACACAGATCTAAATTCAAATCAGAGTTTTGAACTTGATATATACGTGAACTTGGAAAATAACTAAGCCTCCCTAAAGTTCAGTTTCCTTCTCTCTAAAGTGGAGAAAATTATAGTCTCTGTCTCATAGGTTTTAGAAAAATTAAATGAGATAATGCATGTAAAGAGCTACCATAGTTTCTGTCATAGAATAGATATTCAATACATGCTAGCTATCATCACTATGGTTATCAGCAGTATAGTTCTTTATATTAAGGTCATTAGTAGTAGTACATGTGGAATTCTTATCAAATAGGGAAAAGCAGCATCATGGGTCTATATCTGTTTCTCTCAATAAAGATAACTTAGTTTGAAGTAAGTATATATATAAGTAGAAAATGGAGACAATAGTAGTAGTACATGTGGAATTCTTATCAAATAGGGAAAAGCAGCATCATGGGTCTATATCTGTTTCTCTCAATAAAGATAACTTAGTTTGAAATAAGTATATATATAAGTAGAAAATGGAGACAATTTTAAATTGTTGTATAAAGACATACAAAAATACTAAATCAAGTTCAAAGTAAAACACATCTTAAAAGGGAAATTTTATCCTGTTTACTTAATATCAGGCTATGCTTTCTTCAGTACACAACTTGTACACTTGACCTCAACATACTTAGTCGAACAGGAACCAAAAATATATATTCATATTCTTCTTGTCAAAGAAGTAGACACAGAAAGCATGAATAAAACAGAAAGGTAATTTACTTTTAGAGTTCAGGATGAAAAGATTCAAGATATATATATGTGTCTTTCTCATCCTGAGATAATTATAGTCTCTGTTTCACAAGATTGAGAAAAATTAAATTAGATAGTGCATGTAAAGATTATATGTATAATTATCAATTTTATAAATAAGTATATATAATTTATTAATAATAAACAGAGGATCATTTTTACCATGGAAATATTTTTATAGTTTACACTGTACAGAATGGTATACTTTTATTATTTCTTTGGATTAAACAATTGCTTTAGGAAAAACCTAATAGGATAAAGATTTATGATATTTTAAATGTGGATCATCTACAGATGGTTAGACTACAATGAAGTGAGGATAGACTGACAATATATAGTGTTGGTAGGATTTCTCAGCCAAATAAAAAGCTAATAAGCAGATTTTTATAATATATAGTTTTTTTTATATCATAGAACTAATAGATGATCTACCAACTTAAAACCTATATACAAGAACTCTGTATTACTTAACAGATTATTAAGTAATTTACTATTGAAAATTATGTAACTTTACTTCTAAATATCCCCCATGTTCAATAGTTGTAGGAGTATTTACATGCATTTATAACATTTTTTTTCACTGCATTATTTTCATCTCTGATAGCTTTCATTGAGGAAGGGCAATTGTGAACTTCTTATAACTTAGTATGTGCTGTTGAAGAAGTGTGAACTGAGTAATTAAATCATACTTGAAAAAGAAAATAGATTTAGCCACTGTTCATGCCTCTTCAACTCCCTTTATCTAGCTTTAATAGCTGCATTTCTGAAACAATACTGCCATTTCTGTTAACCTCAATAGACAGTTTTAGGCAAAATTTATAATTTGGTTTCCTGCACTATTGAGAATTATTTTATGCAATATTTATTCTTCTTGCTTGGAGAGTAAAAATCAATTCAAATAGAAATTTAGCATACAGATGCTTTGTCTTCAGATAACACATTGAAAAGGTACCAAAAATGTCTCAATGGATATTTTTGTCCCTAGGCCTACCCATATTTGATCTTTTTGATAATTTTATGTGATACTTGAGTAATAGAGCATTTAACTAATGAATTCAATTGCAGTAGAGTCATGCTGGCTCTCAGTTTAGACCCTGAAGCATGAAGACTTAATTATCTTTAGTTTATCTAGATAGCTACAGGTAGCATAATTGGTCATAAAGTTATACAGGGCTTTTTCAAAATTCAGACATGGTATTTGACTCAAGAGTCTCCTGCGTCAGTGAATTCTATTAGCAAATAGAAGTTTTTTTGGAAACAATCTCATTTGTTTGGAAAATTGCATATATTATGTTTCCTTATTTCCTTATTTGTATGTACTATACTTTTTTTTTTTTAAACATCTTTATTGGAGTATAATTGAGTACTATACTTTTATTGGCATAGATAAATTTTGCAAGAAAGTAAAAACTAAATGAATCACATTTGATTTTTGTTATAGAATAATCTTATTTGTTAATAAAAATAATACATGTACTCCATTAATTTAAGAATAGAAACATTAATCTCAGTTGTGGTGTAGAATGACTATCACATCTTTTCTACCTTACTATTTTTGACACTTCCTTGTTCTCGCTTTTGTGGAAAACCATCTCCTCAATTCACTGAGATCTGGATTTGCTTTCATCACTTCACCAAAATCATCCTCACTTATTCAAGTGTAGCCTTTATTTTTTTGATATCCAAAAGACATTTTTTCAATGTCCTTTATTATTTACCTCACTCTTTTTTTTTTTTTTTTTTTAGCGGTACATGGGCCTCTCACTGTTGTGGCCTCTCCCGTTGTGGAGCACAGGGTCAGCGGCCATGGCTCACGGGCCCAGCTGCTCCGCGGCATGTGGGATCTTCCTGGACTGGGGAACGAACCCATGTCCCCTTCATCGGCAGGTGGACTCTCAACCACTGTGCCACCAGGGAAGCCCTTTTTTTTTTTTTTTAAATGAAACTTTCTGGACTCTAGAATCTCATGAGACAGTGCTTTCCTCTTTCACCCTATATCTCTCTGGCTACCATTTCTAATTCTTTGCAGGCTCAATCTCCTTACATTCAATGTTATAGTCCTAGAGCCTTTTTTTGCATAGATTTTCTTTAGGCAATATTGTACACATCTATGACTTAATTTCAGCTATACAAAAGTGATCCAAATATCATTGTATTTCTTAAGATTATCAGGAAATAAATATTTATTAAGTGAATAATCAAATAAATAGAGTTAGAGCTCTTATTCCAAGTTATGCCATTATGAATTTTAAAAAGCTTCTTTTTTAAATTAAAACTAATGAAGTGAATTTATTGGGATACAGCCAATTATTTTTTTCCTAGGAAGATAATAAAAAAGATCACCTAGAGAGTTTAATTTCCAACTCTATAAACAATTTAAAAATAAACCCCCAAAGTAAAACATGAAATTTTTGTTTTTATTTTCCACTGAACACATGGATAGCCAACATAATATAGGATGTGTATATTTAAATAGTCTCTCAGCCAAGATTGCTCTACTCCAAGGAGATTTTTAATGGTCATACATAGGAAGTATATTATCCATCCATGGCCCAGCCCCATGTGACATTCCAAATTCAGTTGCAACTCCAATTTTGCCAGCATAGAAAAAGAGGTTTAAAATACCACTTCTATTCTTCTTGGAAACAAGGGAGCAGAAGTCTGTTTGGAGAACAGCAGTTTTGGTTTAGACAAGAAAATGCAAGAGTGCATAAGCTTAGAGATAACTGTCTTTGACATATAAATAATTAGTAAAATTTAATGCTACTGGGTCTGTGTGTTCTTAAATATGAATATAGAATAATATGTTTTATTTGTAAGTTTTTTATGCTAAAGAGATTTTTTGAATCAGATAAACCTGGGATTAAATTTCACCTTTGCTTCCTAAGAAGCTAGAATTTGTACAACGGGACCTTTGCTTCCTATTTTTGAGTTGAGATCAGTTTGCTCGTTGGTAAAGGGGAAACCATGAGGTATTCCTCAAGTTATTTTATGAATAAGTCAATGACTTACATTAAACTACTAGACTGTGCTTTTCTAATATCAGGAGCTCATGAAAGATTTGTTATTTTTCTTGGCTTCTCCATCTTTTCCATTCCTATTTCTGTCTCTCTATATATCTGTCTAATAACTACCTATCTATCTATATATCTTTTACAGGGCCTTTATTATATTTATTATCCACTAAGATCTTAAACGACAGCACAGTAAGTCTTTTGTGACTTCATCAGAGAGGAGAAGATAAATCTAGATGAGGATCCTTTCTAAACTACTGGTTAAAGAGCACAAACTGTGGTATCAGAAGGAAGTGAGTTTGAATCGTACCTTGATCTTTATAATATAAGGCAAGCTACATTATCTTTCTAAGACACTGTGTGAAAAATTAAAATGACATTTGTGAACTGCTTGTGATGTTCACAATATCTGCATATATATTATAAAGCACTCAATAACTTTTACCTCTTATTTCATTGTCACCCCTGAAACTACTAGATTCATAATACATCTGACTATTCTTTATTCTGTTTACTTATAAGGGCTGGTCTTAATACAAATATGAAGCACATAGATATTTGTGGAATTTTAACACCAGGCTTATAATCAGTGTTTTTGAAAACTTTCAAGAAAGAATTAGCTTCTATAATATCTGAGTAAAGTCAAGTTTTATTTCCCTAGATTTACTGATTTAATAAACGAAACCCTGAAACTCCCAGGGAGGTTTAGCCAAGAACTTAACTTCTTTAAGTTCATACCAATTCCCTCATTTATTTTTGGTTTATCATAGTCTAGGATCTTACACCCCTCTACTTGCAAAATTAAAGTGCTTAGCTTGCACTTACTTTCCTGTCCCAGGCTCCCTGCCTGGTGGGCTTGTAATATTATTATTACTTAGTCAGAATTGAACTTCCCACTAAAAACAACAACAAAAAAAGCTTAAATAAAGTTTAAATGAAGGAAGTAAGGAGTTTATAAAACATACATATTTTATTATTTTATATGTTTCCCTTAGTTTCAATGTTAAAAAGAAGTTTTCAGGAAAGTTTCATACTAAGAGCAATAAACTGGCGCATTAAACAAATGTTGACTATTTTACATTATTCTTTCTTTGAGCTCACTGATTTTAGTATAATCCTTTTATTTGGGACAAACTTTCTTTAAAGTAACTTTAAAAGGATAGGAAGGAGTTGTTTATTAGTTTCATTAATATTTCATTACTTGCCTTAGTATGTTTTTAATTATTTTAAGGGTTGGAATGAAAAGTAGTATGACTAATATTACCATGTTACATGTAATTTTAAAGATTATAGACCAAAAGTAAGTTAACATTTACTACAATGATAATTTTTTAAATTTAGTAGTCAAAAAATTTCTTCTATGCAGAAGTCTATTTCCTAATTTTTAAATTATATTGACGTAAAAGATTGTAGCTCTGCTATGTTTTATATATCCAGGCTGGCATTAGTCCTTAGTCAGTATATAACTTAATACCAAACCTCTATACCTTTACTTGAGCATATAAAAAATGTAAGTGAATAAATTAAAACAAGCATACAAAAATCCCACAGGCAATTAGGGCATATTTTATTGAGGCACTCTTCCCTGCCTTGTTATGTATTCCTTCAATAATACTCAATAACTTTATGGCTTGGGCTACATCAGTTGAGGAAATTGAGGCATAGACATATTCAGAGAGTTGCCCCAGGACACAGAACTCTGAAGAAAGTGCCAGGATTATGACCCAGATTATGGGACTCCAGTGCTCTTATAATCATTACACTAAATAGGCTTATAGTATTTACCTTGCTATACACATTTGATCTATCTTATACAAGTTCTATGTCTTAGCATCAAGTATGAAATATTACAGATTGTTAGTAATTGAACATTGAACCTTAAAATTTGTCACAATAGATGAGAAATGTGTCTGCATTCTAAAGATAAAGAAACCTTGATGAGAATGTGATTGCAAATTTGAAATTTGCTTGGAATAGGCATTACAATACCACAAATAAAATTGTTAGTGCTTGAATATGATTTTAAAGGCTATGGCTCTATTTGATGTATCATCCAGGCACAGGAGAAAGAGTTCCAACATCACTCATCTAAAAGCTGAAGTAGGAAAGAATTAAATTGTTTCCTACTTCACACACTATCAAGACAGTTCCTTCAATAAACAAGTAAAGGAGGTAATAAGTTTAAACATGACAGCAGAAGTCTTCCATGAGGGTATGCACCATTAAATTTCAAAGGCCACTAAGTTTGAGTGTATTTCCCAGCATGAGTTTATCCTACCTTATATTCACTGGCCTAATTCTCCCAATCAAAAACAGTCTCTGTGAAAGGTGAAATAAGACCTGATATCTTGTTTGAAAGCTTAACGGGTAGGCAGAATAATGGCTCCCCAAAGATGTCCATGTTCTAATTCCTGGTGTTAAACCTGTGAATATGTTAACATTATACAACAAAAGGGAATCATAGTTGTATATGGAATTAATGTTGTTAATTAGTTGACCTTAAAATATGGAGAGTATCCTTGATTATCCAGGTGGGTTCAGTGTAGTAGTCACATGAGTCCTTAAAATTTCAGGAGAAAGCAAAAAGAGTGGGTAGGAGAGATACGACAATGGAAGAAGAAGGCAAGACAGATGGCAGCATGTGAAGGATTTCATACCCTGTTGCTAGTTCCCAGTAGTAGGGAGCCATGAGCAGGGATGAGAAAGATGCCTCTAGTTGCCAAATTCAGCCCCCAGATTACAGCAAACAAGTAAATGGAGACCTCAGAACAGTTGCGTGGAACTAACTGAATTCCGCCTACACCTGAGTAACCACGGACATGGATTTTCTCCTGGAGCCCACAGAAAGGAATGCAGTGTGCTGGCATGTTGATTTAGCCAGTGAGACAATGTTGGACTTCTGATTTCCAGAAATGTAAGATCATAAATTTGTGTTGTTTTAAACCACTAATAGAGTTTTTAGTAATTTGTTATTTTGTTATTGTAGTAATAAGAAACTAATACACTAGGAACCCATAAATCACCACTCAAAAGATTCTGTTTTTCTATCACCTCTCAGTACTTTTCATTTTGAACATTTTAACATACAAATAGTGGCTCAGTCCTCTTTTTAATTAGTAACCAAGTGGTCAAACTGCAAGAAATTGCTTTTTAAAAGTTAACTGCCAATATTCTATTTTGAAGAAAATAATACAACCAGAAAAAAAAATACATATGTTATAATCTAGGCATAGAAATAACGAATTGTCTTTTATTTCCTCACAAAGCCTTAGGGTTGTCTGATATTTTATAGACAAACTACTTGATATCTGGGTTTCATTTTAGAAAAAGAAATGGTCTTGTAATATTATTGATTATTGATTCAATTTCTTTATTAACTATAGGCCTATTCAGATGATTATTTTTCCTTGTGTGAGTTTTGGTAGTTTGTGGCTTTCAAGGTACTTGTCCATTCCATATCAAATTCGTGAGCAAGGAGTTTATCAAATCTGCGGACATAGAGTTGTTCATTTTGTTCTTTGTTATTCTTTATTGCCATGTGATCAGTAGCAATGACCTCTCTTTCATTTTAATTCTAAAATTGGTCATGTTTGTCTTTTCTCTTTTACCTTCTTAAGAATGTCCATCAAAGGCACTATTTCTGTTAAAATGTTTTTTTTGAGTTCTTATATTTTCTTTTGATTCCTTCCTAGAGTCTCCATCTCTCTGCTTATATTACCCATCTGTTCTTGCATGTGGTCTAATTCTTTCATTAGAGCCCTTAACATATGAATCACAGATAGTTTAAATTTCCTGTCTAAAAATTACAACTTCGGTGTCATAGCTGAGTCTGGTTCTGAATCTTGCTTTTCCTCTTGACTGTGTTTTAGCTTGTCTTTTGGAAAGCCTTGTAAGTTTTTGTTGAAACCAAAAATGTTGTACTGGGTAATAGGAACTGAGGTAAACAGACTTTAGTATGAAGTTTAATATTGACCTCGCTAGGAGCTGGATTATGTTTAATGTTTGTTCTGGTTGGGTTGAGAGGCTTCCAATTACTTTAGAGGATTTATTTTTGTCTCTCCTCTTGACTTTGGTCTTCCAGGTGTATTCCTCCTCAGCGACAACCTGCGTCATGCAGCTCTTTCATTTGCAAACCATAAAATTGCAAAAAAGTTTCTTGTGTGTATCTTCACATTTTTAAGAATAACCTGGATTTGATAGTTTGTACCTGGGAAAATTCAAGGCAGATTGAAGAATACCATGATATTATTTCAATTCCTATTGGTTAAATTTATTCAAAAAAATTTTTCACTAGCTGAATTTAATATTCTTAGATGTTTAACAATTTCTTTGGGAAAGAAGTCAGAAGTTTATGACCCAGAGATATTTAGCATTTGAGTGATATTCTATGACATGTAAGTTGCTCACAAGAAACATTTTTCTACCTTAAGGAATTGAGTAGTCTGAACTATTTGGCCATTCTGTTGCTATTTATTTCATTGTGTGACATATGACATATAATTTTCTGAGTGTCTAATAGCTTTACAACATGTAAATTTTTAAGACAAGTGAGGATTCATATTCAATTACATGGTTCAAAATCATAAGTGAGATGACAATCTAATAAGAGGTATATTATTCAAGGTTCCTGGTTCCTACCTATTTTAAGCAGAAAGAGAATTGATCAGAGAACATTAAGTAACTAACAGGCTCTCCAGGAGAACCTTAAAACCAATCATGAGAACTACAGAAACTGAACAAATCTACTGAAATCTCCATTGCTCCCAAGCTTTGGACCATTGAGTTGGGGCAGATGACACATATAACCCTGTTGCTGGAAATAGATACAAACTCTATTACTGCTATTGCTGCTAAGACAGATATGTTAATCCTCACATAAATGATCAATACTGTGCATCCTTGCTTCCTCATCTAACATGCTTCTTCATGTCACTCAATTCCAAAATTATGAAGCTTAGATGTTCTTAATTGAGGGTCCTAGGTTACATGCCTGCACCCAAACTGCAGAGAATGCTGGGGGAATGAGTTCTACCTTTTGCTTTTGGAAGGAAGGACCAATCATGTGAAAAGCTTCTTTGAATAGAAATGTCAGTTTAATACTTCTAAGGTGAGTTAAATTTGAATAATGGCAACGAGTGAGGCTATATAATATCTGGATAGCTGGTAAAATTTTTTCTTACACTGACTGTAAGGGAAATGTTAATTTTTAGGAGTTAAATGTGCAAAAAATAAATCATAGAATCAACTACATGAGATTTATATCACTTATTTTCCCACTCTATGAATAAAGAAATTGAAAGCCTAGAAATAAAGTTACTTCTATAGTATGTGAGTTGTGGAGTCAAAACAATTGTCTTGGGCTTCCCTGGTGGCACAGTGGTTGAGAATCTGCCTGCCAATGCAGGGGACACGGGTTCGGGCCCTGGTCTGGGAGGATCCCACGTGCCGCGGAGTGGCTAGGCCCGTGAGCCACAACTACTGAGCCTGCGCATCTGGAGCCTGTGCTCCGCAACAAGAGAGGCTGCGATAGTGAGAGGCCCGCACACCGTGATGAAGAGTGGCCCCCGCTTGCCGCAACTAGAGAAAGCCCTTACACAGAAAAGAAGACCCAACACAGCCAAAAAATAAATAAATAAATTTATTTTAAAAAAAACAATTGTCTTTTACATGTGAATACAAGTTTTAAGGTTAAGTAAAATGATGTATACTATTTGGTGTATTAACTGTAGATATAAAAGTAACATTTTAAAATAGCTTTCTTTTATTAGTTACAGGTAAAGAATAAATTTCTAATTTATATAGCATATATTTAGTGAAAATTGCAGCTGTTGAATTAAAAACTTGGGTGCCTGTATGGTGTACATTGGGTTTAATATATATATATAATCAATATATGATTATGTTTTCTAAGTAGCTAGTAAATAAATGCCTAAGTAGATGGTTTGAAACTCTTTTAGGACTTCAAGATGGAAGGGAAAATCTGTAACTGCACTGTAAATTGAAGAGCATATTGTGATCTTTATAGAAGTTATCAGTTTTAGTAATTACCTGTCATCTGCTGGAATGAAAGAATGGAAATGGAGCCAGAGAGAAGTAAGATTCAAGGGATAGTTTTTTATAGACTGAAAAGATCTTGCAAAATTGAAAATTTTCTTTAGTAGGGAATAATGTGAAATTGATCTTTCAGACTATAAAATTGACAAGCATTTTCTGGAGAATTAAAAGCTTGTGTAAATGATGAATCTCAGGGCATAGGCTAATACAATTTTATTTCTAATTTTTGCATAACTATTTGTGTAGTTAGAAACATCTATTTGTGAATTCTGAATATCTTCTTTGTAATATGAATTATTAACCTGGAGTTAACATGGATGCTATAATTGTTTTTTTTCTATAAACTAAGAATTTACAATTTGCATTGCTTTTTGAAACTTTAAAATACTGAGAGACAATGAGCCTCATATATGTCCCTTTAACAGATGTGTATCTTAGAAGCTGATATCTAGAATCTGCTCATTATTAAATCATAATGTAAAATCATTAAAGAAAATAGAAAAGAAGGAAAGAAGGAAAAGAAGGATGCAAAGAAGGAAGGGAAAAAGAAAGGGAAGGAAGGAGTGACAGAGGAAGGAAAGGAGGGTACCTTTCTGTTTCAATTTCTCCAACCCCAGAACTTAAAGAAGCAGTTGATTTAAATATTGTTTATGTCAAACTGACTTCCCGAATTTAAAAAATTATTTAAATCTTTCAAAAATAGATGAAATCTTGCCATGATAGGGACTCTGTTACATAATGTAGAATGGAATCACATGATTAGTAAAATAGGATTACCTGATGAATTATTATGCAACTGGGAAAGATTCGCCACCCTCCTGTACCACCTAGGTGCAGGTCCTTTGCATGTTCCTTTCCTAATGAGCAATAACTTTCTAATACTAATGATGCTATTTTGTGTTTGGGGCTATCATGTATGCCCTAGAGCTTTGAAAAGCGATACTTCAACTTGGGATACTACAAATGGGTCACAGCAAAGTCTTATTGCATGAAATGACATCATTGCTTCTTGTTCACCCATAGACAGCACGTAGGTAGTTGTAGATGGAAGACCCTCAGCAAAGACCAACCAGACGATGCGCTGGACTAGGAGAGCTCTCCAGCTCTGCTGACAGAAAGTACGTTCTTAAATAGTCATGGATGTTTTGCAGGCTTTGACTCAACTTTCACAGGTGTCGCTGGTATTGGTCAGTCATGGTTCTGGACAACTTCCAGATACTGATTCTCTCTCTCCATCAGCTGATGTGATTCCCTTGTCTCAGGCTTCTTGAATCTGCTCCAAAATCATGTCCTTTTCTTCTCCAACTGTTCAGCCCAGTGAATCCCTGGAGAATGGAATAATCTGATCTGGCTCTTACATCTTCCAAATTGTTGCAGTAAAAACTGTTGCCTTGATTCCCTCAGAGACTTCCATTATGATTGCTTTGAGACTTTTCTTCTCTCAACACAACCAGTTCTTGGAAATCAAAACTTTGGCTTTATTATTTGTGTGTTCCTGCAGATCTTTTATAACAAGCCTTAATGCCCCTAAAGAAATGTGGATACTTCTGACATACAAAAATAGTGATTCTCGGACCTGGCTATACATTAGAATCAGCTGGAATTTAAAATTACTAATATCCATGTACCAACCCATGAATCATATATGATTGCTATGCTATGTAACCTAAAGATCAGTATTTTTTAAAAAGCTGCCTGGGGAGTTCAACATGCAGCTACAGTTGGAAATAATGATACAACAAGAAGAATCATACAAAGATGAGTTAAAAAGTAAAGTGCAATGATTAATATTGATATTTTAATGTTATAATTATTTAACACTAAAGGGAAAATTACCAGTATGGGAGCTTTTCAAATATTAAATAATTGTGAGATTTGTTTGTTAGAATTATATAAAATGTTAGACAAACAATAAACTATGCAAAAAAATGCTCCAATGAAATGGATATGTTCCTTTAAATATTACCTTGGGAACTAGACAAGAGTCTCAGTCATGCCATTTTGTTTCAGAACATTAACAAAGAAAAATGTCTAATATTATTGATTTGGAAAGATTCTTAATTCCTATAAAACAATTTTAAATGAATTTAATCTTTATTTTTTGGAAGGAAGATTTAAATTTGGAAATTGTGAAAATGTTTGCAGATATACCTGCAAGATCATTTTTTTTAAATGTATTCTATTTTTAAATTTATTTTAAAAAATTATTTTGTTCCAGACATCATCTTAGGTTACATGATTTCTCCAAATGTTAATAAAATGTGTTTTGTGCTACCTGAGAATTATATTCTATTGGGGAGCAAATATGAAAAAAACAAAAATGCTATATAAAAAAAAGCAAGTTTCTCTAGTTTTGTTTTAATATTAATAGAATTGAGATACAGCTAGTCATAATTTCACCAGATTTGGAGAATAAGATTTGGGATGATCTATCATAGAATGTAGGCTATATGGGGACTCTAAGAGCATCCCAGTGATATAGGTAGGAACACTTAAAAGCAAATAACAGATATTTCTATTATGACTCAACCAAAATAGACATAGTTATACAGCTTAGATTCTTTTAAAGCATTTTAAATAGGTGAATAGCATGCCCAGACCAGTTGGTAAGACCACTCTGGCTATGGTGTGTAGGATGCATTGATTCCAGTAGAAGACCTGGATTCAATGATAAGGAAGTTTCAACAATCATTCAGGAAGAGATGTGACCTAATCTATGGCCTTTTAAAAAATCCATTCTTTAATACTTTTGGGGAAAATAATTTATTAAGATTCTTTTGTGGTGATAAAAAGAGTCTTCTCCGAGAGTAATTTCATTAAAGGCATTGCCATGAGCAGTGGTACTAAGACTGAGACGAGAGTGCAACCTCCAAATAAACTTCTTGAACTGTAACACGCAAACACATGCATCCTAGAATTTTTAATGCACATTTGTCACTATTTTGTAAAATGAGGTGCAGAATTTCTGTATATATTTGACATAAGGGAATAAACTTTTTTTTAACATTTTTATTGGAGTATAATTGCTTTACAATGGTGTGTTAGTTTCTGTTTTATAACAAAGCCATAAAAAGAAACGAAATTGAGTTATTTGTAGTGAGGTGGATAGACCTAGAGTCTGTCATACAGAGGGAAGTAAGTCAGAAAGAGAAAAACAAATACCATATGCTAACACATATATATGGAATCTAAAAAAAAAAAAAAGAAAAAGGGAATAGACTTTTTAACCCTGAAATCTACTAACCATTTAAATTGACCCAGGAACTGTGTCTAATAAAAAGATTAGATTTAGATAAACTATGTCCATCTGGTTATTTGCTTGCCTCATAGTAGCCAAAATGGATAGACTACCAAGTTGCAGAATTTAGTAGATAGGGGGACAAAATAATGAATGAAATACTGTCAATAAAATAGTATAATTATAGTGTAACACTTCCACCGTGCTTTAGTTTTGTGTTTTAGAAATAAGGTCTGAGTTCATTTCACGAGTAGAATAGGCTTTTAAACTTTCACATTAGTATCCTGAATCCAACTTGACTTCTCTGAATTAAGTAAAGGAATATCTATCGTCTCAATAATGTAATTATGTTAGTGAGTATCTCAATAATGTAATTATGTTAGTGAGTATCATGGGGTATACTACGTTAAGAAGAGATGGCCAAGTAAGCAGTTTATTCTGGCTGTGTGCCAGAAAACTTCAAACGCCTCCATGGATTTCCAGAAATCAGATAGCTTTTCAGTCTCTTCTGAGCCTGAGAGACTTCCAAAATACTGGGTAACATATGCCAGGTCTGAGGATAATGAAAAACGTGGCTTAACGTAAGATATTGGTGCAAAGATAACTAGAAAATATTGACAGTAAAATTAGCATAAGAGAACAGCTCAAGCATATTAAAATAGTATCCTAGTTATGTAAAATTCATAAATTAATGCTCCCAGCACAGTAACTAAAAGAGATCTGTTATTGAATTCCATTCCATTCTATTCCATTAGAGTCAAATGTTCTTTTATTTCCATGGGGAGAAATTCAGTCCCAGATGCTTTTCTTCCCTTTCCTGTCAGTAGAATTTCCACATTTGTACCCAAGCATAGAAACATTCTATTTTACTGAAAGCCCTAAGAGACTTTTTATCATATTCTCCAAAGCCTCGTTACAAAATCCAAGCAATTTTACATTATAAAATGTTAATCAAAATCTTGGGTCTCATCATCTATAACTAGTTGCTTCTCATTCCTATATTTACCTCAATGGAGGTGACTTTTCCTTCTACATAGACTGATCATGTTTTGTAATGTATGCAAAACAGTGCTGTGTAATGTGATTTTACAGTAACGGTTGTGGTTCAAAATTCTTTCTGAAGGTAATTCTGTTTATTTTCTTTTAAACTTTCTATCACAATCTCAAGAATACAGATCTGCTATAATCCTCTTAAGATTTTTTATATATCGTTAAAGAAAGGAAGGAGGAGACCTTTGCTTGTTTCTTTGAGTGTTTATCCAACCAACAGTGGTTTTTCCAAGCCACTAAACCGTGAGACAGGTCCTTAATTCTTAAGTGAATGTAATCAAAATATCATCAGGATTTTGAATGGACCAATGATCACATGAGAGGAAGTTAAAAAATGAAGAAGAGATATAAAATTAGAAGTATGCTATAAGGCCATTTCTCCTTCACTTATCTAAGCGTCCTTCATCTTTTATGCCTCTAGCTGGACAATTTTAGTGAGGGCTGGATTCTTCAGAGTAGTTGTCATTCAACTTAAAAGAGACATTTCTCATTTAGGCTTGAGGGGTAAAGAAATGCATTTAAATGCAGGTAAGAATGAGAGGAGAGTCATATATATATATGGAGTCAAATACTGAGCATTATGTATGCAAGGGATTATTAAGTACCCAAATGTATAATCAACGTATATTTAAACTCAACAGATCATAATATGACTGAAAGTTTATCTTATAATCATCAATTATATTACATGGCTCATTTACTAAACAAATTATGCAAGTTTTAAGTTTTGAAAATAGAAAATATCTGAACCATGTATGCTGCACTTTATGTATTTGGTAATTGTTGTAGAAATATGTGGTATTATTTTGTATACATACATCTATTTCCTTAATAGCAAAAGTAGAAAAACAGTAGTTAATATTTTATAAAATGTACAATTTGATGAAGATATTTGATGTCATTGGTACTGTGCCTAGCAACATTTTCTACTGTGTTAAATATATAAATATTTGCTCACTAAAATAGGTGCTCTTCCCTAAGACTGACTAGATAGACTATTGTCATATTTACAGTGTTTATGCTTATGGTGATTTTTTTTTGCTCTTATCAGATTTTCAAACTGATTACTCACCTCTTAGGCTCACCAAAACTAAAAAAGCATGATATTATGAAAATCAATCCTTGTAAACTGAAAAATGCTTTCTACATTTTAGTGTTAGTGTTGATACCCCTACTATGACTGAGTGTCTAAGACATAAAAAATCATGTGCTACTGAAAGTGACAGTTGAACTCTTTTATCCCAGGGGAAACCACTTAGGATAGCAGAGATTCAAGTCACTTTTTTTTTCTCTCTCTTTATTGGTGACAAAATAAAGGGTGTGTTTTACTATATGCTAAGTTGTAAAGAAATCATTGTATATAAAAAGGAACAATGGAAATATGTGAGAGACAATCATTAAGTTTGGCTGACTCTGCATTCTGAGAACTGCCTCTTTCTGTTTCCTTCTTCCCTACCCACAAAATTACAGAGAAGGACCTTGGAATACATCTTGAACAATGTAAAGTGCATCCCACCATGTGCTACATCCCTGAGCCCTGCATAATTGATTAGTCCAGAAGGGGCTAAATCATTTACTTCTTTAGGTGTCTGAAATTTAGGTATGGAGGGAAAGTCTAGGTCTCTCTTTAGGTTTCTGTAACCAGATATTGTAAAGTGGGCAGCTTTCATTTTATGTGTACAGCAGAGAATTTCTGTTCTCAAAGTCAGAGAATAATGATGCTATGAGGAATAAATTGAGAGATAGGAGTGTTTTTTATTTCCTTGTTTCAGTCCAATAGACTTCAGTGAGACAACTGTTTATTATACATCACTGTTTTACTTCTTGATTTTAAGCTGTTTCATTTGTGTTACATCTTAAAAGAGTGCTACAAAATTTAAATCTTGAAATTCACAAAATTTATTGATAGTATCAATAACAAAATTTACAACATTTTCATAAGATATCAAGTATAGTAGGTATTTTGTAATTTATTTGCTAACATTTTTCCTAATTCCTCCAATAATTTCTGGTATAAAAATGAATATAAACCAGGTGCATTCAACTGTATTCTTACCCTGAGGCATTATTGTATTTTAAAATAGAATGGATTAATACCGTGTTGAGTAACTACTGTAGAATGCAATTCTCTATGGGTGTCTCCTGTTTCCACACATCTCCTGAGCAAAGCGTTGACTGCACTGTGTCCTGGACTATATTTTTAAGATGTGTATATAGTGAACAGCCATGGGAGGAGCCATGGGAGGTAGATATAGGGCTCACCTATTTCGCAAAGGACAGATTTGTTCGCAGTCTTTCAAGACAAAGACAATAATACTCTTTCTGGAACAAAGGGCAAGCATGCTCACTTCCCCAAAAGATTTGGGTTCCCTAAGCTCAGGGTACCTCACCCTAAAATACACATGAGCTATGCAGGTCTTATCTGGCCCTCTTTGTGTCACCCTGTGGGAATTGGGGCTCTGGGAAACAGTGAAAAAACACTGATACTCCATCTACTGCTATTTCTGTGAGTACTAAACTGTCTTCATTCTCTAACACAGGAATCCCATGTCTTCTATCATCCATGGAACCGAGACAGGCTAATTTATTAGTTTGCGTGTGGGATGATGTTTGAGATCCTTCATAGTTTTGACACTTATTTCTTATCAAGTTTGTAATAAATTATTCATTCTTAATAATAATTTTGTCTAAGCTCATTAACACACACCTTTAATGGTAAAAAAAAAGTAGCTCAAATTAAATAATATGGTGTACTGGCTTATTTAGAGACAGTGTTTGAACTTTGTTCTGTCTGCTTAAAAATATATAATCTTTGTCAAGTATACCTCAAAAAAAAAAAAAAATATATATATATAACCTTTCTACAGTACCACATACTAACAGGTGGATTAATTCTAAGTTTTTAATGATCTCTGTCAGCTATTTAATATTTGTTGGATTTGTATTTGTATGTTTCATTTGATTGTTGAGTTTCAATCATCTATTAATCATCAGGAAAAAATAAGATTCTTATATTTTGCATTTAATAGTCTCATAGGATTCTTCACAGTTTAATATAAAATTAATCACAAACCTTGGTTAATGTGACCATTTGGTATGCTGTATTTACAGTGCTCTTATATAAATTATTAACGCTGTTTTTTAAATTATCATATTTTATTATGCTCTTGCCATATTTCATCAACTCACATCTGATTTCTGTAGTAGATGGTTCAGTGGGAGCTCAGACCCACCCCTCCACGCTAGCATAAGTGGTACAACTATCTAACCCAGGGTCTTCTCCAAAGCATGGCTCTCAACCAGCCCTCAGATTTTATGCAAGCAAGGCTAAATGGCCAGGGAATTAACACCCATGGGGAAATTTCTCAAGGAAGGGTGAATAACATTCTAGATATAAAGGTCCTTGCTCCCCCCTTTTTTTTCCCAAAGTACACAACTCTGGGAAGAATTCTGTGGACTTTCAGATGGTACCACCAGTATAACAACTCTTTCTCAGCAGTGATCTCAACAAATTTCATTTCCTCTTGTGACTCTCTCTTGAAGCTGTCTTCTTTCTGCCTCCGGGGCTCACCCCGCCAACATACCAATAGATCATCTCCAACCCTGCAAACAAGGGCTTACCTCAGGCTCTGCTCTGAGCAGAACACAATGAAAATGTAATTTAATTGAAGTTCATTGAATGTCTTCTCTATATCAGGCATAATATACACTTTAGCTTCATTTCTTAATTTTACAGAAGAGGAAATGAGTGATATAGGAACTAAATATTGAATCCAGGTGTCTTAATTCAATGGCCCCATCTTTTCTACTTTATGTTTATAATACCTAGTCAGAACTAGGTGCATTTTAGGTTAAAAAATTTCTTAGTGATATTCTTGAAAAGATGGTATTTGTTGTGGGAGCCTGTTCTATAAATTGTAGGATGGTTAACAGCATTCCTAACATCTACTCACTACATGATTGTAGCACCTTCCCTTCCAACAAGTTGTGACAAGAAGAAAAATCTCGGGCTTCCATGGTGGCGCAGTGGTTGAGAGTCCGCCTGCCAATGTAGGGAACACGGGTTCATGCCCCGGTCCGGGAAGATCCCACGTGCCGCGGAGCGGCTGGGCCCGTGAGCCATGGCCGCTGAGCCTGCGCGTCCGGAGCCTGTGCTCCGCAACGGGAGAGGCCACAACAGTGAGAGGCCCACATACCGCAAAAAAAAAAGAAGAAAAATCTCCAGATATTGCTAAATTCCCCTTGTGTGGGGGGCAGGGGAGGCAAAAATCCAAAATCTCCCCCACCCCAGCCCAACACACGTACAACGTTTAAAACTACTAGACTGCTAGACTAAGCTTTCAAAGCATAAAGACTGCACCATTCTTTTGTTCTTCAGCATTTTTCACAGTGGTTGACACCTAATCAGGACTTACTAAATATAAAGTTGATCCTTGAACAAGGAGAGAGTTAATTCTAGTATAATTTATAATTGGCCTGCCGTATCCACAGTCCCTCCCCATTCTCAGATTCAACCAACCATGGACCATGTAATGCTACAATATTTACTGTTGAAAAATACCCGTACATAAGTGGACCTGCTCAGTTCAAACCTGTGTTGTGCAAGGGTCAACTGTATACTGCAAAAATAGAAAGAATAAACCCCTTAGAATTAAAAAGAAAATCACTATAAAAGCTTACAACTCATTTATTAGAAGTGTCAGGTATCTATTTAGTAATTTGCAAACTACATTTTTCATGTTACCTGTTAAATTTTGGTTACTAAAATTGTGTAAATGTATTTTTTTTTCTGTTTTAAACAACTGACCTCTATGGGGAAAAATACACTAAAAGAGAATCCTGGAGGGTTTTTTTTTCCATTTTCATTTTTCTATTTCAACAAAAACTTTTAATTATTACTCAGTATAATGAAGTTATTCTTTTCACATGACTGTAAATTTGTGTGAGCTCAGAAAAAAGCCTCAAACACTTGTTGTTGATGCCTTGTGTTATTGTTATGTCTTTCATGAAAACATTTTCCATCAGAGTTTCTCCTCCTTCCATAAAATATATTTCCACCTATTGAATGGTGTAAGTTTTTGAAACACACAGCAATATTCATTGAAAAAATTGATAAATACATAGGAATTTAGGTGTAGTTAAAATGGAATTCTTATGATTTATGAGGCCTGCAGAATGTCTGAGAGTAAGACCCATAAGATAGCTGTCTCAGAATGAAATTTCATCACTTTTTTTTTTTTTTTGCAGTATGTGGGCCTCTCACTGTTGTGGCCTCTCCCGTTGCGGAGCACAGGCTCCGGACGCGCAGGCTCAGCAGCCATGGCTCACGGGCCTAGCCGCTCCTCTGCGGCATGTGGGATCCTTCCGGACCAGGGCACGAACCCGTGTCCCCTGCATCAGCAGGCGGACTCTCAACCACTGCGCCACCAGGGAAGACCTTCATCACTTTTTTAATACTTAAAATATAACAGTCTCATCAAATTTATCAGCAAGATGTGTTTCAATGTTTTCATGGTATTTAAGAGATAAACTTAGCATTCTTTTTTTCATTGTAATATTGATGTACTTGTTCCATATTTTCAAAATCTGGGATTTTATGTCTTCATAAAATCAGTGGTTGAGATGACCTGCCATAGTATATTTGAATAAATTATACTTATTAGAGGTGTTTATTAAAATCAATTCCAGTGATAATTTTTAAAAATTACTTTGCTTATATCCCTAGTACCTGCTTCAGCCAGAAAAAAACAAACAAAAATTGGTGGATTAAACCAGGGTTTGTTATATGGCTGTAAATGTGTACTGATAGGAGATTCTAAGCATGTCATAATATGATACAAACACATTTCTACTGCCTAAAATATCTTTATTCTTAATAAAACTGCTAAGTTTTAAATAGGGGCAACATTCTTTCCAAAATTTATTCAGAGATAGGATAACATAGCATGAAAATTTGACTACTTGGCTTCATATTCCTGTCTCACATCCAACAAAATTTAAGCTACATGAAAATATATTTTACCTGTTTTGATCACTGATGTATCCCAAAGAACTAAAACAGTTTCTGGCATATTACAGAAACTTAAAGATTTTGTAAATGAGTGAAAGAAAAAATAAATGCGGTCCTTGAGTATGAGCTTTCTATTGTTGCTGTATCAAATCACTACAGTCTTGGTGGCTTAAAACAACACAAATTTATTATCATACAGTTCTGGAGGTCAGATGTCTGGCATGCATCTCCCTCAGTTAAAATCAAGGTCCTAGCAGGGCAACCTTGTTCCTGGAGGCTCGAGGGGAAAATGCATTTTTGTGTCTTTCCCAATTTCTAGATGCTGCCAGTATGTCTTGGCTCACCGCCACCTTTCATCTTCCAAATGAGTAATGGCTGGTTAAATCTTTTTCACATGGCATTACTCTGACACTAACTTTTTTTCTGCCTCTTGCTGCTTTTGAGGATCCTTGTGATTATGTTGGGTCCACCTGAATAATCCAGGATAGTGTCTATTTTGAAGTCAGCATATTAGCCTCATCAATTCCAGAGGCAATCTTATTTCCTCCTTGGCATCTATGTAACATAACAGATTCCAGGGATTAGGACATGGATATCTTCAGGTGGTAATTCTGCCTACTACAATTTGGCACTCAACAATTATGGAATATTAGGTAAATCATTTAACCATATTGAACTAGTTTCCATATCTATAAAGTACAGATCCTAAGAGAACCTATTTATCAATTTGTTTTGTTGCATTATGGGAAGCTCTTAGAATAGTATCTGGCACACTGTAGCACACAGTAAAAGTAGTTCTTATTATAATTGTGTCTCTTTGAAGCTAAACTTTTGTATTTAATAATTTAGTTCTATTCTTGCTTAAAGGAGGATGGATTGATATCATCTGCCTAAGGTTCTTTGTATATGAATGACATTCAGGATTTGAAAATAGAAAAGGTGAATGCAATTTCAAGATTCTATCCTCAAAAGGAAGATCTTCCTGGCTTTAAGTGTTGAAAAATCACCTAAAGATATTGTCAGAAAAGGTGAACATGTTTGCAGGGTAGATGAAGTAGCGAAACTCTTAAGTTTAAAAAGGATATATATACATATACATTTTTTTAAAAGATTATCTAGTTTTTATATATTTGCATTGTACCTGTAAGGCAAATATATAAAAACTAGATAATCTTGAAAAATAGAAAGTTTGGGGGCCCTCGTTTTAATGTTTCTTAAACAATAGGTGTACAGGTGGTATAGGAGGAATTAATTAGATTAAACAAGGGACTGTCATTTCAGATCAAAACCATAGCATAGTGTGAGGAATTACCTCTTTCTAGAGAATGAGTGTTTAGATACTTGAATTAATCTTTTGGCCTCTCAGCTAAACCAACCAAACTATCCCTGCATCTTCCTAGGAGAAAAGTGAGATATAATAATGACAGCTATTTGTCAATGTGAGTTAAAGATTGTTAAAGATTATTAAAGATTGCATGCTTGTGTATGGTGTTAGGAAGTGTTCTAGTTTTATTATTTTACATGTAGCTCTTCCATTTTCCCAGAACTACTAATTGAAGAGACTGTCTTTTCTCCACTGTATATGCTTGCCTCCTTTGTTATATAGATTAGTTGACCATAGGTGCCTGGGTTTATCTCTGGGCTTTCTATTATGTTCCATTAATCTATATTTCTATTTTTGTGCCAGTACCATACTGTTTTTATTGCTGTAGCTTTGTATTATTGTCTGGAGTCAAGCAGCCTGATTCCTCCAGCTCTGTTTTTCTTTCTCAAGATTGCCTTGGCTATTCAGGGTCTTTTGTGTTTCCATACAAATTGTAAAGTTTTTTGTTTTAATTCTGTGAAAAGTGCCATTGGTAATTTGATAGGTATTGCATTGAATCTGTAGATTGCTTTGGATATTATAGTCATTTTGATGAAACTGACTCTTCCAGTCTAAGAACATTATATATCTCTCCATCTGTTTGTGTCTCCTTTGATTTCTTTCATCAGTGTCATAGTTTTCTGAGCACAGGGCTTCTGCCTCCATAGGTAGGTTTATTCCTAGTTATTTTATTTTTCTGATGCAGTGGTAAATGGGATTGTTTCCTTAGTTTCTCTTTCTGATCTTTTATTTTTAGTGTATAGGAATGCAAGAGATTTCTGTATATTAATTTTGTGTCCTGCAACTTTACCAAATTCATTGATGAGCTCTAGTAGTTTTCTGGTCGCATCTTTAGGATTTTCTATGTATAGTATCATAAACACCAAATGGATTAAAGACCTAAATGTAAGGCTGTGTACCATAAAACTCTTAGAGGAAAACATAGGCAGAGCACTCTGACATAAATCACAGCAAGATCTTTTTTGACCCACCTCCTAGATTAATGAAAATAAAAACAAAAATTAAAGAAATGGGACCTAATAAAAGCTTTTGCACAGCAAAGAAAAACCATAAATAAAATGAAAAGACAGCCCACAGAATGGGAGAAAATATTCGCAGACAAAGTGCCCGGCAAGGAATAAACCTCCAAAATATACAAACAGCTCAATATCAAAAAAAACAAACAACCTAATCAAAAAATGGGTGGAAGATCTAAACAGACATTTCTCCAAAGAAGACATACAGATGGCCAAAAAGCACATGAAAAGATGCTCAAGATCACAAATTATTGGAGAAATGCAAATCAAGACTACAATGAGGTATCACCTCACATCAGTCAGAATGGCCATCATCAAAAAATCTACAAACAATAAATGCTGGAGAGGGTGTGGAGAAAAGGGAACCCTCCTACATTGTTGGTGGGAATGTAAATTGGTACAACCACTATGGAGAGCAATATAAAGGTTCCTTAATAAACAAAAACAGAGCTACCATATGATCCTGCAATCCCACTCCTGGGCATATATCTGGAGAAAAACATGGTTCAAAAACAAACATGTACCCCAATGTTCATTGCAGCACTATATACAATAGCCAGGATGTGGAAGCAACCTAAATCTCCATCAACAGATGAAAGGATAAAGAAGATGTGGTACATGTATACAATGGAATATTACTCAGCCATAAAAAAAATAATGCCATTAGCAGCAACATGGATGGACCTGGTGATTGTCATACTGAGTGAAGTAAGTCAAATAGAGAAGAACAAATATCGTATGATACCGCTTATATGTGGAATCTAAAAAAAAACGATACATGTGAACTTACTTACAAAACAGAAATAGAGTGACAGATGTAGAAAACAATCTTATGGTTACCGGAGGGAAACAAGGGAGGGATAAATTGGGAGATTGGGATTGACATATACATACTACTATATATAAAATAGATAACTAGTAAAGACCCGCTGTATAGCACAGGGAACTCTACTAAATACTCTATAATGACCTACATGGGTAAAGAGTATAAAAAGAGTAGATATATGTATATGTCTAATTGAGTCACTGTTCTGTACAGCAGAAAGTAACACAACATTGTAAATCAACTATGTCCCAATAAAAATTTTAAAAAAAGAAAGATTACATGCTGATTGTGTAGCAAAGGGGCAAAGCTGCAAACAGTAGCCACTTCCTCAAGATGCAAATAATTTCATGCAATTTAATTAATAAAATAACAATTAAATAATTCTTAGTATTGTCTAATGTAATTATAATTTGAAGTATGGGTTTATGTGTTCTCCAGTAATCCCATAATATATGAGTCAGTGTTCTAATTGCTTCGTTTCATTTCTCCTAAAAAAAGAAAATTATTTTCAAACAGACTCTAACTGTATTTGTATCACATACTTTTGTACATTTTGAAGATACATTTATCTTCAAAATAAAATTTTGTTTCTTGGCAAAGAAGTTAAACTTAAGGGGAAAATTGCTGTTAAAATGTAAAATCTTTCTATGTTGCTTTCAATGTTTTTTCTGGCTCTTCTATTCACACTAAAACTCTAGTATTGTTTTTCCCATACAATAAGAGAGAATTCTTTTTCCAGAACAACTTGTGTATATTTTGGTCATGCATTTAATTTCACCAGATATCATCTTTCTCATTTGTTAGAAATGGGCATATTATTACTTGTCTTTCTCTTATCACTGTAAATATCAAATGAAATGACAGATGACCAAAAACATTTTGGTCTATGAAGTTTTTACGCAAGTCATATTATTTAGTATTTTAGCCTTGCTATTGAGTTGCATTAGCTCTGTGAGTCAAGTCCATTTGAACCTCCTGAATAGTTAGTTGGCTGCTGTGTGAGGTCAGTGACTTGGAGTTGCAGAGATGGGTGGCAATGACATTTATCAAACTTGCAGGAATTTACTGTTTCAAATGTAGCCTCTTTATTGTTTGTTATGATATTGTAGAGTTGTTTTGAATTTATTTCAAGGAGGAAGTGGGCAGAAAGAGTTTAAAACAAAACAAAAATCAGAAAGAAACCAATAACTGGACACAGACTTTCCCTCAATATCCTATTACTACTATTTGCACTACTATTACTACTACCACCACCAATAAACACAGCAACAATAACAACTTTTGTCATGCCAGAAAGTTTTCCAAATGCTTTTATAACAAATTATGTACAAATACAGTGATTTTTCAATTTCTCTAACTCACCTCTATTATTATTTACTTAGTATATTTTGTAAAACTTTCATGCAGACTGAATATTCCTACTTACTTTAGCTTCCTCTTGAGAATTATTACCTTGAAAGAATGGGAATGATATGGCTAGTCATACTGTTTTCTAATCCTGATTAAAATAAAGCAAATATGGAAATTTTAGAAAATTTATTAATATGTCTCCTAAAATAAGCTCTTGCTCCACCATTGGTTTGCTAGCTACACTTTAGGAAAGACTAGATGCATTTCTATACTCATTTTACAAATGTAAGAATAGAGACTTATGGAGGTCCAGTTACATGTCCAAAGGCACACAGTAAGTCAGAGGTAGAGCTTTTCATCAGTGTAAAAGTTGTACTCTAGTAGCCTGTGAGCTCATAATCCCTTGGTATGCTAGCCCAAATTCACACCATCTCATCATCCATTAGGGATTTTTCAGAGTGGCTTTTTGTCCTGAGAAAAAGACAGGGCCAGATGTCCACTTAAGCTATTATAAACTTTAACAAGCCAAACAAGAAAGTTCATGTTGTTTGTCCTTGTATTGTGCATTTTATTTCTCATATATCAAGTTATGCCTTTGTTTGAGAGCATCATGACATTTATTAATTATCCAAGCTGAATTCTCATTTTCAGTAAATGGCACCTTACACAGTGGGACCATGTCAAACAGGAGCCTTGACTGGGGAACAAATGTCAGTGTGGTGGGGAGCCTGCTGAGTGTTTAATAACTACAAGTGAGTGCACTGCTAGTGTTATAAAGCATCGTTTCATCACCCAGTAGGTTTCCTTTGTAAGTAAAGATAAAATGACTTGGACAATCTGTACTAAATCCATCAGCTTTAACTGTAAAAGCACCAGGCAAGACAAGATCTCCTCTAATAGAATGGATGTTGGAGAAGAAAGAACAAAAAGGTCATTATCTAATAAGAGGTGAAATATGTAATTTCAATGTAATCAATGAATGCACAACATCATAGTTTTGGGAAATGAGCTTTAGAAATGATGAGCTATTTTTGAGCCCTACTCATTCTCTGAATGTTGTGGACTTAAGGAGTTGGAGAGATATGCGTCTATACTATGAAGTTATTTTTGTATTGTAACACTGAGGGACACAATGAAAAACATGACAACTAATTCTAAAGGAAAAGAGTCAATGATTTTATTGTGCCTGTAGGTCTCTAAAAGACATAGAATATGAATAAAGTGAGCACACTGTACATAATAAAAATGTGACATATTGTCACCAGGGCAAGAGATCTTTCTTTCAGCAAAAATTCTAGTGTTTTTGATGTTGTCCTGAATTACAGCTCAAAGAAATGACAGTCCTTGGGAGGAACTGTAGGCAAATAGGAAAAAGCTGGATTAAACATGAAAGTTTCATGAACATTTTATTAAACATAGCTTCTGAGCTATTTGTTTCATGAATATCATCTTCTTTAATTCTTGCAAACATCTTGTGAAATAAGTAGTATTATAACATATTTAAAGCTGGTAAGAGTGATGCTCGGTCATTTAAGGGAAGTCAGGGTCAATCAGAACAAGGGAGATCAAATCCATGATCCTTCATGGCAGTACTGTGGCCCTGCTATATAGTCTTCAAAAGAAATATGGGTCTGTATGAGTCCAAGTGATATATTAGTAGAATCTATACTGACCCTGGCCAAAAGACATTAAAAAATGGAGTATATTTCATGGGCAAGACTACATGTGCATGGAAAACTTTCATGGTAATATTTTTAAAAATTACTTGGAGCAGCCAAAGCTGGTATATAGTTAAGTTGGGACAGAGATATAGAGGGAGAGAGAGAAAGAGAAAGAGAGATACTATCTTGGAATGAGTTCATCAGGGGTGTCATTGGCTCACCTGGCACTGATTCAGTCCTGAAAGTCCCATGATTTGAGTTTCTCTCAATCCTTCATTTCTGTCTCAGATGTTAAATTATCTTTCCTAAGATCCTCCTCAGCAATTTATACTGACTACACCTATTCTTTTATTCATATTGGAGACATTAAACTAACATCGAGTTGAGGAATCACCAGGTTTGGGTTTGAACTTTCATTCTTCCCCTGCTTGATGAGTAACTTGTACAAATGGACCTGACTTCTCTGGATGAACTTCAATATTTTTATTTTTAAAATGAGGATATAACCGCTTCTCATGGGATGGCTCTGAGAACTACATAAAGCAATGCACCTCTGCCCTAATGATAAGTAGCACATGCTTACTATTGCATGGGGTTTACAGAGATTTTCCCTCTTGAACCATCAGAATTGTTCTATTAGTTATTGTTGTATTAGTTATTCTGTTAGTTCTACTGGTTATTCTGAACTCAGGTGACAGTAAGAGAGTGGTCTGTTCTCTTGCAGCTGAAATAACTTGCAAGTTATATCAGTTCAGTTTGGAACTCATGAAATATTTGACCATCTTTTAAGATAAACAAGCAACAGCAACATATAAATACCCTTACTTAACTTAAGCAGGAGACTGGTTCCAGGGAAAAAAAGAAATGCCTGAACACAGGGTAACTTCATGAAATATGATACTGCACCTGTTTATGCATATATTTCATGAAGTTACCCTGTCTTCAGGCATTTCTTTTTTTCCCTAGAACCAGCGTCTCCTGCTTAAAATGTCAATTTCTATGTTCTTTCAAAATTATTAAGACTTTTTTAAATAAAGAAGAGTCTCTTATGGAGGAAAATACATAAGAAAGAAAACTACACATTTTTGTCTACCCTAAAGTCTAATAATGTAATGACTATAATTAATACAATTAAGAAAATATCTTTAAAACTTCTGAACAATGAGAAAAGCTACTTTTTAGGAATCTGCCATCTGAGTCAGAAGATGGTACTCTTTCCTTAAAATAGCACAAAAGTATCTAGAATCTTGGGAAGCATCTAATATGACTACTATTTATACTTAAAGAGATGGCGGTAGGTTGGCCATTATCTTTCCTGATGAATCTATACCATTATAAGTACATCACACTTTCTTCTGAAATTTGCTCTACAAAAGATCAGCTTTCTATTAAGATTGTAGCTGAATACAAATTAGAATCTTTGTCAACAGTTCTAGGAACAAATCATTAGCATTAATGACTATTTTTTTTTTACATATTTTGACATTAGCTTATTAGAATAAGAAGGAAAAGGGTGTCCAAGTAATTTACAATCAATAATAGCTTAGCTGTCTTGTCAAATTTCAGAAAGTGAACATTTTACCTTTAAAATGAATATTAAACTATAGCTGAAGTTCCTTCAAAATTTTATAAGTACAATGCTATAATTTGTTAAAGTAAACATTTTCTGGATATTTTTCATAAAAATATTACTGTGATTTGTCAGTACATATTATTTAGAGGCTTCTAAAACATGGCATGTATTCTTTAATTGTTGAATATATATAATGTGATATTATAAATGATTATTCATAATTATTCATACTTTACTTATATTTGTATATTTTAAAAAGGAAAACACTGAAAAGAGAAAATGCAACAAGAAAGCTAGAGTGAAGATGTGTTGTTTGATTTTGACTTTAATTAATGATTCATAGAGCTTCATTTTAAATGTCAAAATGTGTATCACATACGTATTGGGATGTGTTTCATATATATCTTTGTGCTAACAAATTTTTTTTTGCTAGCATAGCCAGGTCAACGTAAAATTGGAAAGACAAAGTGTGTGTTTCCTAGACTCTTTGTCAACCATCTTTGAACCCAGGTTGGAGGATATATCATTATTTCTAATTATATTCAGATTTGTGTGAGATTAAAAGAATGGCTAAGCATGGGGAAATATGACATATTTTTAAGTGTGAGGTGCTTTGATACTGATCTCCTAATTATTCCCAATAAGGGAGTTACTATTTTCAATACAGAAAGTAAGTTAAACTTCATTGAACTGGTTTCTCCAACAAAGAATATCTATTTTATTTATCAATAAAGATTTACTAGAGTATGTAAAATCTTTAAAAGCTGAATTCATAGAAACAAAGAGTAGAAAGGTAGATGTCACTGGGGAGGGGAAATGGGGAGATGTTGGTCAAAGGTCCAGCTATGAGGTAAATGAGATGCAAAGCATGGTCACTATAGTTAACAATACTGTATTATATACTTGAAAATTGCTAAGAGTGTAGATATTAAATTTTCTCAGCACACATACACACACACACACACATACACACACACACAAACACACTGCAACTATGTGAGGTGATAGATGTCTTTTTTTTTTTTACATCTTTATTGGAGTATAATCGCTTTACAATGCTGTGTTAGTTTCTGCTTTATAACAAAGTGAATCAGTATACATATACATATGTTCCCATATCTCTTCCCTCTTGCATCTCGCTC
>NW_020175670.1:9889314-10078572 GCF_003031525.2 Neophocaena asiaeorientalis asiaeorientalis
AGATTTTTAATCACAGTTTCAATTTCAGTGCTTGTGATTGGTCTGTTCATATTTTCTCTTTCTTCCTGATTCAGTCTTGGCAGGTTGTGCATTTCTAAGAATTTGTCCATTTCTTCCAGGTTGTCCATTTTATTGGCATAGAGTTGCTTGTAGTAATCTCTCATGATCTTTTTGTATTTCTGCAGTGTCAGTTGCTACTTCTCCTTTTTCATTTTTAATTTTATTAATTTCAGTCTTCTCCGTTTTTTTCCTGATGAGTCTGGCTAATGGTTTATCAATTTTGTTTATCTTCTCAAAGAACCAGCTTTTAGTTTTATTGATCTTTGCTATCATTTCCTTCATTTCTTTTTCATTTATTTCTGATCTGATGTTTATGATTTCTTTGCTTCTGCTAACTTTGGGGTGTTTTTGTTCTTCTTTCTCTAATTGCTTTAGGTGCAAGGTTAGGTTGCTTATTTGAGATGTTTCCTGTTTTTTAAGGTAGGATTGTATTGCTATAAACTTCGCTCTTAGAACTGCTTTTGCTGCATCCCATAGGTTTTGGCTTGTCGTGTCTTCATTGTCATTTGTTTCTAGGTATGCTTTGATTTCCTCTTTGATTTCTTCAGTGATCACTTCATTATTAAGTAGTGTATTGTTTAGCCTCCATGTGTTTGTATCTTTTACAGATCTTTTACTGTAGTTGATATCTAGTCTCATAGTGTTGTGGTCGGTAAAGATACTTGATACAATTTCAATTTTCTTAAATTTACCAAGGCTTGATTTGTGACCCAAGATACAATCTATCCTGCAGAATGTTCCATGAGCAAAATGTGTATTCTCTTGTTTTTGGATGGAATGTCCTATAAATATCAATTAAGTCCATCTTGTTTAATGTATCATTTAAAGCTTGTGCTTCCTTATTTATTTTCATTTTGGATGATCTGTCTTTTGGTGAAAGTGGGAAGGTCTGGTCGGTTTTTATCTTGCTCCTTCATCTGCTGTGTGTTTTTCTGTCTTCTCATTTTGCTTATCTTACTGTGTTTGGGGTCTCCTTTTTGCAGGCTGCAGCCTCGTAGTTACCGTTGTTTTTGGTGTCTGTCCCTAGTGGCTAAGGTTGGTTCAGTGGGTTGTGTAGGCTTCCTGGTGGAGGGGACTAGTGCCTGTGTTCTGGTGGATGAGGCTGGATCTTGTCTTTCTGGTGGGCAGGTCTACGTCTGTTGGTGTGTTTTGGGGTTTCTGTGGACTTATTATGATTTTAGGCAGCCTCTCTGCTAATGGGTGGGGTTGTGTTCTTGTCCTGCTAGTTGTTTGGCATAGGGTGTCAAGCATTGTAGCTTTCTGGTCATTGAGTGAAGCTGGGTGTTGGTGTTTAGATGGAAATGTCTGGGGGATTTTGACCATTTGATATTATGTGGAGCTGGGAGGTCTCTTGTGGACCAGTGTCCTGAAGTTGGCTCTCCCACCTCAGAGGCATAGCCCTGACTCCTGGCTGCAGCACCAAGAGCCTTTCATCCACACGGCTAGCAGGGTACATCAAGTTGATTGTGAAGATTTAATCCGCTGCTCCTCAGGCTGCTGGGAGAAATTTCCCTTTCTCTTCTTTGTTCGCACAGCTCCCGGGGTTCAGCTTTGGATTTGGCCCCGCCTCTGCATGTAGGTCGCCAGAGGGCGTCTGTTCTTCGCTCAGACAGGACGGGGCTAAAGGAGCCGCTGATTCTGGGGCTGTGGCTCACTCAGGCTGGTGGGAGGGAGGGTTACGGAGTGCGGGGTGAGCCTGCGGCGGCAGAGGCTGGCGTGATGTTGCACCAGCCTGAGGCGCCGTGCGTTCTCCCGGGGAAGTTGTCCCTGCATCACGGGACCCTGGCCGTGGGTGACTGATGTCTTAACTAACCTTACTGTGGTAAACATTTCACAATATATACATTGATTCATATACACTTCAAAATAACTTTCATACTTTATTCTACAGAATAACTGACTGTGATGTTACCACCACTTTGTAGGTTAAAGAACTGAGACTCAGGGGTACAGAGCTCCTAAGTAGAGAATCCAGGAAAATTACTCAAGCCTTTTTTCATGAAACACTGAACTGAGGAACTGGGGGAAAGCTGGGAGAGAACTTTAGGGAGAGATATTTGCTGGAGGAGAAATGAGTTTAGAAAAGTTTTCATTATATAGTTGAACACATTTCAGGGCCAGAAGAGCTAAGTTCATAGCAGTTTTTTCAGTTACCAGCTCTAGAAATCCTTTTTCTTCAGCGTTGTAGAGTATTGCATCTAAGTGCAGAGGTGGCCATAAGAGGTCAGAAAAAATTCTGAATCTCTAGATATCAATATATTTCTTAAAAAAATTTTTTTTGCTACTTTAAATTTAAATCTTTTATCACATAAATAAGGAATTAAAAGGAAAACTCAGGATATATTCCATTATACCTTTGTATATCCTTTTTGAAGTTGTAAAGCATGTAAGATTTTAAGAAGACTTGCAACTGCCACCAGGTATATATATCTCAGTTTCATAGAAGGTAAAAATAATATTTTAAAAGCTCTTTTCCAAATAGTCATATCTGTTATTTACTTTTACTGCATCTACTGTTGTGTATCAGTTCCATGGGTATGAGCGGAGACACTTACAAATATGTTTTTGTCTGTACCTTTTTCAGACATTCTAATCCCACTGGCAAGTTTCCCAGCTCTGATTTTTTCCCCAGTAATAATGCTTTGCCATATTTTCATAGGAAAGAACAGAATGCAGGGAATATTTGGGAATGTTTAAGATGGCTCATTCTGTAGCACTCTTTCATAGGTAGTTTTTACCAAGTATGTACATTTACTGTTGTTGCGTACGTATTGAGTATATTCATTTATTTGTTATTATCTTGTGGTGCGTACATTCTTGGGATGTTTTACTTAGAATAGACAACATATATTGCAATATAAGGTATAATAATGAAGAAAAAAGGAATAAAAATGTGATTTTGTGCACATATATATTATTGTGGGTTTTTTTTGGTTTTATTTTGTTTTTTTTTTGCGGTACGCGGGCCTCTCACTGTTGTGGCCTCTCCTGTTGCGGAGCACAGGCTCCAGATGCGCAGGCTCAGCGGCCATGGCTCACGGGCCTAGCCACTCCGCGGCATGTGGGATCTTCCCGGACCGGGGCACGAACCCATGTCCCCTGCATCGGCAGGCAGACTCTCAACCACTGCACCACCAGGGAAGCCCACATATATATTAAAATTTAGGAACTTATTATCACTATCCAATGTCCAAAAATCTTAGCTGTAGAAATTAAGAGAAAAGAATATAGTATTTGGGGATGGAGAGCTGAAGTTAGAGATAGCAAACTATACATATAACTCCATAAGCCAATGGAGAAAAATGAAATGTGTAAAAGTGATATGGAATTTGGTTCTCATAGTAATAGATTACAGATGTCATTGACAATTTGTTAACCCACCTTGTTCTTCTCTCCAGTGTATGTTTACAGTGGGTGGATATTCTGCCATGAATTCTGGTCAAGAGTCATGGTAACTGTTCATTAAAGTCTGATTGAATATCTGACATACACTGATTAACAGTTTTCTCATTAAAAGATAAGAAGTCAGTTGGCGAAAAATGGAATCTAATGGTCATGTCTTCTTGGGGGCTATACTGGAATTTGAACTATAGCCTTTTGCCCCTCTTTAAACATGTGAGTTAAGTGATATTCTTGCTGTACTATTAGTTCTACTCAAGTTAAACTTCTGAATATATGGTTGAAAATTTAGCTCTTTGAATAAAATCTGTGTTATTTGGTTCCTCTCAACCACCACTGTTTTTGAAAAGGCAGTCCGACAAGACAGAAGGAAGAAAGGAAGGAATGAAAACCGTAATAAAAAGAGGAAATTAGAAAATGAGTAAAGAAGCAAATGAGTAAAGAAAGAAATGGGAAAGTAGGAATAAAGAAGAGTAGGTAGAAGTGGAGGAAAGAAAGAGAAAACAAATGAAATGAAAAAGATAAAGAAACTAGTGTTTATTGCATCTGTCTCAAAATTCTACTGAGTTCCCACAGTTACCTTATTTAATTCCTACATGAACTTGAAATCTTTTTGCATGTAAAATGCAAAATTCATGTCAAGCTGTCTCTTAAGCCTATACTTGAAAGATGATCTGTTCCTACTATCCTATAGTCTGCCCTGGACCACATATGCTTGTCCTCAGTAGCCACTGAGGATTGGACCAACTTGGACCACTTGCCCCATCAGGAACAACCAGTTTCTTTAATAAGTGTTGGTCTTTGAGTATCATGATTCTAATTGGTCTTTGCTGAACACTTGAACTGATAAATTATATCAAGAATAAACTGGGGCAAATAAATCTCTATGGGGACAAAAAGACTAGATGGTAATTCATTACAAAGTCAGAGACAATAAGCCACACAGACCCATAGAGAAGGAGAGAATGGCCTCAGTAACCTATTGGCTTTTTAATGCCTAATCCTGTCCCTTGTATTCAGTTCCATGAAATATCCATGTATTATTTTCAAAAACTCACTTTTTTCTTAAGTTATTTTGAATACATTTTTATTTGCAATTGAAAGATTTCTGACTGAGGCAATAATATGAGTAATATTCCATATTTAAACAAGAAATCAAGAGTTACAGTGAAAGTAAGAGCCCAAAGTGAGACTGCTAATGTGGGTCAAAGCTGTTTTGAGGAATACACACACTAGGCAACATTAATTTTTCCCTAGTTGATGTATTAGTTAGTAAATTGTCCTTTACTATGTGTTCTTTTCTCCTAAGAAGATTTTCTTATTCTAGAAAGCAGAATTTATGTCTTTTCTTTTTAAAGTTCCCACAGTAACCTAATGTAGTCCTCTGTATACACAGTGTACATTGGATATTGTTTTCTACCTGAAACTATTGCAATTAATTCTGTAAGCAAAATGGGAAAACTTGTGCCTAGCAATTTTTGTATCTGTTCTTATGAGAGACACCTTCAATAACTTATAAAATTGTATAAACATTAAACTATAGCTACATTAAATTCCAAACAAAATACCTGCATTATTAAAAATGTATGAAGCATCAATATGAATTATCAGTGGTTGCAAATGCCAAAGGGAACAATTCATCTCTAGTTTCTAAATATAGCCCCTTTGAATACTACACTGAGTGCTTCATTCCAACAAAATGATCTTTCAACATAGGCTGTAGGGGCATCAAAGACTTTAGTTTTACTTTTTCAAAATTTATAGGGATACAATTTATATAAAATAAAATGAATATATTTTATGTGTACAGTTTGATGAATCTTGACAAATCTGACTGTGTGACTATAACCATAATCAATATACTATAGAACATTTCCATCATCACCCCAATTTTCCTATTTCTCTTTCCAAGTCAACCCATATCTCCCGCACCAGATTTCTTTCTATAACTGCAGAAAATATTTGACCTTTCTGGAGTCTCATGTAAGTGGAATTATACAATATTTTCATGTCTGGTTTCTTTTGCTCAGTATAACATTTTGGAGAATCATCCATATTTATGTAGTGTGTGTGTGTGCATGTGTATGCATGTGCATGTGTGTGTTCCCTTTTACTGCTGATTCATATTCTACTTAGGAATATATAAAATTTGTCTTATTTATTCTGATGGACATTTGAGTTTCCTCTAGGTTTTGGCTATTATAATAAATAAAACTTCTAAGAATATTCATGTGTAGGTTTTTGTGTCATTATATGTTTCCATTTCTCTTGAGTAAATACTTAGGAGAGGAATCACTGGGTCATTGGTAAGTATCATTAAACCTTTTAAGCAACTGCCAACATGTTTTCCAAAAAGTACCATTTTGAGTTTTACAAGCAATATGTGCATGTTCTAGTTGCTTTGCATTTTCAGCTTATTTTAATGCTTATTATTAAGCAGTCTTCTTAAGAACCAGTCTTCTTTATTTTAGCCATTCTGATGGATAAATACTGCTTACTCTACTTGTATTAATTTGCATATTACTAATGACTAATGATGAACATCTTTCCATGGGCTTATTGGACAATTTACATATTATCTTTTGTGAAGTGTCCTGTCAAAATTTTCCACTTAAAAAATTAGGTTGTTTCTGTTTTTATTTTTGGATATAAAAGTATTTTATACATCCTGGATAGTATAACTTGCCATATGTATATTAGGAATATTTTTCTGTCTTTTCATTTGTAATGGTGTGTTTTGAATAGAAGTCTTTAATTTTGATGAATCCCATTTTATCAATTAGTGTATGGATAATCTTTGTCAGTGTGTTTTAATCTGCCTACTTCAGTGTTTTAAAGATTTTCCTCTGTTGTTTGCTTTAATAGGTTTATAGTTGAAATTTTAGTTTATATCTATGATCCATTTGAGTTAATTTTTGTGTATAGTATGATGTAAGTGTTGAGTTTTATTTTTTATCATATTGTAATAACTTTTCACATTTTCCATTGATTTGTGCTCACATTTTAATAGTTCCCTTCATTCTATTTACTTTGGGTCTGTTTTCCTCTTCTGTCTATAATTTAAACTGAAAATATATTTAATTGATTTTAGATCTACCTTCTTTTCTAATATAAACATTTAAATTTATACATTTATTTCCAAATACAGCTTAGATGAATCCTACACATTTTGATGTATATTTTAATTATTTATGTAAAAATACTTTCTAAATTCCATTTTATGTTTATTTTTGAACTATAGATTACTTATAAACACGTTGTCATCTAATTTTCACATAAATGAAAATATTCCAAATATCTTTCTGATTTTCATTTTTAATTTAATTCTGTTGTGATTAGAGAACAGACTCTGTATGATTTCATTTCTTTTAAATTCAATGAGATTGATTTTATATCCTAACGTATGATTTTATATCCTAATGTATCATCTATCTTGCTGACTACTTCACAGAATTTGAACAGAATCGGTATTCTGTCCTTGTTGGGCAGTGTTTTCCTGGGCAGAGTGTCATTTGCATCAAATGTGTTGATAACAGTAGTTGCAATTACCTCAGCATTTGTTTCTCTGAAATTGCCTTCCTTTGTTTCTATTTAAAAAAATTTTTTTCTGAGTATGGAATTCTGGGTTCCCAAGATAGAGTATTTTTTTCTCAGCACTTTGAAGATGAATTCCATTTTCCTTCAGTGTGCTAGTTTCTAATATGATTCTGAAATCATTCTTACCCTTATTCTTCTATACATAATGTTTTTTATTATCCTCCTGCTATTATTAAGATTTTCTCTTTATCACTGAACACAGGAACTTTATTTGATGTGTCTTGAGTGGCTTTCTTTGTATCTTTCCTGCTTTGGGTTCACTGAACTTCCTGTTCAATGAATCTATAATTTTCAGAAATTTAGACAGTTTATGTCATCATATCTTCTAATATATTTTTTGTTCTCCCTTTCTTTTCTCCTCATATAGGACTACAATTACGCATACTGTGTCTAATATTGTTCCATATAACACTGAGAATTTTTTTGCCTTATATTTTTCTCATTTTTTTTCCTATGGGATTCAGTTGTTATATCTTCAGGTTCACGGATCTTTGCTTCTGCAGTGTCTAACCTATGAAATTTTTATTTCTGATTAAAAAAATTATCTTCTCATACTTCCCTGATTGTGTTAATATTTTCTTTTATATCCTGGAACTTATGGAGCATAATTATAATAATTATTTTAATATCCATGTCTGATAATTATTTCACTTTTGTCATTTCTGGTTCTCTATTGACTGATATTCTTATGAGTTACATTTTCCTGCTTCTTCTTTGGTCCAGTAATTTTTTATTGCATGTCAGATGTTATGAATTTTTGCATTCTTGAGTGTTAGTCTATATTGCAGTCTTCTAAGGAGTACTGGACAATTTCTCTGGTTGGTAGTGAAATAACTTACAGATCAAGTTGATATTTTCAAGGTTTAGTTTTAAACTCTTTTAAGTTTATAGAAAAGTGTGTACTCTAGGGCTCATTTAGCTGCACTTGACGTTATGGCCTATCTGATGTCACTATTGAAAGTCTCGTATACTAAATGAGGTCTTTGATGAGTGGAAAGTTAATCAGCCCTTGGCACTCTGATCTCTGGAAATTTCCCATCTTACAGGTGAGACTCTCTAGTGCCTTCTGAGTCTAAGCTTTTTTCAGTCTTTTTTCTTTACTCATTTGTCCCATTTCCACAATGGAATGAATTTCCCAAGGGAACTAATTTATTCCTTGCTTTGGCTATCATCAGTAAACAGAAATTTTCTTTCTCAACTCTATTCACCCTTCTCCCCTCTCTCCCTTTCACTTTCCTCCTTTTATCTCTCTCCAGTGCTCTGTGCCTCTGTAAAGTCCCAGGTGAAATTTAGGGGCCAGAATACAGAACAGCCACATAAAAATAGTACATTTCCTACCTTATTAGTTTTTTGTTTAATTGATCTTTATGTTACATAAATTGCATTTGATTATAATTTTCTTTTCTAGACTTGTTGATATTTCCTCTTGTATTTGTTATTATTTCTCCTCATATTATTTGATATTCTCCTTATTATATATTTTTTTCTGCTAACTAATAAAGGACAGATTAATTGGAAATGGAGAGAAAGAAGTTCAAGCAATTTGATTCTTCAGGGTTATATTGACCGTGTATTTGTTTCAGGGCTAACACTTTTGGTTTCCAGCCCTGAACCTTTCATGTAGAGAAAAGCCATGATATTAGAGCAACTATATATTTTTTAGCAAATTATTGATTCAAGTTTAATTTGACATGTGGACATAAAGGGATAACATGAAAGCTGTAATTGTTTATAAATAAATCTTTCACATTATAATATTTTAACTGAAGATGTAATTTCTATTTTGAGAAATAATGAAATAGCTTAATAGTGGAAGATGAAGATGGTAACTGCAGGCTTCTTGATCTATTGATTTACAAAAATATGTGGTTATATGAGTTATTGGATTAAGTGCATGTTTATGGACAATAATCCAAAGCATAAGACTAGAAGTACTGATAATGGCTTTTCATTTCGTTTATGTTTTTTGTAAAAAGTCAATTCCTTTTTCCCATTCTCTCCTTAGATAACAGAATAACACTCACTGCAAATTATTTTCATTAGTATTATTTAATGGCTATAAGATAGTATATGTATAAATGATGTGCATTAGCATTATTTATAATTTATTACTTAGCTGAGCTTTTATCGCAATTCGAATTCATTCAAGAATAATGAAGCTTCATCATCACTAAATTATCCAATTGTCTTCCAAAAATTCTTCGGAGAACAGATTTTACTTATGCTTTTCATATAAATCCTTCTAATGTAAAGCCTATGATGATGGTGGTCTGTTATGATGATCTAAATGCTTTTACCATCAGTCATAGTTACCTAATGCTGAATAACAAATCATCCCAAAACTCAGTGGCTTAAAATGATAACTATTAGTTCATGATTCTATAGGTTTGTGATGTGGGCACCACTCAGTATGGACACGCAGTTTCTGCTTCACAGCCTGTCAGCTGGGCTCACTCAGGTTTTGTAGTCTTGGGTGTGATGGTGGGGGCTGTGTAGTCTCTGGTGGCCTCACTCACATGTGTGGAGCCTGAGCTCCACTGGCAAGGCTGTGACAGCTGAGCCTCTCTCTCTGCACAGTCTCCCTCAGTTAGATCTGTCATCCTGATAGATTCTATCCTGAGCCTCTGCACAGGTAGTGATGCTCTGAAGTGGCAAGAGCAGAAGCTACAAGATCTCTGAAATCTTGGATTCTGAAGTTATACAATATTTCTTCAGATACAGTCTGTTGGTCACAACAAGTCATAAGAGCAGCCCACATTGAAAGGCTGGACAAAGAGACTCTGTTTCATTATGGGAGAAAAATTTGTGGGCATATTTAATCTACAACACTATTAATTTTTAAACCACCTTTTATTTAAAATAATGCCATGGATTTTCCTCCCAAATGATTTATTCCAAGTCTCCATTCCCAAATGCAAATCCTTTCTCAAATATAGTGCTTCTAGAAACTTTCAGGAAAGAGAAAAATATCAGCATGTTTATGTAAATATAAGAGGAGATAAGAGAAACATTTTTCAAGTTTGAAGACCTAGATTAAAATCTTGGTTCAGTCTCTTATTAGCCATATGTTTAACATCAAAGCATGCAGTTTCTCTGAGTCTTCCTTTCCATAATTATTTTATTAATAAAATAGATGTGAGAAGTAAGACTTGCACCTGGGTTACCGAGTGTATAAGACAGTTAAGAAATGTAGGTAATGCATAGGGAAGAATTCTAAATGCATAAAGTGTTATGAAAGTGTAAGGTAGTCATTTTATTCCCATAAAGGTTCAGTTTGGGCCATGCTCTCTATAGGGAATTTGAAATAAACACATCATATGCAACTACTGTACCTCACTGCTATCATTGCCTCTACAGTTCTTTTAATGGAAGTGGTGTTGTACTGTAATTGATGTCAGTTTTCTCTGAGGCCTCTATTTAGAAAATATCTACTCAGCAAAACCTCAGAAAAGGTTGTCAATACTTTGGACCAGAATTCTTTGTAGAGATTTTGATCCTTTGTTGTAGAAGAGAAAATTTAATCTGAGACCTACTATGACCATTTTTTTTTAATGACATTTTGCATTTTACCCTGTTGATAGATGATGGATAATGCAGCTTCACCTGAACCATTCTCCTTGTATATTTCTCTTAACTCAGTTGACATTGCGGTCTTTTTCGTACTTCTATCTCCCTGTCATATGGTACTCTGAATGTAATCAAGAGCTTTTAAATTATTCTGTCCTTGCAAAAACACTGATAGATTATCATTTTCACTTTATGGATTATAAAACCAAAGCCAAAGCATTCAGTAAAAATTCCAGTAGATTGATAATGATTTTTAATGCTATCTAAGGATAGATTCTTATGTACAGAATTACTGGAGCAATGGTAACAACTATTTTGAAAACTCTTGATGCAAATTGAGAAATTGCTTTCAAAAAAAAGCATCTAGAAATGAATATATCTGACCCCAAAGAATTTGCCAAACACTCCCTATCACTGACGATTAACTTTAAAATGTGTTAATTTGGGAGACAGAAAGGCATTTTGTCAAAAGCCATCAATTACCATTGAGATGAAATATTTCTCTAGGTTTATTTAAATTATACATTTCTTCTTTAATTCTCTTCTTTGGTTTACCTTTTTCTATTATCAGTTTATTATTACCTATTTGCAGCAACATTTTTTATAATTTACAGTTGTTCTTGTAATTTTTTAATGGTACAATTTTATGTAAAGTGGTTTATATTTCTACTTATTATTTCAGACTTTTATTTTGGCATTTCTACCATACATTTTTTAATTTATATTTTTTAATTGAAATTTTTATTTTGTAATAATTGTAGATTACTTGCAGTTTGAAGAAGTAATACAGAGAGATCCAATGTACCTTTTTCCCAGTTTCCCTCCAGTGGCAACATCTTACAAACTTATAGTACATTACATCCAGAGTATTGACATGATGCATATTTCTATCACCATGAGGATCCTCGTGTTACCCTTTTATAACCATGCCTACCTCCCTCCCAACTCCTCCCTTCTGTAACCCCTGAAAAACCACTGCTTTATTCTTAATTTCTATAATTTCTTCATTTCAGAAATATTATATAAATAGAGTAACAAAGTATGTAACCTTTTGCAGTTGACTTTTTTTTTCACTCTTCATGATTCTCTGGAGATTTATTCAGGTTATGTGTGCATCAATAGTTAGTTCCTTGTTTTGATAACTAGTATTCGATGGTATGAATATATCATTTGTTTAATCATTAACCTGCTGAAATAGTTTGTTTAACCATTAACCTGCATCTGGATTGTTTCCAGGTTTGGGCTACTACAAATAAAGCTGCTTTACACATTCATGTACAGTGAACATGAGTTCATAAGTTTTCATTTCTATGAGATAAATCCCCAGAAGCACATTGCTGAGTGGTATAATAATAGCATATTTGGTTTTTAAGAAATCATTAAATTGTTATTCAAAGTGACTGTGTGATTTTACATTCCTACTAGCAGTGTATGAGTGATTCAGTTTCTCTGCATCCTTATCAGCATTTGGTGTTGTCACTATTTTTTAATTTTAGTTATTCAGATAGGTACTGTAGATTATAGTTTAAACTTGCAATTCCCTAGTGGCTAATGATGTTGTTATTTCATTGTGCTTATTTTCCATCTTTATATCCTTGTTGGGCATATTTGTTTGGGTTTATTTCTGGGTTCTCTTCCATTAATTTATCTGTTTACCCCTCTGTCAGTACCATATCATCATGATTACTGTAGCTATATAAATGTCTTGAAACCATATAGACTGATTCCTCCCCCTTCAATCTTCTTTTTGAAAATTGCTTTAGCAATTCTAATTCCTTTGTTTTCGATATAGATTTTCAAATTATATTTTTTATATCTATGAAAATATCATGCTTGGATTTTCATAGGAACTCTATTAAATTCATATATCCATTTGGGAGGACTGACATCTTTTCTATGTTGAGTCTTCTGATTCATGAACATAGTTGTGGTAGACATTCTAATTACTATAATTTGTGTATTTTTCAGTTATAAAATTTCCCTTTGGTTTTGCTTTGTATCATCAATTTATTTACTGATAGTTTATTTTTTTTGCTAAGACTATTTTCCATTTGTTTCAAGCAGGCTCCTAGTTGCTTGTTGAAATATTTTTTAAATGGCTACTTTAAAAGCTCCCTTAGCTAGTCCTAACATTTCTGTCATCTTAGTGTTGGTATCTTGATTGCCTTTTTTTTCATTCAGTTTGATATCTTTCTGGTTCTTGGTATGATGAGTGACTTTCAAATGAAACCTGGACATTTTGAGTATTACGTTACAGACTCTGGCTTTTACTTAAACCTTCTATTTTATCTGGCTTCTTCTGACACCACTTTGGTAGGAAAAGGAAGTTACCACCTCTTTACTGCCAGTTGGAGATGGAAGTCCACGTTCCCCACTTGGCCACATCTAATACACAAGGGAGATCCTCATTACTCCTGGGACATTGGGTCATTTTGCTGTCCACTTGTCCTCCATTATACTGCCCTGGTTGGGAAAGGCATGTATGCCTACTTTCTGCTTCTCATGTGGCCTTCAATGACACATGGGAGGTGAGGATTCATTATTGCTGTATGGTGGTGAAAGTGCTGACTATCCACTGGGCTCCCTCTGATACCACTGGGGAAAGGGAGGGGAATTCATTACTGTTGGATGAAGGTTGAAGTCCAGACATCTCACACAGTCTTCACTGATTCCACAGGGAGAGGGCTCATTAATGCCTGATGGGGATAAAAGTCTTGGCTCTCTTTGTAGTCTTCTCTGCTACCACTCTGGAAGGGAGTGGAGAGGGTGTTGGCTGCCTACTTTCAGCTGAGCCAGGGTAGAAGTCTAGGCTCTTCCCTTGGCCTTTGTTGGCATGCATGGGGATCGAGCCATATGTTTTTCTTGTGACTTTTGCATGGAATAAACTGGTTGTTGTCTAAAAGTTTTCTCTTTAACTCATCACTGTGTTCTTCCTTTGGTTTTGAGGTCCCTAGTTGGTCTTTCTACTTATCCAGCTTTCAGAGTCTACATATGTTTGTTTCATATATATCATCAAGTGTCTATTTAGTGGGAGGATAAAGAAAAGAGCCCACTGGGACTTCCCTGGCAGTCCAGTGGTTGGGACTCTGCACTTCCACCGCAGGGGGGCACGGGTTCAATCCCTGGTCAATAAACTAGGATCCTGCATGCCGTGTAGCATGGCCCACTGAGAGCCTGTTGTCATGGGAGCTACCAGTGGCCATGGGAGCCTGCTGGTGCAGGTGAAACAGAAGTGTGGTTTCACAGGAGTCCTCTCAAAGCTGCCTGGAGCCATGGGAGCTACCTGTGACCCCTGGAGCTGGACTGCTCCCAGGTGGCCTGAGGGCCTACAGTCACTGTGTCCTCTAGGAGCCTGGAACCAAGGAAGCCCCATGAAGCTGCGTGAGCTTCCTGGAGCCACTGGAGTGGGCACACTGGTGTGAGACGGGAGCCCTTTGGACCTCTGCTAATGGGTGGGTTTGTGTTCCTTTTCTGCTAGTTGTTTGGTATAGGTTGTCCAGCACTGTGGCTTGCTACGACCGAAACCCCAGCCTCAGCTCGCAGCCCCTCCCACCCCAGCGGGTGAGCAGACAAGCCTCTCGGGCTGGTGAGTGCCGGTCGGCACCGATCCTCTGTGCGGGAATCTCCCCACTTTGCCCTCCGTACCCGTCGCTGTGCACTCCTCCGCGGTCCCGAAGCTCCCCCCTCCGCCTCCCGCAGTCTCTGCCCACGAAGGGGCTTCCTAGTGTGTGGAAACTTTTCTTCCTCCACAGCTCCCTCCCGCTGGTGCAGGTGACGTCCTTATTCTTTTGTCTCTGGTTTTTCTTTTTTTCTTTTGCCCTACCCAGGTACGTGGGGAGTTTCTTGCCTTTTGGGAGGTCTGAGATCTTCTGCCAGCCTTCAGTAGGTGTTCTGTTGGAGTTGTTCCACGTGTAGATGTATTTCTGGTGTATCCGTGGGGAGGAAGGCGATCTCCGCGTCTTACTCTTCCGCCATCTTCAAGCCGTCCCCCCAACAATATTTATTTTCTTTCCTGATTTTTATAGATTCTTTCATTTTATTTGATAAATTATCCTTGAAAACTTCAAAATGATACATCATATAATACAACTATATTATTTACATCTATCTAAATAATATAGTTTTTGATGATTACATAAGACTGCTTATGCACTTTGCAGAAACTATGAAAATATAGAAAGTATAACGTGAAAATCAAAATCTACCATAATTTCAAACCAAGAGAACACTTGGTCAATAGTATATCCTATGATTTATTTAGATACACTGCTATAAAATAGCTATAACAAATACTGGTTGATACTATCATCCAGCTTGTATTTGATCTTTTTTATAGATCAAATAATAGTTTGAAAAATTCTTTTAAAATTATTGAATAAATAAATACTATTTATTTTTCAGATATAATTTTATTGTTTAATACCTAAGGTGATTGCACTAAGCTTCAGTGAACAAAGATGAACCTGTCTTTTTCCATACTTAGGATTCTGTTCTTAGATTAATTTCATAGAAATATAAATAATAGGTTAAAAAGCACATTTAAAATATTTGTATGTATGACTGAATTTCCTCCCTGATGGCAGAGACAATATAGAAATATACAAGAGTATCCATTTTCAGGAGTGTTTCTCTTAAAATTAATTTTGAATGCATAACTTACTGTCAAGTTTTGGGCAATATGTTAGGACAGCGTTTTACTTCCTTTCTTTGGCTTCATTTGTATTGCTTCAGCTGCAGTTTATTTCTCTTTGCTCTAGAACTTCTATACTGAGATTTTATTGATCATTTGTGTAATCTAAGAAAATACATCAACTACGTAACTTTCTTTAATAAATTTGTTGGCTATTAACTGACAGTATTAAAACCAACCATACACATGGTATAATTATAGTTTAAATTTAGTTTCAAAACTTCATATTTATTTTTCTCTCATTGAAAAATCAAAAGGCTTCTCTATTATTTTTTTGTCAGATTTGGGAAAATTTTCCAACTTTCTTTATGGGTAACTTAGTTATCTCTTTCTTAAAATTTTATCAGTATCTGGCCTGCTCTTCAAAGACACCATTATAGTTTTAACTCAATAATTACGTTATTTACCTATACAGTGTTTCCTACTTTTAGAAATCTTCCTTTTACTGTGTAGATTTTATAGACAGAATTTTCTTTGGAATTTTGTTTAGATTAGGTGTATGTTTTACTTCATATTTGCCAGGAGTAAATCCATTGCAGATCATGGCATCTTCCATTTTCTTTGGGTCTTCAGTAAGATTGTTTGATGGGTGGAAATGACTAAGCTTTGATGTTATCCGTTCGTACAGTGTGGTCAATACCTGCACTGCACTGGTTTATATATGTATCTAAGGGTCGAAAGGGTTTTTCACTACTGGGTGACATTCCTGACCACATTTTATCTAGAGGACCTCAAGCGATGGGGATGAAAAAGTAAAAACTTGACGGTAAATTTCTAGTTCAAAGAGGGAGTATGGGAGCAATGAACAAAAAGAGCTGAATTTATAGGCAACCATGAATGCCTTGGGGGCCCTCTTTTAAAACTGAAAACATCTTTGTGAAATACACAGAACCTGATACTTAACTTCTATTATAAATCCTGAGGCTTTTTTTGTTGAGGTTTTTCTTTGCTCTTCACAATACCAAGTTGCCATAGCTAAATTCAACTGGCATGACTTTCTACAGTAGGGGAAAATCTTCGACTGCTGAGAACCTTCTTTAACCAGTCAGAAGAGATGAGAGCCCAGACTCCTTACCTCCATCTGTCATCCTTTTAGTTGGGCAGATCAGAGAGCATTTTCAAAAATATCCTCAGTCTTTATTTCGTGAAAAGCTGTTCTGTTTTTTAGATGGTAGAGGGAGAGGGCATCAGATGTAGTGAAATACTGGAGATGGGGTTAGACAGATTCTCAATGCTTCTATCAAGCTCTTGTCATTGAAATTGTATCAACCACACCAATAGCACCTATCCTAAAGGTTTCTTTTTCCATTTTGATACAGGTTTTCTCTCTTTTATTTTTTTCAGTTATTTCTGTCAGTGGGAGTGCCCAGTGAGGGATATAACTACTGTGTTCATTCTAACATCTTGTCTAAAATGCCTATAGATGTTTCTTCAAATGATTATTTGAATAATAAATAACAACAATAAATAAAAATAACATTGTTGGGGACTTCCCTGGCAGTCCAGTGGTTAAGACTTTGCCTTCCAATGCAGGGGGTGGGGGTTCAATCCCAGGTTGGGGAGCTAAGATCCCACATGCCTTGCGGCCAAAAAACCAAAACATAAAACAGAAGCAACATTGTAACAAATTCAATAAAGACTTTAAATAAATAAATAACATTGTTAACAAAATTTACCTTGTACTTACTTCTTAGCTCTCTTTCATATTTTATAACAATTAACATCAACAAATATTACTAAGTTATTATATTTGTGGGTATAAGCTACATAAGGACACATATTTTATTGTTTTATTCTTTGTCATTCAAGAAATAAGGAGCTTTATTGGGTGAAACAATTTTCTCAGTTTCTTTTTTGCATTTTCTAAATGTATTTTACTGTTTATTAAGATATAGGAATTGTACCTATTCTCCATATCTCATCATCTGCTTTGCTTTATTCTGACTCACTTTTAAAATCCTGCTAGTACAAAAAGTGGCTTGGTGTCCATACATTTGTTTTCTCCACCTGTGTCTCTATTTCTGTCTTGCAAACCGGTTCATGCCTACCATTTTTCTAGATTCCACATATATGCATTAATATACGATATTTGTTTTTCTCTTTATGACTTACTTCACTCTGAATGACAGTAGAGAACAAACATATGGACACCAAGGGGAGAAAGTGGACGGGGGTGGGGGCTGGTGGTGGGATGAATTGGGAGATTGGGATTGACATATATACACTAATATGTATAAAATAGATAACTAGGTAAGAGCCTGCTGTATAAAAATAAATAAATTTTTTAAAAAGTGGTTTGGAATCTTTAAGTTGTCTCATGCCTGAAACAGGTTAAAAATTAATCTATTTTTGAGTATGGATGACCTTGTTACAGAACACCCTAGTCAATTGATATAAATTAATATCTTCTCTGAAGTTAAGAAAAATAGTTAAGAGAAAGCATTAAGCTTAATCAAAGATAATTCTCCTCTAATAGCTTGCTTTCCTGACAGTTATTCAAGTGACCTGCAGAGTAAGATGGTGAAGGCCGTTCTAAGTGGACAGTCTGGGGTTATTTATTATTCCTGACTATTAAAACCTTCTGTAATCTATGAAAAGCCTAATGTCATAATTTACAATGACAATCACACTTCGTAGAATCAATCTGAAGACCTCAGGTCCTTTCCGAAAATATAATTTTTATTCACCATAAATAAACTAAGATGGGTTAAGTAGCTAGACCTGGATTTCTTTTTTTTTTCCCAAATGCAGGCTCAGAGTTTAGTAGTAGCCCTTAAAGTAGGTTTATGGTTCTACAGAACTGGCTTCCAGTGTTAGAAATAAGAACAGCTGAGTATTTTAAAGAGAGACTCCCTAGTGGATACAGTTGCCTGAAAACTCACAATATCTTTGTCTCAGTGTAAATACCATATGGGATAGACATGGTTGAGGTCAAAGATGTACTTTTATTTTTATTCCTAAGCTAAAACAATAAAGAAAATCCATATGCAAAGGATAATTTTAATGACATTTTAAGTAACATTAATTTGTAATAGAATTTACCGTGCAGTTTAATATATCTTTGATTCCTTTGTGACTTGTGCTTTTGATGACCATATTTCATTCATGATATAAATGAGAATGATTACTGGTAAGGGACATACATATGAATATAGAATATAATTAAGAAATAAAACCATTCTGCCCAATTTTTTCCTACAGTATAAATATCTTTACCTTGGCAAGAGTGTATAATCTTATTCTGAAGGTTTATGTGACTCTATGTAGATGTGTTAATTAAACCAACGTGCCTCAAAAACAATTCCATGAAATATTAATTCTGTAAGACAGATTTATGAGTGAAAAGCAAATTTATAGGAAATTCAAGTTTGAAAAACATGGGATTCAATCATGTGTAGTAGTTTTTGCACTACAGCAAATTTCAAAGACTTTAATCCCCTAATATGTGTTTTTTTTTTTTTTTTTTTTTGCGGTTTGTGGGCCTCTCACTGTTGTGGCCTCTTCCGTTGCGGAGCACAGGCTCTGGACGCGCAGGCTCAGTGGCCATGGCTTACAGGCCCAGCCGCTCTGCAGCATGTGGGATCTTCCCAGACCGGGGTACGAACCTGTGTCCCCTGCATCGGCAGGTGGACTCTCAACCACTGCGCCACCAGGGAAGCCCGTAATATGTGTTTTTAATTGATAAGAAGGAGAGATGTTCGGAGCATTTTCTAAGATGATTTTATCGTGACATATGACATCTTATTGGACTATATTAGAGAATAAGGATTTAGGCTTTCTGAATGTGTTTCCTCTTTTGAAGAATGCATATATGCCAAATGATCTTTTTGAGAGTCTTCTGTACCTCATTATACCCTTGGAAGAAATCATTTTGTCTAGTTTTATCTTTAGACTTTTCTTAGTGATTTCTCAAGATAAAGTCTATGAATAAGTTAGAGTATGAACATCAGGGCAAAACACAAATTGGTTTGTTTTGTTCAGAGATGCATTTGCTCCTAGAACAATGCCTGGCACAGAGTAGGTACACAAATATTGTTGTTTAGTGATGGAAATAGTAAGCTACTGCTTTTCGAGGAGGGCTTTGATTTTCTTCATCAACTTTTAGAAAACATTGCCTTCTTGGTCTGCTGATGCCATAGCTGTGCCATGCTGATCTGAAAGCATGGCAGCCAGTTACCTTCTTTCTGCTGCTCCTAGCACTCAGTGTGACCAGAGATGGGGTGGCCATTTTGAACACATTTGGCTGTGGAAGAATTACCTCTTTCAAAACTGGAAATAGTATGTCCATCTACACTTTCATAACATCAATAACAGCAGCTCTTATTAAATCACTTCATGCCCAATATAAGATGACACAAATAGCATCTCACTGCTTTATCCATGGCTTAGAGAGTCAGCAAGAATGGAACAGTGGAAAATATCACAAAAGTCAGAATAGTAGAAGTCAGTGAACATAAGGTTAACCACTACCTTAAGAGAATTAGTAAGACAATAGAGTGACTTCAAGATTCTCACAGTTACCAAAAATTATATAGAAGAAAGGAATTTATGCATGTGTGAATTTCCCTGCTGAAGAGTTCATAGCTGTAGAGGTTGCCATGCTGTCTCCTTCTCTTCCTCTCTCTTCTCTCTCAATGCCTGCACATCAGTATATATAAAAAAATATTCACTGGCACTGTCATCCTCATTACATATATATCTCTCACTAGTGCCTTAAAAGAAGATATATATGTGTGTGTATACACATTTACATGTATGTTCGTTACATATATATGTATGTATGTAATGTACATATCTCACTTCTATATTCCTAGAGCCTAGCACAATGTTTAACACTAGTAAGTGAAGAACAAAAGTGTAAGTAGAAATTCTAAATTTTCCTAAATTTTCAACAAGATCAGTTACATGTTCTTTAGTTTACAGTTTTCTGGGATAAAATTAAATTTAATTTTAATCACACACACAAATGCATACACACACTCTATCATATGCATGAGCAGAATATTTATCTCATGGAGATAAATTTCCTCTGTGTTTTAAGTTGGAGATTTTCAACTGAATGTCTCCTTGGCTGTTTTAATGAACGTTGTTAGAAATATGCATCCATAAATATTCATAGGAAGGAGTAATATGAATATTTATAAGGAACTGAAAATTTTCTGAATTGGAGGACATTTATTTCTTGGAAATCCAGTATTAACAATAACAACTACTGTTTCTCTTACCTCTTGTTATCTTGTTAAGGGCTTTATATAAATATTTCAGGAACCTCTAGGCAAAATACATCTGAAGAAGCCAAACTTTGTTGCACTGACTTTTTTTAAATGAAATATTTGAAATGCTTTTTTTTTGTGTGTGTACCACAGTACAATGCAATAAAACTAATGTATGTACATAAACCAATTTTGCTCTCAAATATGCATATGTAGAAAATTTGAAAATAAACCAAATCTATTGGAACAGTGTACTTTCAATATGAATTAATTGCTGAATGCTTGGAAATATTAATTTCTCTTGAATTCTTGGAGGATATATACTTAAATCTTCATATTTGAAGTCATAAAATTATTCTGTTACCTCAAATAACTGACAAGTAAAAGCATACACTGGAAACCTCAAGAATTCCCCTATTTGGGACTTCCATGGTGGTCCAGTGGTTAAGACTCTGTCCTTCCAATTCAGGGGGCGCTGGTTCGATCCCTGGTCAGGGAACTAAGATCCCACATGCTGTGTGGCATGGCCAAAAAAAATTTTTTTTAATTAAAAAAGAAAAGCGTTCCCCTATTTGTAATATCACAGGACACATTATTTTTAAAAATCACTTTAAGTCATAAAGTAGAATCCAGGTACTGAAAATTGTACCATAGCTAGAAAGACATAACTTGTATTTTGGGTTGAGTATGGCTGATTTAATCTTTATTTTCAAAACCAATGGCCCACGAAACTGACAGTTAAGAGACATTATTTTTTAATGTTTCTTCAATTGATCTTATAGTTCATTAATTTTTCATTTAATAACAATAATAGAACAATGATAAGGAACATCTGTGGGATAGTTACTATGTGTCAGACACCTGTCTAAGCGTCCTTTAGAAAGTAGAGTTCTTATTTTTCACATTTTATAGATAAGAAAATGAAGACTTGAAAAATTTGATCGGTTTGTCTAACATATCTCAGCAAATTTGGTGTTTTGAGTTGAGATTCAAACCTCTACTTTGGAGTCAGCCTGACTCCGAAACTCTATTCTTTTCAATTCTTATAGTGTGCCCAGATGGCACTTCTGGAAAAAAATTGTGTTAATGCAAACCAAAACTGGAAAGTCATAAGGACAGATTTCTAAGTGAAAACTAGATGCAGTGAATGAAAATATTTGCACTTATCCCAAATGCCAACTCAACATCTATTTATTCATACTTTTCTATAGTTCTCACAGATTACTTCACTCTGTATGATAGTCTCTAGGTCCATCCATGTCTCTACAAATGACCCAATTTCATTCCTTTCTATGGCTGAGTACTATTCCATTGCATATATGTACCACATCTTCTTTATCCATTCCTCTGATGATGGACATTTAGGTTGCTTCCATGTCCTGGCTATTGTAAATAGTGCTACAATGAACATTGGGGTGCCTGTGTCTTTTTGAATTTTGGTTTTCTGTGGGTATATGTCAGGTAGTGAGATTGCAGTGTCATATGGTAGTTCTATTTTTAGTTTTTTAAGGAACCTCCATACTGTTCTCCATAGTGGCTTTATCAATTTACATTCCCACCAACAGTGCAAGAGGGTTCCCTTTTCTCCACACCCTCTCCAGCATTTACTGTTTGTAGATTTTTTAATGATGATTATGTAAATTTAGAATATTACATTTTCTTTTTCAGTTATATATTCGAACAAGTAAATTTGTCCCCATCTTTCATTTTACTATAATCTAAAATCTCTCTTTCTCACTCTTCATTTTGGAGCTGTTAAGCATGTTTTATTCCTTTGTTAACCTCAAAGGTATAAAACATTTTATGACAATGATTTATTATATATTATGTATATATTATATATATTGATTCTAATATATCTAGGTGATAATTTAATATATTTCCTGGATCATTGTACAGAGTAAATTATTGATTTTAAATGATTATTATGAGTGTTCCATGAAGCAAAAGGACTTACTGGTGTTTATAACAAGTATAACATTAGTAATATGATGTTGGTAAAAAATATGGACTACATTTTAGAAGAAATGTTTCCTTTGAAAAGTTAAATAAGTATATGTATATATAAGCACATACAGTTATATATTGCTATGTATGTATACATATGCATATAGATATATATGTGTATATACATATAAATATATACAAATGCATATATATGTATATCTAAAATAAGGTGATAACCCTACAAGTATGGTAACTCCTTTGTTTGCTTACTGAGTTATCAGTATGAGGAGACCAAAGTGATCAGGTGCCAGCTGCAGATTCATGTTTAGTGGGGATCTTATTGTGTCTTGTAATGAAAGATTCCTTTCTCTGGAAAGCAGGATATCTAGACCTACAAGGTATAAAATTGTGAGATCAGAAGTAGAAATTCCTCAAGGGTATCTCTAGGAGTAATGGGAAACTAGATGCATGGAGTCTAACCATTGGTGACACAGTACAATATAATGCCAGATGTTTAAACCATATATCAGATCCTGACACTTTCTTAACCTCATAGTATGTCATCTTTATTTAGCTCCTTAGCTGTACCTTCAAGAGGCTATTCCAGTGTTTCATCAGGCTACCATTCTTCTCAGGAATGTGGTATATGGTAAGAACAGTGGATCCATAATCATACGCCTTTGGCCACACTTCCTTAGCCATATAATTGTTCCTTAGTCCATGGTGGTCTTATCTGGGATCCCATGTCAATAAAACACATACTTTGTGAGTTCTTGGATAGTTAGTCTGGCTGAACTGCTGTAGACATGAAAAGCTAACCATATCCAGAATAACTGTCAGTGGTGGTCAGAAAGAACTGCTGCCTTTTCCAGAAGGGAAGAGCGTGATACAAACTATTTTTTTCACAAGTGGCTGGTTATTCTCTTTGATGACAAGAATTCAAAGATGTCTCCCCAAGATGTCTACTCCTAATCCCCATGACTGTGAAAATGATGAGATATCATGCCCGTGATTGTTCCATTGCATGGAAAAAGGAATTTTGCAGAGGTAGTAAAGTTGCTAAATCTTAAGTACCCGTGTGTAGTTAATTCATGTGGATATCAGTTATTTACATCCATCAGTTGCCTTTGAGTTAATCACAATGGAAGTGATCCAGGTAGGCCTAACTGAATCACATGAGCCCTTTAAAAGCAGACCTTTCTCCTGCAGGTTGCAGAAGGTGGAGTCAGAGAGACTTGAAACAGGAAAACAACTCACATATTTTAGCTGTCTTTGAAGTTGGAGGGGTCAAGTGCCAGGCCTTGAAAACGGCCTCTAGGAATTGAGAAGCTTGACTGACAGCCAGCCAAGAAAAGGTTAGACTCCTACAAACACATGGAACTGAATTCTGATAACAATTTGCATGAGTTTAGATGTGTATCTTCCCCAGAGCCCCCAGATAAGACCTAAGCTTGGTGGATATCTTCATTTTTGCCTTGTGAGATCCTATAGGGCCTATATAGGGTCTCACACTTTTCTCATGCTTCTGACCTACAGAATTGTGAGGTAATAAATACTCTTTTAAGTCACTCAGTCTGTGGTAATTTGTTGTGCAGGAACAGAACAATAGTATCAATACATTCTCCTTGAGACATGGTGCCATGTTGAGAGCTGTGTTTCCCTTGTCTCCTAACTGTCCATGCAAACAGAATGGTCAGTAACTAGATCAGTCTTGGCAAACACATGCTGTTAGGCCTGTACAAGGCTTCCATGACTGCTCCTTGCATGGGGTTTTGGACAATCACATGTGTTGTCAGGACCAGAAAGTAGTTCATATCTCTGAATTAGTTACGTTTTCCACCTGGGTGTTTGTTGGTTATTTTGCAGTTGTTTTATTGTGGCTATTAGCTGAAAGTTAAAAGTAAAAATCTTCAGTTCAAGATGTCCAAGGGTAGAGAACATTGGTAGAAATTACTAATGATACACACACTTGGTTATGAAACATTTACATTTAGTTCCTCCTATAAGCTAGGCAACCAGTGAGTTAATGAGGGTGAGAAGGACAATAAGGACACTGTTGTATTAACAATGGTCAGTCTGCCATTGACTCAGATGCTCTGACTCTCCTGCTGGCAGGTCAGTGACCTCTGTTAGGAAAATTTTTTCTTATAGCCTGCATAAGAAGGTTGGAGTTTTCTCACAGTGTGTGCATCCAACAGAAAACCCAGTTCAGCACAATCCATGAAAGTCCCAGGGAGATTGATGCTTAATGCTTACTCATTGTAGGGCTGGCTGAGTTTCTGTGCCACATTTTTTTCCTGGGTGGTCAGAGGTTCTGGTAGCTTGGAGTATTAGCAGAGATCTCTATCAGGGCTTCCACAGGCTTTCTTTCAAACACAAACAACTGGCTTACATTACTTTGTGTTATGGACTGAATGTCTGTGTCCCCCCAAAATTCATATGTTGAAGTATTAACCCTCAGTGTGGTGATATTTGGAGGTAAGGCCTTTGGGAATTAATTAGGTTTAGATGAGGTCATGAGGGTGGCGCCATCATGCTGGGATTAGTGTCCTTATGAGAAGAGAAAGAGACACAAGTGTGTCCTCTCCCTCCAAGGTGTGCACTGAAGAATGGCGGAGCACATAGAAGGTGGTTGTCTACAAGCCAGGAATGAGGCACTCACCATGAACCAAATTTGCCAGCACCTTGAACTTGGGCTTTCTAGCCTCCATAACTGTGAGAAATAAATATCTGTTGTTTTTGCCATTGAGTCTGTGGTAGTTTGTTAAAGCAGCCTGTGATGGTTACTTTTTTGTGTTTACTTAAGTGCACCATGGGATGTCCAGGTTAGATGTTAGTTCTGGGTGTGTCTATGAAGGTGTTTCTGGATGAGATTAGCATTTGAATTGGTGGACTCAATAAAATAAATTGCCTTCCCCAACGTGGGTGGGAATCATCCACTCTTTTGAGAACTTGAATAGAACAAAAGGCAGAGAACGGAGGAATGCATCTCTTTTTCATCTTGCTGACTTGAGCAAGACATTGGTCTTACCCAGCCCTTAATCTAAGCTTTACATCATTTGCTCCCCTGCTTCTCAGGTCTTTGAACTTGGACTGAATCATATCACCAAGTTTTCTGGATCTCGGCTTGCAGATGGCAGATCATGGGAATTCTCAGCCTCTGTAATCATGTGAGCCAATTTCTCATAATAAATCTCTTTATCTCTATACTATGTATCTATCTATGTATCTATCTATGTATCTATGTATCATCTATCTATCTATCTATCATCTCCTATTTGTTCTATTTCTCTGGAGAACCCTGACTAATACACAGCCTGATCTAAGATAATTTCTTTTTAGGTAAAAAAAATTTTTTTCGCATTACGCGGGCCTCTCACTGTTGTGGCTTTTCCCGTTGCGGAGCACAGGCTCCGGATGCGCAGGCTCAGCGGCCATGGCTCACGGGCCCAGCAGCTCCGTGGCATGTGGGATCTCCCCGGACCGGGGCACGAACCCGTGTCCCCTGCATCGGCAGGCGGACTCTCAACCACTGTGCCACCAGGGAAGCCCTAGGTAAAATTTTTATCAAAATGCTTTCTCAAAAATAACAGGTCCAAAATAAGTTTTAAAGAAATATGTTCATGAAATTTTTAATGACAAAATTTTTACAATTTAACAAAGTAGGGGTGAAAATGCTAGTAAAACAAATTCACTTTGTGGGCAAGTGAAGCATAATCCTTTACAGATTCTAATACAAATTACACACATAACAGCAGGGGATGCTCCCTGGCGAGCATTAATGTGTGATGAACCAGTCCTCACACTTCCTGTTCACTTCTTCAGTTCTGTCAACATTCCTTTTACCCGGCACCTTGTTTCTTCCAAACCTTGATAAAAGTCAATCCATTCACCATCATCCAGGGATCCAATTGTACTTTTACATCAGAATGCTTCTCACTGTCCACAAAATGACTGACCAGATCCACTGCCCAGAGCTCTTCAACTGTTCTTTTCTCATAATCTTCCGTCTTTTAGGGATATCTTTGAGTAGATCTCTAGTGCAGCAGCATTTTATCTGTGCCTTACTCCAACTGAGTCAACCCATCTGGGAACTAGGCTCAGCATTTTTCTCCTCTTCTAGCTCTTTATAGGGAACCACTCATGAGACCATAGGTATAGGTTGAGGGAGAGGCATTGATGCAATAGTGATAGGTGATTTGTAGGTAGAGACGACCTATTTATGCAACTTATTTGTGTTCTTTGGTTTTCCTAGAGGGTAATTCTGAATATACCATTTCCAGTGATATAATCTTCTGAGGCTGCCCAATTACTTATTTGACTTAGTGTCTCTGCCCAAACTGAGCTAATAATGGGAAGCTTTGGTTTCTCAGTCACTTGATGTTAGTTGCTTCGTCTCAAATAAGACTCTCTATCCAAAGCTCCCAAAGATCTGGGTATTTCTATCTCCCCAGTATGAGTTAGTCCTTTTGGGCCATATGTCTCTTTGGGCAGGACTATGAAAGAGCTATACATTCACTTGCTATATTAAAGTGAACAAATAATTTTACTTCTCCTTTAACACTCACATGCATAGATACCATATACTTTTATAATTAGGAAAAAATTATTCTGCTTTAGGTATTATTTGGTAGTAATTTGTTTTCCTTAAGTAAATCATATCTGAAAAAGTTTTAACTATAAATAGGTAAAAAGATTTAATCTTAAGGTAAACAATAAATAGTATAATTATTCTTAAATTGTATAAATTGAATAAGTTACTGATATAATTTAAATAAAAATATTTTGAAATTTAGCATACTAATTTCCTATTGCATAACATTAGTTTCTATTGCTGCTAAAATAAAATATCACAAACTTAGTTGCTTGAGACAATTCTAACTGAATATCTTACATTTTTTTATGTTATAATTCAATACAAGTTTTACTAGGCTAAAATCAAGGTGTTGGTAGGGCTGCATTTCTTCTGGAGTCTCTAGGGCAGAATCTGTTTCCTTGCCTTTTTCAGCTTCTAGAGGCCACTTGTATTCCTAGCTCATGGACCTCTTCCTCCATATTCAAGCAAACTAAAGCAGGGAGAGTCCTTCTCATATGGCATCACTCTCCCACTGAATCTTTTGACACTCACTTTTAAGGACCCTTGTGATTACATTAGTTTATATAAAGTAAAAGTGAGTGTAACCTATTGTACATTAGGTTATCTAATGTAAAAGTGAGTATAACCTAATGTAATCACCTGGAAAATCTAGGCTACTTTTATGTTCTAGGCTCTTTTATATCAGGTTATTAGCAAACTTAATTCCATCTGCAACTTTAACCTCCTTTGGTTACCTAATCTATTCACAGATTACAGATACGAGGTAGACACTTTTGGTGGGGAGGAGTGTCATTATTCTGCCTACTACAAACACACACATGATACTGTATAAAATGGGAAATATTTACTCCACAATTATTTTCCTTGCTAGGTTTATTTTACAGTGGAACAAAATCCCATCTGTGAATATATCTGTGAATATATATTTATATATTATATATATAAATGTAGGATATATGTAAATGTAAGTCATATATATGGATATAAAATAATTTTATCATGATCTATGTAATGTTTTATAACTTTGTTTTATTATTTTAAATTAATGAAAATATTATTATATATTCCTAGAGCCTAAATTCAGCACTGAATTTATTTAGACTATAGAAATTGTTGCTCTGATTGCTAAGCATAAACTGTTAGATGATGAAAAAAGGGAATAATTTTGTAATGAAATTCAAATTTTCCTTAATAGACATGGCTCATGACACATACACACTGTGTACTATTCAGTCAATTGAAGCATCACAATACTTTGAAATACAAGCTTAGCTTGATATGCTAATTGGAATCATCACCAGATGATACCTGTAATATGACATTTTATTATAGAGATTTCTTCTGAACTTGGTAGTTTGAGGCATACCACAGAAAAACTGAACATATCTTTTGTTGTTATCAAATGAGAAATAATTTCAATTTTCTGGCATTTATTAGTAAAGTGGAAAAGTGTAGTTTCTTATTGGACATAATTATTGAGAAATAAATTTTAGAGTAAGCCAAATTGAATGATAGCAAGGTTACAGTGAACTAATGTTATTTTATTCCTTTCTCTTTTCTTGGTTCAAATGATTATGGGCCTGACATGTAGTTTATCCTTGATGGATGAAAGAAGACAGTAAGAGAGGGGATGAGCTAATAATGGTAAAGTCAGTATTGAATCAGAAATATATTGAGATTCTGAGAGAAATCAAGATATGTGCTCCAGTCATTAGAGTTTGTCACTACTGAGATTTGTTGGTTGATGAGCTGTCAATGAACCAAGAGCAAAAGGTTTTATAAGAAGCAACTAGACTTGCAGAAAAGGCAGTTTAATACCCAAAAGACTCTGTATAAAGAGAACTTATAAAGTAAAAGTGGCAATAAAGTTTGTAGACCAGAAGGGATAGAGTTTAACTTAATTCAAAAAAAGACAGCTTCTATATTTCCCCTTTAGTATGTAAGTTTTTTATAATGACTTTTAAATATGATAATGTCCTTTTTCCTTTTTCCTCTAAGTAAGGAGGCGTGTACATGCAAAACATGATAAACTACAGGATGTAATTTTGTCCTCAAACCAGTCCATTTTAGTATCATTAGTATAAATATTTTCTATGGTCAATTTAAATCAAGTCTCTATTATCCATGGGTCATGAATAATTGAAATTCACAGACTTTCCATGGATTTAACTCTGTTAAAAGTTCTGAAAAATGTATCTAGTGAAACTTTTACTAGAGGGGCTAAACATGGCTTTGGGTATATACTAAATTTTTTTTTTAACTTCATGAATAGAGAAATAGATTATTTTTGGTCATCCCACAAAACACTGAAAGTGTATCATCCCCATGACATTAATCAAGTACTAATTCCTGATGTTTCTCTAAAACTTTCTATTATGTCTACTGTTTACTTCACTAAAATTTATGATAGATTCTGAAGACTTGTGTCTTTGTTCACAAAATTATCTGCATGGATCCCCTTTTCTGAAAATTCTTAGAAGTCAGGAACAGACCTATTTGACTGATGTGATTTACTTGTTAGTCTGTGTATCTGAAAGAAAGATGGATTGTTGAAGAACAATCTACGTTTGAGATTCTTTGATTTGGGGAACTTTCATTTTGGGAAAATTGGTCATTTTCTTTATTGAATAATTTGTCTTGGAGTACTCTGGAGAGACCACAAGGCCAAGGTTTCCCCAGAATTCATGCTGTTTGATACTTTCCAATGCTTGTTCACAGGCTCTCAAGAGGGAAATATTCTGCTCATCTGGGTCCTAGGCCTTACAGCCTTCAAACTTCATGTTTGGTCTGTTTGCTTCAACAGAAACAGTAAATATTTTGATAGGCACTGGGAGAGGATAGCCACAGGGGTATGTTGAATCTGCCATCTTTCCAACATTGTTAGCTAGTGAGAGTTGTATAAAAAAATGTGTTTCCACTCATTCCAATAGTAGTTACTTAAGCTATACAGAGGGTCATCTATTTAAAATGGAATTTTGTTTTGGTTTGTTTTCCTCTAGAATCAATACAATTAGTTAGCTGAAACTTTAAATTTTAGGGTATGTATGACATGGAAAAAGCAATCTCATTAGCAATTATATACATAAAATATAACTTAAAATCAATTTGTTAAATTGTAGCACTTGGTACCTGGGGACAAAACCTTCCCTTATTTAATGTATGAAACAAAAGTACACAAAATAATTCTGAATAGAGTCCACTGAATAAAAATATCTAATTCACATATATAGTAAAATTTCAAATATTACATTGTGGCAGAAAGATGTAGTAGAAAGGAAATGGAATTTGGTGTCAGACATGGTTGGATTTTATTCACTAACTAGATCTTTAAAGTGTGTAAGGTGCTTAAAATATGAGAAGCTTAAAAATATCTGGAGTGAGTGTTACTGTTCAGAGACTAATTTGATTAGGTGAAGTCTACTCTGTGCTGAAGGGTAGTGCTGTATTTGATGTCTGGTCAGGCCTAACATTTTGGTCTATTTGTCTACTGAGCAGGTAGTACGGACTAGTCAATACACTAACCATTTGAGATATAAGGAATGAGACTAGGAAAACCCTGCCATTGCAGAGTCTACAATCAAGTTGACAAGAATGGCATTTAAAAATCATATTGATTTGATCTGGATACTTTTATTGGCTGGAGACATAGTTTATTTCCTCCTAGACTTCTATAGTCAGTTTCTAATTTCAGTGTTTTCTTTACCTTTTATGAATCAAAAGTAAATTTTTAACCTAGCTGTATATGATTTTGAGCATTATTTTGTGCGAGGTATTTGAAAAATGTTGCAATATAAAAAAGCTTTTGCGATATATTCATTTTGGCAAAAGTGAAATGAGTTTGAAATATCTCTTTGGTTACTCCCCTAATGCTGCTCATAAAATATAAATAATAATTAAAACTCTTAAGATTATATATTTATGATAATCTTCACATTACTGATAAAATTCAAAGACATGACTTTACGCAGAAATAGATAACAATGGTAAAGTTGTTCAGTGAAACTCAGTGAAATAATACATTCATCTGTGAAACAGAGTATGATAATAAATTTCCTGAAGGATTGTTTTACATTTAAAAGAAATAACCCCAGTATAGTAACTAACACTGTGCATGACATTTTGTGAGTTTTCAATAATTATTACTTTTCTTCTATTTCCACTTATTGAGTAACTGCTGTATATGTGGTGCTATATGAAAATCAGGAAGGTAGCCCAAAGACTATCGAATAGATTGACAAATGGAAATTAAATTATTAGAAAAGTAAAGAGACAGGGAATAAAATAACTAAACTAGTTGTGGCAATTTGGAATTTCTACCAAAAGCTTAATTCCAGGACATTCAAACTAGACTACAGAAAAGTATTTGAGGTGGTTATAAAAATTTGCTATGAAAAATACTTCATAAACTTTGACTTGCATTTCTATGCCTTATCCCCTTCCTCAAAGCATTAAAGAAGAAGAATTGAAACCAATAAATGATGGGCGGTGTATAATCTCTCTCTTGCTTATTTCTCCTTTCTCATTCCCAACACAAATATTCTATCACATGTCCATTAAGAGATGCTTGCCAAATTCACATTCCTCTTTAACATTCTTGAGCATATAGACTGCATTGTCCAATCTCCCCTTGCAGTCATGTGTGGCTATGTTCCTGAGTTCTAGCCAATGATATGTGCTGTAGGATGAATGTATCCTCCAAAATTCACATATTAAAACCTTATCTCCAATGTGATGATATTTGGAAGTGGGGCCTTTGAGAGGCAACTAGGTCATGAGTGTGGAGCCCTCATTAGTCAGATTAGTGCCCTTATACAAGAGACCCTAGAGATTTCCTTCACCTCTTCCACCATGTACAGACACAGAAAAAAGACAGTTGTCTATGAATCAGGAAGTGGGCCCTCACTAGGCACTGAATCTGCGGGTATCCTGATCTTAGACTTTCCAATTCTCCCAGAATTATGAGAAATAAGTGTTTGTTGTTTATGAGCCACCCAATCTGTATTATTCTGTATTAATCTGTTATACTGGTCCCAACAGACTAAAACAATATGTTAACAGATGTTAAATGTGCCTTTTTCAGACATAGGTCATACAAACCTCTTGTGTTTTTCTAATGGACATTATTACTGCAAAACTTAGCAGTTTAAAATAACCACTTTATTTTTCTCAAATTCTGCGGGGGGTAGGGTGGTCAGAAATTTGAGAAAGGATTGGTTTGGCTGTTCTTGGGTAGAGTCTTTCATGAAATTGCAATCACCTGAAGGATCCCCTTGACTTCATGGAGATATTAAGTCATTCACGTGGCTAGATGTTGATGCCGGCTGTCAATTAGACTTTCTGTTCAGCCAAGAATTGTGACTGGAGCATCTACATGGGACATTCCAGTAAGATGGACTCAGGGTAGTGGGAATTTTTAAATGGTATCTGCCTTCTCTGAGAGTAAACACCTTGAGAACACCAGGCAAAATTATCATCTCCTTTTCTGAACCAGCCTCGGAAGTCACATAGCATTACACATAACACACTGGATTAACTGAATTCCACCCAGATTTTTTTTTTTTTTTTTTTGCGGTACACGGGCCTCTCACTGTTGTGGCCTCTCCCATTGTGGAGCACAGGCTCCGGACGCGCAGGCTCAGCGGCCATGGCTCACGGGCCCAGCCGCTCCACGGCATGTGGGATCTTACCGGACCGGGGCACGAACCCATGTCCCCTGCATCAGCAGGCGGACTCTCAACCACTGCGCCACCAGGGAAGCCCTCCACCCAGATTTATGGGGTAGGACATAAACCTCATATTTTGATATAAGTATCGAATAATTTGGGAGCCATTGTTATAAGCTTCCACTCCTTTTTTTCTCTTCCTTTGAGTCACCTGCATATTGGTGTCCAGCATAACACTGGAAGTCATATGTAGAATTTGGAAAAGATTACCTTAGTTTAAGTCCTTGAAGAAAACTGTGTGGAGGAGGAACTGCTCACTCTTTCATTCCTATAATACAAGAAAAGCATAAATTACCATTATTTGTTAGATAGGGTACATTTTTATTGTATTCTTTATGACAGCCTTTTCTAACACACACACATCTTTTTTTTTTTGCTTCTCAAGAAGTACTCTTTAGTATCATTTTTTTCTAACAAAAAGTTTCGGGTTTATAAACAACACACACTTTTTGTGAAATCCAGATTGAGAGATATGACATATTTAAAATGTATTTAAGTAAACACTATAGCTTTTTGTTAAAATTTAGAGAATAATTAAAATAATTATAACATCAACTATTATTATATTATAATATTGATAATTGATGATAATTTACAATTAAATTCTATGAAAGCTTTACTCATTTGATTGTTTTTTTCATTTATGCAGTGACCAGCGTTTTGTTGTTTGCTATAAAATGTACTTGCAAACACAATATACTTGAATGAGATAGAAAATATAAAACACAGAATCTCTATTCAATAGTATAGTATAAAATCAATCTTTGATTCATAATATAATTTTTTCATTTAGTTGTTTGGCTGTTTTACTATTTATATTTCTTTTTAAAAAATTTTTATTTTATATTGGAGTATAATTTATTAACAATGTTGTGTTAGTTTCAGGTGTACAGAAACGTGATTCAGTTATACATATACATGTTTCTATTATTTTTCAAATTCTTTTCCCATTTAGCTTATTACGAAGTATTGAGCAGAGTTCCCTGTGCTATAAACTATTTATATTTCTATTCAAAAATGAGTTTATATTAAATAAGATGCTAAAATTCAGACATGTCTCCAGTTTTACTTTTTAAAGTGCAATTAAAAATTTTCTGCTTTATTCAAAGAGAAACTATTAGTTAACTCTTATTTGAGTGACTTGGGAAAGTTGGTTAGCCTCTCAGAAGTGTTTCCTTATCAGAATAATAAGGATAATTTAATTAATTTCCTCATAATTTTTGTGAGGATTCAGATCAGTGATGTAAAAACAACATGGGTCTAGCACATAGTCACACCCAATAATTAACAGTCATTTTCTTATTATAGTTCAACATTATTTTATATTTACTGAGAACCTAAATTATTTAAAATCCTTTGCATATCTCATATACCTATTTTAATTCAGATAATAACTTAGAAGTTAAAAAGCTATTTTAATCACTAAAAGATAAATAAAAAAGTCAGGGAACTTAAATCATTTTCAAAAGCAGTAGAAACATGGCTGAAACATAAAATTATTTTTCATTTGTGCATTCTAGATCTGCTTCCATTTTGTCAGTTGAAAACATACTCTTTTCTCAAGACCTCTGAAAAAAATAAACCACCCACTAATCCCATAGCAAAATGATTCCTTCTTTGCGAAATGGTCCATAGTAAATAGTGGTACCTATCACGTATTAGATAGAATTCTCATTGTGTGTGTGTGTGTGTGTGTGTGTGTGTGTGTTTTGTACTAGTTTGTAGCCTCTCTGAGATCAAAATATACTTATTTTGACTACTATTCTTCCTAGCATGTATGTTCCATATATTAAGTGACCAATACATATTTATTACTTACATTTCTGAAATATAAAGTCAGTCTCCAAAAGGAGAGAGCTATGTGGGGAGAATCCACTCTTAGGAAGTACTAAGATAATGGAAGGAACACTAAATTAATGACTTCTCTACCTACTTAGACAAATTTGCTGTCATTATTTTTGTAGTGAATATCTGCATGAAAATTTGGAGAGCTTTGTAACAAAACCTTAATTTAAAATGGTTAATTATAGTCATTAAATTCTTAACTGTTTGCTGTGTAATATGGATAACACTTTCTTATGTGTTATGGATAAATGAAGATGTTTGTAAATAAATTCAACCAGAGGGAATACTCTACTCCGCTGAAGATACCCACGAGGATATATCAGAGAGGGATTATCATGCAGAGCATGATATTTCCCAGGGGTCTCTTGAGAATTCTGAGTTATAATAAATTTTGAGCAGGAAAAATTCAAGTGCCTTAGTACCTCCTTGACTGCGCTCCCACTTTTTTTCCATATTTAGTCCCTCACTCCAAAGCACTCACTGGTTAAGCTAGTTATTATTTCTTTATGAAAAGGCTAAACTAAACTAATCAATCTACTGGCAGATAATCCTGTGTTGGTGAGAGGGGTATTTTCTTCCAGGTCTTTCCTATATAAATGGGTAAGCACTAAGATTGAAAAAATGCATGGGTCAGTCTTCAACTCTTCTCACTACTCTTATCAACTTCTTTATGATCCTTTCCTCATTAAATTAAAAGGCTCAATTTCTGAAGGCTTATTTAGCTATGAGGGAAAGAAAATAAATTAACTAAGAGACTGTAAGGGATAACTCACTTAGTTCAAAGATAATTGCCTCATGACTGATATTTTGCAATCCAAATAGAATTTAACGATGGAAATAAGTGAATAAGATAGAAGTCAGCATAAACCTATAGCCAATTAAAAACAATTAAAGGAATGAATAAGGCATTAAATTTATTCTAAATAAAAGTAAAACTGAGTACACTTACAACTGATAGAGAGGAAGTTGCTCTATTTATTGAACAGAACAAGACATATTAATAAATTATGCATACTATTATATTAAACTGAATTAATGTGAAATTACAGCATATATGTTAATCAGCATCCTTTTCAAACTATAATTTTATAGGAAAATATTTAGATTATTTCCCTTTCTTTTCTGTTTAATGGAAATGAAAAGGATGATTTTTTTTTTTTTTTCTGTTGAGGGCTGGTTCAGGCATAGTTGGTCCCCAGTGTAGGCTGTATGTTAAAAATAAAAAATAGTTTCACATGGTAAGCCTTTGCCTACTCATTAAATTATAAGTACATTCAACAACAAATTTTTTCCTAGGAAAATTATCAAATTTATATAAACTTCCTATAAGGAGTTAATAAATACTATCATAATTTTTCTTGATATATTGACAGATAGAAGAAAAGGTTTATGGGAACCATAAGAAAAGATGGTTAAGAAAAAGAGGAGGAAAGTACTAACTTCTGACATTACACGGAGCAAATTTACCTACAAAAAAGTATCAGCTTCAAATATTACAGCTAGAACTATATTCCCAACAAACATTTAAAGTAAGCTAGTCTTCTCTACTTGGGGTCACTCTTCTCAAAATACATTCTGAAAGCAGTGATATCTGCTATAAACTGTAATAGCCTAAGAGTATCACCATTATTTGGCAATCAGAAAACTGACATAAGAGAAACGATTATCATTAGCATATGTATAGTATATGTTATTTAAGGTGATGAAAAATAGGAAGTTTCTTTAATCACGATTTGGACCTTTGAGATTATATTCTAACAATAGAGATATACATAGAAAATGGAGACTCTAGTTATTATCATGATACTCCTGCCTAGACTCCCCTCCATTGTTGAGAACTGGGCAGTGATAAGGGAAAAAATCAGAAGCAGATGGTGACTCTGCCACTAGGATTAACAAAAGGGAATCTATTCTATAATCAACCTATTTTCCTCACAAGTATGTATATATACATATATATTTTAAAATTTTATTTAATTAATTTATTTTTGGCTGTGTTGGGTCTTCGTTGCTGAGCAGGGGCTTTCTTTAGTTGTGGTGAGCAGGGGTTACTCTTCGTTGCAGTGCGCAGGCTTCTCACTGCGGTGGCTTTTTTTGTTGCAGAGCACAGGCTCTAGGCAGGCTGGCTTCAGTAGTTGTGGCACACGGGCTCAGTAGTTGTGGCTCGTGGGCTCTAGAGCACAGGCTCAGTAGTTGTGGTGCATGGGCTTAGTTGCTCCACGGCATGTTGGATCTTTCCGGACCAGGGCTCGAACCCGTGTCCCTGAATTGGCAGGCGGATTCTTAACCACTGTGCCACCAGGGAAGCCCTCATATATTCTTTAGTTTATTACTTTCTTAATTTATTGAAAAGAAACATTAAAGTACACTTAATATGTGCTGAAAACTGTTATAGATACCGAGGAGGCAAAGATGAGAAAGAACCACTTTTTGGTTTTGAGGAAATATTTTCCAAAAGGTGGACAATGAAAATCAGGTGGTCCCTATTGGTCTCTGAAGTGGCTCATAGGCAGCTTAGTTTAAGAGGAAAGGCAAGTAAAGGCAGTTGTTTTACAAATTTGATATGTAAGACTTATCTTAATATTTATGCTTTTAAAGGTGGAACATATGCTACAATAATTGAATGTATCTGTTGACATTTCATCAATAAGATACAGTTCATCTTAACCAATACAGTTTCATAGCATTTTCATGCTAGAGTTTACACTTTTTAAATTACCACTTTTCATGTATACTATTGTGTTGCTCTAGCTTCTCAATTCACAAAATATTTAAACCACTCCAAAGGTGTTCAATTAAAAATAAAAATACATTTCTTCATTGAGTAGTTATGAATACTACAATTTAGCCATTAAGAAAGTAAAATTAATGGAGAACTTAGTGTGTGCCCAGAGGTAAATATTCAACAGTGAACAAGACAAAGTTTCCAAATTCAAGAACCTTATATTCTAGTGGGAAGAAACACAATAACTAGTTAAATAAATAAATATGCAACAACATCTCACATAGTATTTACTGTAGAGAAATGTAAAGCAAGGTAAAAAGATGGTGAGTGATAGAGAATGATTAAGTAAGGTGATCATTGGAAGATATCTAAGTAAAGGTAATATTTGAGGAAAAGACCGAATAAAATGGAGAAGCAAATCAAATGAGTTTTGAGGTTAAAATTGTTCAATGAATGAAAAAGATTAAGTGAACCATTCTTGAACAGAAACCTGTAACTAAAATATGAATTTTGATATGCTAATGATAAGAAGTCTTATCAGCAACTAAAAACGGAAAGATATAAAAAAGAAAAATGTCAACAACATGAAAATAAATATTTTTAAGAAATGTAATCCATTTAAACATCATCTCTTGTGTTACGAAATTATCTCTAGTAGTCGTCAAAATGTTGAGTCATTTTTCATATAAGGCATAGAGTGCCCTTTTTAAGAAGTCAAATGAGTTTTTCTCCAGAATACACATAAAATATTGCTTTCCAATATTAAATTGTTTAACTTTGTTGTAAATTGTTTCACCAGAGTATTATCATTCAAGTATGATATGGAAAGGTGTTAAAAGTCACATTTTTCTTGAAAAGTTTATGAAACTGATCATAACAATTATGTTTGGAGCAAAAAATACAAAGAGCTCCTGGAAATATTTGTTGTCAAATAGCATAGAAGATACATATTTTATTGTCATCAAGAACACAACGAAATGACAATCACACGTGTGTTCTGCAAAAAAGCTCACTAGAGAGTTGGAAGAAATTACTAACGACCAGATTATAAACCAGTTCTTGACCCTGACAGTACAGTGCCCAATTAATTATCTCTGTTCACCATTGAAACTTTATGCAATATGGCTTTGAGTTTCTTATTCAAATAAATTTTAGAGCCAAGATTAATTCTCTCTCTCTTTCTCAACTCTGACCCCACAATTTTTTACATAATCATACTTAGACTATAGGGAATTGGTTCCAGTTATATGATCAGGTGGGTTGAGTTAGCCCTAATATATCACATGATTCTTATTCAGACAAGTAATTCCCACCAACAAAGTGATGATAGGATGAATACTATGCTGGGCAGAACAACTGATATTCTCTTCCTCTACCCCATGACTGCCTAATACATATGCAACCATCAGTGTGAATGACTGATGTGGTACTATGATAGGTCATCAGTAGGTTGTATAACCACACAATGGTACTTAAAGAAGAACTGCACTTAAAGTTCTCAATACTTACATATAATTTTAGTAGGGAATAAGTAGTTTCCCTCAAGAGTGGATAAAAGCAGTATAGGGCAAAAGGGCAGATAGGGACATTAGAAGCCTACTGAAATATTTAGTAATGGTTATTGATATGTATTTGTGAGAATAGTTATCATCTTCTATTCACAATTTTGGGGGAAAAATCACTGTAATAGTTTTATAAATCTTGAAATCAAAGGCAGTAAAGTAAGTATACTACCTGATATTGTGTAGCAATTGAAATTGTAGGAAATTAAAATGTGGCTTCTGAGGAAATGCTCTTTTGAGATGTTGTAGAATAGCAAGAATTCTGTATAAAAATATGTTTGGAAAAGACTGCATGTTTTACTCCCCACTCCTTTAGTGATTAACAAAACCTCTTCATATGGTTCTGCTAAGTAATACAGAAAAGCAATTTATTTAGTTTTTTTACCTAGAATTTCCTAAATGTATTTGCCTTAAAAAAAAATCTGTTTTCTGGTGTTAAAAGCCTGTGTAACCATGCTCCTTGGCATACAGTTTGGGAAAGACTGTTTTAGGCAATCTTTTGCTTTACTGTAAAATAGGAAATTTGTGTCATCTGTTTTTCTTAACAGTGAAATTGAAATTTTGAAAGTGAAAGCACTGTTCAGTAGTGCCAACTGAATTTGGCAGCTAGGATAGTATTTTCATGATGACTTTTGAAGCTAAAAGCTGAAATTTCACTTGGTAAAATCTTATTTAATCATAATCTCTTAAAGCTTCAAAAACATCTATGAGAGCAAACAAATAGCCATGGGGATTGAAAAATGAATGCTTTCATGTGTGAGGTCTCAATGGATCCTGTAAACTTTTACAGTATTTTCTTTCTCTAGATTTCAGTGCTCATTGCATCCTAGGGGGAGAAAGAGAGAGAGAGAGATAAACACATACATATACATATATTTCTAAAATCTGCAACTGCAAAGTTAATTTTCTTTACTCCAATCTATCAGTAGTCTCAACTGTTAAATCTGTTGTTTAAATCCCATATCAAAAATTAGAAAATTAAAGGACATTTGTTCTGAAGCTGTTGACTAGGAGCACAAACTGGACAGATTGATAAAATCCATTTTAAGTGTGAAGTCTTATTTAGGTACTTTATTCATGTCATTTTGGGGTTTTAGCTCTTTTACTCAGGTGGTAGACTATAAATATAGGATGATGGCATTGGGGGGTGAATACTTGTGGATACTTTTATACATATTTCTTCATCTCAACAGAGAAACTACATTATTGCACTGTTTTAGCAAATTTGGACTTTGAATGATTATGCATTTGTGTCATGCATGTAATCACATTAGAGATGTGTGTTCTTGGAAAGAATGTACAGGTAACCTTCCTATACATCTCTCTTGCATTACTCCTTTCTAAAACTTCCTTTGGGGCTGGTTATCTGAGGTCACCAGCAAAACATTGTCCCACATTTACTAAGTGATGACTCTGGTATTAATGTCCAGAATTGAGTGCTGATTCAACATTATCACTCAAGACAATTTACTTCATATTTTTGATTCTCTGTTTATATATCAATAAAATGGGTGTGATAAAGAGCATACTATATTGCATTGTTACAAATAAATGGGATAGTATATATAAAGATTTTGAAGAAGTGTATTCAAAAAATATGTGCTCAAATAATTGCTATTTTTATTACTATCTAAAATACCTTTCCCTCTAGCCCCTTCTCATCCTTTTAAACCCTACAAAACTAAACTACTAAAAAGTCTTCCAAACTTCGTTGTGCATCAGAGTCATAATACGGACTTGTTAAAAAAAAAAAAGCACAACAAAGCAAAACAATACAAAAACAGATTCCTGATATCTATCTATAGTCTTCCTGAAGCCAAATATTGAAGTGGGGTTCCTCGCCATACAGATTTACATCAAGCTTTCCTGGTGTATCTTATGCAAGAATGTGAAGTCTGGTTGTATTTTAAATATGTTTTATTGCCAAGTTATTCTCCTACTTCTACCTCCAAGTACCTTAAATATACTTCCTTATTTTCATATCCCTGGCCAGTAGTTTTTCTTTTTATGGATTCTTTTGTTCCCCTGCCTTTGCTTAAAAAAATGTCATAGCAGGTATAGTTTTAAAAACACTTAAAAATATTTGTTATATATAGTATATAAACTAATATATTTACCTATTTTTATTCAATAAAATTTTCTCTCTGGTCAATATAAATACTATGAAAATTTTCCCATGCTGTAGGTTGGCTCTTACTGTCTTCTGTTTCAAATTTTTATAGCTTACTGTGAAGGCTCTCTCTGCAGACGTCATCTTAACATTATTTCCCATTATCCTTAGGTATAGATTTTGTTTTTTTTGTTTTTTTTAGCAAAGCAAATCTTTGCTTTATCTAGAGCATAGATGATTTAATTCATCCTCCCAAACTATACACAACTTCTTCTTCTTTTTAAATTAATTAAACATATTACCTCTTTAAAAATATGACTGAAGATTTTTCTTATTGAGATGTATGGCTTGCAGCATGAAGCTTCATGGAAGTAGAAATGATTTTGAGTACTCTGCTTGAGCATGGTGGAGTACATAAAAACTTATGTCATACTTTGGTAATATTACTGTTTAATAAAAAAGGCTGAGGTGTCACATGTTATTGGGTAATAGTCTATGTTAATTTTTAACTTATAAGTATTTAATCAAAAACTGGAAATATCAGATTATGACTTAGAACTAATCAAGGTAGAATCATTTAAGTGAGATGCAAAGAGAAGTTGCTGAAAGAAGAAATCACAAGTGAAAAAGTATGAAAGAGCATAATATGTTTCAGATATTCTCATTTTTTCTGAAATATGGAACACTGAAATCTTACAGAAGAGTAGGGTAGAGGGAATACAAGAGATCGGGACAGGTCCAAAATTCTGTTTGTATGCTTGACTAAATAATCCTAATCCAAGAATTAGAGCAGAATATGAGGTACTGGCTGCAGAGATTTTACTAAAGTAACCCTATGGATAAGTCATCCAGTGCAACTGAGGTAGGAAATGGTACAGTGAACCTTGGGACTCTTAATTCACCATAAAGTAGAATGAATGGCAGTGGTTGGAGATTTAAATGAAACTGAAGACCAAGGATTTGTAATAGCACCCACCAACACAATCATAATTTTTCTCCAGCAGTGAAAACTACCTGGATTTTGGTAGGATGACTAATGGCCTCCCAAAATATCCAGGTCCTAACCCCTGGAATCTTGTAGCAAAAGGAATTTTGCAGATGTGATTAAATTAAGGCTCTTGAGATGGTGAGATAATCCTGAATTATCGAGGTGGGCCATAAATATAATCAAGAATGTTTTCATAAGAGAGAAGCTGAGGGTGATTTGACTACAGAGACAGAAGACAATGTAGGAATTGAAGCAAGATACTATGCTGCTGTCTTTGAAGATGAAGAAAAGAGCCATGAGCCAAGAAATGTAAAAAATGTAGCTGAAAGCTGGAAAAGACAATGAATTGATCTTCCCAGACTCCCTAGAGGGAAACTGGCCCTCCTGTCACTTTGATTTCAGCCCAGGAAAACTGATTTTGGATGACCCTAAAAAGTGTGATTGTTTTCAAGAGAAGTATGCTGTTTTAGGTACCAAGCTTTGTGGTAATTTGTTAAAACAGGCATGAGAAACTAATGTACTTTTTTTTTTTTTTTCCCTAAATAGAATAAGAACGGGCATTGATTGGATTCTGAGGAAATAAGGCCACCCACTAGTGTGGATGAACAAGAAGCTTAGGTATTTGAAGTTATCAGTGTGAGAGAATTGAATTGATGGCAAAATAAGGTAGTTTATTCAGAGTAAGTTGAGACTAGTAGCTAGTGCTGTGCAAGTGAGACTCAAAGAGAAAGGAAAGGCCATGCATTAGGACATTTACTGAGTTGAAAGGAGGTTAAATGAAAGTAAGAATTGAGAGATCTGAAGGAGTAAATTTTTATAGTAAGAGTTATTAGAATTTTGGAACCCACAGATGGAACCCAACATGAGGCAATGGAGAAGTGCTGAGGCTCTCAAATGGAGGAAGGTCACGGTACTGAGAAGTGAGTATTCTATTCTTAATTCTTTTCTCTTTTTCCTTTCAGTTCACCCTCAGATAACCTCAAACTAGCAAAAAAAAAATTGTTCAATGACTAAAATGTGGAAGCTGTGCATTTGGCTCTATTTATTCACTTATTAAATGTTATTTAAGAGTTTTTGGGAATTACCCATATTTTCTCATGATAAAAAATGACTGTGAAAAAAAGCATTTGGGATAGTAAATTCATAAATATACTAACTCTATCAATTTGTATAGGAATACAGAAATAACTGTTGCTCTAATTGTAGGTATAGAGCGTGGTGTTACTTTACTAATGCAATTCATTGTATGAGCATTCATTTTCCTAAAGCTGGAGTGTTCTCTTTTTGTTCCTTAAGGCAATAATATCAGAAGAAAATTGGCATCAGTTTCCCTTTCTTAAAATATATTAACATATGAAAAAGAGATTGAGAGGAGACTAAAGATTTATGAGACTAGAAAGATTTATAAAAGATCAGCAGGAAGTAAATAGTACTAAAATAAGCCCTTTAATAAAAAGAGTCCTCTTAGTCTTTCTAGCCTTTTGAGTCCAATTCTTTGTGACTCATCCTAGTGATTCCTTCAAGGGTAAGTAATTGTACCCTGGACACACAACTGAATGGTTCTGGGTCAGGAAGTACTCATAATATAGAAAGTTCTACGCCACATGTTATACATTTCTAAGTTTTTAGGTAGTCTTCTTCCGGTCATATAGGTATCTACTATATTGCAGTTCTCCTCAGGTTATGGAACTTTGCCTATAGATACTGTGGGGTTATTTACAAAATATCAAATAGAATAGTAAAACTTAGCAGTAGTACTCCTGGAAAATAATAACACATTTCCTGATTTTTTTTTTTTTAACAAATGAGGCTTACATTTTAATTTTCACAATAGAGGGAAATAAGCTACTCTAATTTAACCCATTCTTAGGTTATCTTTCCGTACCTAGTTTGAGAAGGAATTGCTCACCATATACAATTAGCATTGATTTCAAAATTGGGAGAGTTCCTGTTGTTGACACATTTCACAGGGTATCTGTAAGAATTTATGTATGAATTGGTACACAAGTTTATGTCCTTGATGAATGAGTAGGGAATAACTGGAAGGATACTGAAAGACAGAAAAGTGGAATAGTAGAGAGTAGTAGAGAGATGACAAGACTCTCAAAGAAAGATATTTTGTAGAAAATGTAATATTCTGAATGTAGGAAGCTAAAATATTATGAGCCCTACTCTACACTTCATGACACATAGGGTACAATATTTAATATAAGCATAGAGAAATAAGTTTAGATAAATAATAATAATGACATTAATACTAATTTTATGCTTGGCACTGTGCTAGGAGATTAGCGCTTATCTCTTAAATTCACCAACACTAATGAATTAAGTGTTATCATTATCTGTATTTACAGATTAGAAACCAGAGGCTCTTAGATTCTGTTGGCTGCCAAGATACAAGGGCAAAAAAGTGACAAACTTGACAGGCAAATGCAGGAAGTTTGCCCACTAGCTGATTTACTTACCTTTATGTTACTACTATCAGTCACTATGCCAAGCATTCCACTTAATTACCAGTATTTGAAATAAAAATATGTAAAAATGTAAACTTTATGTAGATAGATAACTAAAATTATAGACATATGACATTGGTCCTGAATTTATATTATTTCTTCTTGGCATAAGATTTGAAGGAGCTTAGGTATTAAATGTTCCTTCTAGATTTGCTCAATATCCACATTGGTGGGATGGCTTTTTAGAGATTAGAAGTGCAGTTTCATAGACTGATTCTCTGACTGATCTTGAAAATCCATTAATGACATAAATTCTATTAATTCCACATACTCATTGAATGAGAAAACTGGACCCAGACAAATTTTAGGTTTGAAAAATTCAATAAGAATAGAATGTTTTCCAATTTTGCCAACTGCATTTTATAATCTCCATACATGTAAATACACACGCACACACACACACACATATATATATATATATGAAAGTAAATTTAGATTCTGTCTGTTTTTTCCCCTGCATTTCCATTCTCACCCTTTGATTTATGGATTGAAAAAGAGCCACAAGGACATTGCAAGAGAAAATATCCTCTTGGTTTCCCTGGTTTGGAAAAGAAGTTAAAGTATAGTAAATCTCATGAGAAAGTCTGCTTTGTGACATTTACAGCTCAATTTTACTGATTCAGAAGGTTTGAATAAGCTTCAGATAAGCATCCAAACTTATCCAGGGTGAACTTGAATTCTGAAACTTCTAAAGCTCCATCATTGGTAATCTGACCTTACTTGTGAAGATGCCAGCCATAGCATCCCAGTGGAAATCCTGGTTTGCCATTGTACCTCACAGTCAAGGATGAATAAGGTCATGTATTTGCCACTTTATTAAAAATATGACATAAGAGCAGGCTGAGAGGAAAACTCCTTAAGAATCAATGATGGAAAGAAGTGTGAAGATGTCTTAATAATGACTAGGTAGTATAAGGTCATGCAATTCATCTAGTACATTTCAAAACTATTTATTAGATAAAGTAATAATGATACCAATTAGTTAAATGTAATTTTGTCAACAGAATTGATATTTTTATGTGTACAGACCAATAATGTCAGTAGATCAGTACTTGGAAGAGCAGATATGCAGAATAATAAAATAATATACACACTAAAAATTATTTAATTTTATACATGCAGATAATTTCAATGAATATTAAATTAAAATACTTAATGGAGCCTCTCTCTAATATAAATGTATATATGTAATTTACAGTATCATTTGCATAAGAATGTTTCAGAACAAGTTGAGGGGCAGTTTGGTTAGGAGTAATTAAATATTTGTATGAAATTTGAGGTTTATGTCCACCTTTGTAATGGTCTTCACAACTGAACTTATTTAAAACCCTCTCAACAGAGAAAAGTCAACTGATAAAGCTGTTTCAAATTTAAGTTCTTAAACTTTGGTACAGCTGAATGAAAAATAATTTCTTTATTTTTGATTTTCTGTCTTTAAGTTCATGTAAGAGTAAGAAATAAAAAGAGTAAATCATCCACAATGGCTTAGTATGTCTCTTTTAATTACATTTTTCCCCATATACTAATTAGTTTTCTAAAAGTTGCTTAGACTAATCTCAGGAGCTCAGAAACAATTTTCAGTACCACACTTTTATTAAGCTCAATCTACTGTATGCAACTTTTAAATAGATTTATAGAAATTATCAAGTGAAGAACAACTTAATGTGTGCATGTTCTTGTCTCTTTATTTTCTCTTTGAAGGAAAATCTTAGAATCCTGCTATTGTTTTCTTCCTAGTGTAGCAGACTAACATCTGTGCAGTTACACAAACCTGCAAATTATTTTTTTTTCTTGTGAGCTAATTGCTTCAAAATTATAGTGGAAAAAGATTTCAAAATCTAAATATAAAGCAATGATGGGCAAAATTAAACAGTAAACATTCTGATTAACATACAAAATTTAATGAGTGTGTTTTGATAGAAAATCTTGAAAATAATGCAAGGATATAGAACTGTTGGCAAATATTTACTTTAATTAATGAATTTCTGTAATTGATAGTTGTATTTCACATTAAATGATTATTATTTAACCCACATTCATTTTCTTTTCTGCTTTATAAATGAGAATACCCTTAGGAATCTGAAGAAAAGTAAAACTGAGTTGAATTATGCTCCTTTCACAGACTAAGGAAAAAAATGAAAACATACAAGTTTAAATAACAGTATTATTTTGATATATTTGAAACAGAAAAAGTCAGCAAAAAACTGTAGTCCATGGAACAAACTCACTTGTGGGACTTTTACTGTCTGGACCATGAATATTAGTTAGATGTCATCTTCTATCGTTTCTTGTCTCCAGTTTCAAGTTTTCAATAATGAACTGTTTGTACTCACCCACACAAATGTGCCCATACAGAAGTATTTTTCTAGAATGTTCCTTTGCCTTTCTGTCCCAGCTAGTCTTACTGTACATATTATTTCCTTCCAAATGATTTCTTCAAATCTTTAAGCCACTTTGTAAATAATTTTTATACAGCTGACTTTTCCTTGTTTAAGATTTCCTGTCTTCTGGATATGGAGTGGTCTTTTTAAAACACAAGTATAGTCATACCTTTACTTATAATTAAACAAAGTGGTAACAAACTGGAAACCACTTGAATATTCATAAAGGAATGGTTTAATTAATTATGCTAATTATCTAGTATGGAACAGCATGCCACTATTTAGTAAAATGGTCTAGACATTTCTTAAGTATTAACTATTTACCTGGAATGTTAGTTATAATATTTCATTAAATGATGAGCACCAAGTACAGAGCAATAAGTGTAATATTAATTTTTTAAAACAAGCATATGTGTGTTTATGAGCATAAAAAAAAAGTTAGAAAATATATTCACCAGGTGATGGTTACCTTAGAAAACAGAGTGTGAATGGTAGGTATGGAGTTAGGGTATTATTTTGTCTTCCATGTACAGAAGACAAGTAACCTCTAAACCTAAAGAAAAAGTTCTACATAAATTATTCAAAGACTACAACTTGTGATCTGAGATTTTCAAGGCACCATTACAGAATAAAAACAAAGAAAACCATACCTGGGCACATCATAGTCAAGTAATATAAAACTGAATATTAAAAAGTAAAAATCTTAAAAGCAACCAGAGACAAAAAGACATTACATAGAGGACGTAAAGATAATGGCTGAATTTTCACTAGAGAACATGTATAACAGAAAATGGTAGAATCACAACTTTAATGTGTTAAAAGGGATCAGAGTCCTGTCATTGAAAAATTCTATATCCTGCAAACATATCCTTTGGAAATGAAGGTAAAATAAAGGCATTTTCCTATAAAGAAAAGTGAGATAATTCTTTGCTGGCAAATCTGCACATAAGAAGTACTAAATGAAGGGATTTCGGCTAAAAGAAAATAGCCAGATGAAAACTCAGATCTATAAGAAAAAGTAAAGAACACCCAAAATGGTAAATATTACATAGCGATATGCATAGTGTAGATTTTTTCTCTATTCTTAAAAATATAGTACTGCTTTCAGAAAGAATTATAATATTGTATTAGGTTTGTAACATATGTTGATGTAATATGTATGACAAAGTACTATGAATAGAATATATTAAAACTGCTTTTGCAAGTTTCTTACATTTTACATGAAATAGTACAGTACTAACGTTAAATATATTATGATAAATTAAAGATGCATATTATGATTCTGAGAGCAAAATCTAAAAGAAATTGCCTAAGTGTAAAGCTAAGAGATATGAAAATAAAATAACAAAATTATGTTAAGCTCTGAATATAAGTCTATAAAATATCTTTTTAATATCAAATAAGTAATAGATATATCATGCTTTTCATTAGAATCTTATGAATAATATTATGTACCATTCATTGTGATGTTTCATTAATATTTCCATAAAGAGCCAAGAAAAACTGCATAGAAATTTAAAGTACAAAGGCAAACTTTATAAAAAGATTCCATTTTTCTAAAAGTAAATATACTATATTATTTTAAAATAATATAAGTATATAAATTGTATAAAACAAAGTCAAAATTAAAAATTATTATTTTTTTCCAATCTCCCCCCAGAGATCACTGCTTTAACTGTTTGGCAAAAGGGAGGGTTCCTTATGCCTTCACAATATACATGGTAGAAGATCCACAGAAAAGACTGGGATAACACAAGAAAACATACGTGTTTAAGAACAGAGGGAATATTATGGAATAAGAGAAGGGAAACACAGGTTGTCATTCAGGATATGATGAAAGAAGTTGCCACTTAACACTTTAAAAATCAGCCATTTGGCCCATAAGGAGATACGGTTCCTATTGGATTTCAAGGGATAGTGTACTTGCCAATAAAGCAAGAGCAGAAGGCACCCATAGACGGATCCTAGGAAAAGGTGAAATAACCAATGTGTTATAGTTATGCTCTATCTGTGGGACACCATATCATGAATTTAAATTTGTTGGAATGGTAGCTAACTCAAAGGAGTTACTCAAATTAAATATAGGTTGAAATAATGTGATTTTGTCAAAATGAAATTGTTTCTTGTTAGCTTGTTGTAAATATCAAATATTTTTAAAAAAATAAGTTCAAGTCTCTTGATTATGTCTCATCTCTCCATTTGATTTTTAAGTGTTCTTATAATCATAGTGCCTTATTGACATTATTACTAAACATAAGCGTTTTTACTTAAACATTCAACCCTTAGTAGTTATATTTCTTTTTTTTACAATAGCATAATAATAAATAAAATGTGCTTACTCAATTTAAATTGATAATACTGGAATAGAGAGAAATTGAGTGATAAGATTGAATTCTAGAGGAATACATACAAAAATAAATTTATTTTATTACTTTAAGAATCCAAGAAGTAGCAACAAAAATGGAATAAACTATGATAATAATAGAAAGATTAACAGCTTGTCCCACATTCCTTCTTATCAGACATATGATCTCTCTAGGTTTCAGTTTTTTGTTTTCTAAGACAGAGGTGAGAAGTTTCAAAGGAAAGAGACCCTTACAAGAGATTGGGATTGGTAAATCCATAGTACACACACCTTCCTATCCTGTGTCCAGGACAGACACTGTTAACTGATGATTATATTTTTCATTGTTAAGTTTCAATAGTGACTCAAACTTTCCATACAATGCTCTGGGCCATCAGTATCAATTATTTAGAGTTCCCAATAAAGATGAAACTTGTTATTTATTGCTGAGATGACTTTTATAGTCTCTTTATTATCTCTTCAATAAAGGTGTCAGTTCAAACACTTTATTATTCTCATTTTATAGAAGCTACCATCATTATTGTTTAAAAGTGATCTATTGAGATGTATTCAACTGGCCAGCATCCCAGTACCAGGACATGAGTTCGATTCAGGTTGATCCAGATTAAAAGTCTATGTTCTGACTTAACTACCTATGATGTGATTTTATGCGTCAACCTGACTGGACTGAGAGGCACCCAGATAGCTGGTAAAACATTTCTGAATGTGTCTGTGAGGGGGTTTCTGGAAGAGATTAGCATTTGAATTGGTAAACTAAGTAAAGAGATCACTCTGACCAATGTGGATGGGCATCAAACAATCCATTCAGGGTCTGAATAGAACAAAAGGTGATAGAAGGGCAAATTCGATCTTTCTTTGAGTAGAGACATCTTCCCCTGCCTTCAGACATAGGCATCTTGGTTCTCAAGACTATGGTCTCAGATTTAATTACACCACTGGCTTTCCTGGTTCTCCAGCTCGAAGACTGCAGATCATGAAACTTCTTGGTCTTCATAATTGTGTGAGCCAATTATAAATAAATATATTTATTAATACTTGGAGATATCTAGACAGATGATCCCTGACTTAATGATCTTTCAACTTTATGAAGATGCAAAAATGATATGCATTTAGTAGAAACTGTACTTTGAATTTGATGTTTCCCTGGGCTAGCAATATGCATTATGCTACTCTCATGATACTGGGCACTGGCAGTGAGCTGCAGCTACCAGTCAGCAATGTGATCGCAATAGTAAACAAATGATACACTCAAACCCATTCTGTACCCATATAACCATTCTGTTTTTCACTTTCAGTACAGTATCCAATAAATTATATGAGATATTCTTTTCTATGAAATAGGCTTTGTGCTAGATGATTTTGCCCGACGGTAGGCTAATGGAAATGTTCTGAGCACGTTTAAGGTAGGTTAGGCTAAGCTATAATGTTCAGTAGGTTAGGTGTATTAAATGCATTTTTGACTTACAATATTTTCAATTTATGATGGCCTTATTAGGATGTAACCCCATCATAAGTCAAGGAAGATCTGTATATCTCCTATTGGTTCTGTTTCTCAGGAGGATCTTGACTAATATACTATCCATTTTACCTTCTTTAAGTAATATAAAGTTTAGAATGACCCAAGATAAAATTAAAGTCATGATGCTATTTTTTTCTTATGTCTGAAATGATGGAAATATTCATGGTAATCTTTGAATATGTACTCTCTTTAAAAAGAATGTCCTAAGTAGAATTATATTTCCTTCTTTTTAAGGGTTGTTTCTGTTTACAATTCAACTCTATTACTGTCTGTCCACAACATTCTAATATTTCCTCATCCTTTCCAGTTGACCTTGCTATATGTCACTTGAGGGTTTGGAGCAACACAAAACTAATCCTCTTTTTCATTTTCTGCAAGTGTTTACACGTAATAGCACTAACAGCCTCTATGCTTCATTAAGTAATATATTTAATTTTCTCTACAAATTCATGTGATAGGAGCCATTAGCTGTCTTCTGAGTCTTTCATAATTGGGAGTTCGAACCATCAATAATACACTAACATGACTGATTTTCACAAAGCTGTGATCACAATTCAGATTTCCAAATCAGGGGACATGATTATTTTTAATGACTTAATAATTAATTTAAATAACAATGAGCACTTTTGTTGGTTTTCCTGCTGTAAGTCTTTTCCTCTTAAAGTTTTTTTCTATACCCTACACAGACATTGATATTCCAGAATCATTTTTCATTACTGAAAAGTCAATTTAGAAAGGCATGAAGTATTAGTGTTAATTTTTTATTCTCAACTCTTATCTAAAGCAGGTATCTACTTTAAAGGTTCCAGCCAGTTTCTCTGGCTTCTGCATGAATATTTTTGTTAGCTGGGAGTATGAATTCTGCAAAGCAAGTTATTTTCTATTGTAGAGTTCTAATTAATAGATAGTTTTGGTTTTTATTAATTTGAATCTCCATCTGCTTTCGGAAACTGCTTTTGAGTATTCCATTTTTATCAATCCCTCCTCTAGTCAAAAATTTGCTGACATTTGTTTAGAAGTCTTTTCCACAGTGCCCCCCCATAGGTTTCTTTTTTAAAAGTATTCACATTTACATGGGATTTTTGTGTAATTTATGACTCACGATTTCTTAGTATTTTTAGGTAAATTATAGTTGGTCTCAGTTTAAATTTGGATTAGAGAGAATAAATAATTCATAATGATATTCAGATGATTTCTTTTCATACGTGCTATACAAAACATGTTAAAGAAAGGGTAGGTAATTCTCAAACTCTGTCTTCTACAAGCCTGGGGGAAGGTGGAGAGAAAGAGATGCTGATTGATTTTCAATTCGTTTTTTTTTGCAACCCATTGCTCCATTTCAATAACAAGCTTTTGCAGCCATTGCCTTTGGTGCAAAGTTTCAAGCATTTTCATAATTTTTCTGTAACTCCAAAAGTAAACATTAAACCTTAAAGGTAAGAAGAATTATAAAATATTTTGTTTTTGTAAAAAGCCTTTTTTGTATTTAATGTATATAAAGGAAGGTGTACTAAAGAAAACTTGATGGATGGTGAGAGTTTCTAAATGTGTCTAGGTTTTTTTATTAATTGATATAAGATTAACATACTTGAATAATACTCTTCACTATAAAGGCTGTAATTCTAAGTATATACACATATATGTTATATACACATATATTTTAGTACAAAATTGTTAAACATATGGGCTAGAATGAAAAGAAGTCAATTTTAACCCATATTTTAATATTCATTTGCTGTGTCTTTGTGTCATTGTATTGGACAGTTTACCTGAGAAGATGAGAGAACACTGAGAGAAAGTAATATACGAGGAAAATTGGTTCTACTCTAAATTAATGATTAACGACTCCAATAGACTATCAAAAATGTTTGGCAATCCTACTATATTTCTCATTTAGTTTAATCTCCCATTTTCCATAACATCTATTTCAAATTTTATTTACTAAATTTCCCCTTTTCTCCTTATTCCCAATAGATAATTGAACCTCTGAATTTACAAAAAACATTATTTATGTAAGACCTAATTTAAAGAAGCAGTGAGATGAGGGATATTTACCTATGTTTGTACCCATCTTAACATCCTTCTCTCCTGCCATAATATTGCCTTCGCTCCAACTAAATTAAGTCCATTAATATATGGCATGCCCCATGCCCCTTTTCTGCTTTATACAGTAGCTAAAATGTCATCAAAGTCAGGGAGAGAATGAGGTTTTTCTCCTCTGAAACGGCAAAGAGTAGGCATTTAGGATAGGTTGTGAGGAAGTATACATAGTAGATGAAAGGCTTCAGAAGAAAAAATGTGAGGTTTTTGATCAAATTTTACCCACAAATGTTATGCAGAATAAATGCAGTAAAAATTTTCAAGATGTTACAATGCTAGGAATTCTCACTTTGGTGTACTCCAGTTACTAATGTCTCCTAATAAGTGATACACAGATCTCAATCCATATATCCAACTGGGTTCACAGAGTTTGGATAAGAGCTATATTCTAGGCCTCCCTTGTTCTTATTCCACCAACTTCACTAGAGGGATAAGTCTCCCACTTGCATGTTCAAAAACTGAGAGTATTCCTTTCTCCAACGCTCCCTGAGAAGGTATCTCCTGTACAAGACTCAAACTTTCTAATGTGTTTTGTGAGAAATCCCTATAAGTCTTCATGTATTGCCTTGCATTAAAAAAAAAAAAATCCTCTAGGAGAGAATTACCTAATTTCCTGGCCTAGAAGTTGCAGTGGTGGTTCTGACAATTTTCGGGCAATGACTCCCTGCAACTTGTTAGAGAAATTGAGCTTTACAGAAAACAATAATAAACTGATTTGTATGTCCAGGTGGCCCTGAACTGCTCCTTACTGAGAAATGAAACTTCACTTCTTAGCAATTAAATAAACTTGTAATAGTAAACTCCTAGAAAATGGCACAACTTGTTTACTTGGTAGAAAAATCTCACACTGTGAGGGATATTTTGATATGATGAATTTGTTTTTATTCTCATCTTTGTATTAATAGGAAGTAGTGGAAATATTTTTTAAATGGGTTATTCTTATTTAACCTAACAAATAATACAGATTAAAAAAAATTTATCAATACATTGATAAAGACATTCAGAAAATCAAAATTATAGACTCTAGCATCTAATCAAATATCAATAGATATAACAAAAAGAAAAATCATCAAGATAAAATTCAGTCCTTAGAAAACTAGGAATAAGAAATCAGCAGACACAGATGTTAAAACTGCTGTTAAAAACATATGGGAACATATGTATATGTATAGCTGATTCACTTTGTTATAAAGCAGAAACTAACACACCATTGTAAAGCAATTATACCCCAATAAAGATGTTTAAAAAAAAAAAAACTATTTACAAGTACTTAAAGGAAAAAATGAACATAATGAGCAAATAAATGGAAAATATAAAACAAGACTCAAGTAAAACTCCTAGAGGTAAAAAATATGATATCTGAATTTAAAATCTTACTGCATATGACAGTGGATTAAACACTGCATAAAGAAAGTATTGGGGCATTTAAAGACATAGCAATGAAATGTATTCGGATTGAAACAGAGAAAGAAAAATGACTGAAAAAAAAAGCTTTTAAAAAAAGAGCCTCAGTGATTTTGAGTGATCTAACATATGAGTGTAGGTGCTTATAAAAATACTGAGTGAGGGCTTCCCTGGTGGTGCAGTGGTTGAGAGTCCGCCTGCCGATGCAGGGGACATGGGTTCATGCCCCGGTCTGGGAAGATCTCACATGCCGCAGAGCGGCTAGGCCCATGAGCCATGGCTGCTAAGCCTGCGCATCCGGAGCCTGTGCTCCGCAATGGGAGAGGCCACAACAGTGAGAGGCATGCGTACCACAAAAAAAAAAAAAAAAAAAAGAAATACTGAGTGATACTTTCCCAAATTCATTGAAAAATATGTCCACAAATACATAAATATCAAGGAACTCATTCAAAAAAGAAATTAAAAAATTCTGCAACAAAACCTATCACAATAAAATTGCTTTAAAAACAAGTGATAAAGTCTTTAAAGAAATGAAAAATAGATTTTTTTTTTGTACAGAGGAACACATATAGGGATGACTCCAGACTATGCAAACCAGAAGACAATACAAGTTCCTTAGAGTGATGAAAGAAAGAAAAACAAAAAATACTGTCAACAGAGAATATTATATCCAGAGAATATCCTTTAAAGCAAAGAAAAATATTTCCAAAAATAAAAGCAAAGAGAATTTGTCACCAATAGTTCTGCAATTCAATATATGTTAAGGAAAAGTAGGATTTTAAGATTTTTTTAATAATGTTAAAAAAAAAAAAAGATTCTCAGGCCAAAGGGAAATGATACCAGATAGAAATAGAGATTGACACAAATAAATGATGATTGGACATGTTGAATATGTTAATAAATATAAAATAATTGAAAAAATTAATTAAAATGATTTATAGAACACTCCATTAAAAAAGCTAACATTATTTTCAAATATTAATAGAGCATTCAACAAATTAAACCATAAAATGAGTCATAAAACATATATCAACAAATTTTAAACATTTAAAAAATCATCTAAAGGATGTTTCTCTCCATAATGTTATTTAATTACAAAATCTCTAGAAAAACCCGAGACATTTTAAAATAAATAAACCTTTACCACCACCACAACCATAACTTTTAATTGCAAAATCACAGGGAAATTAGAAAGTATTTTGAAACTGAATGAAAATGAACACATAACCTATTCAAATTTAGGGATGCAGCTAAAGTAGTTTTCAGGGAAGATTAGTTACTTCAAATGCCACAAATTATTACTCTTATTCAAATGCTTTCAAATTAGAGAGATAAAATTATTAAATACATTGTGTAAACACCCATCTTAATATGTCAGAAGGAGACAAATTAACCCTTAAATAAGGAAAAAAAAGGAAATAGTACAGATAATAATGGAAATCAATGAAACAGAAATAGTAGATAATGTCAACAAAATCCAGCTTTCATCTGAGCTTTCATATCAACTTGCATAGATATGGGGCAGAAAGCAAAGTGAGAGGGTGGAGTTTTATAAGTTATTAGACCAAATTAGTGTTAGCCTCTCTATTACAAATGGACAACTTCCTTGAAAGAAAGAAATTACCCAAAGTGACTCAAGAAGAAATAGGAAGTCTGATTACCATTATGGCCCTAATATAATTTAATTCCTAATTAAATCTTTCCCACAATGAAAACTCTTGGCCAGATGGTTTACCTTGTCCACATAAACATCTGTTTTCCACACACTGATTTATTGAGAAAAGCAAAGGATTTTATGATTTCCTTTAAGTAATACCAAAAAGAAAACAATAGAAAAGCAGCCATTTAACTGATCTCCTATGTCTCAAGTACTGTTCAGAATAATTTGCTCTCCAATCCTTTTAAACTATACAGATTTGCCAAAATTGAAACCCAGCAGTCCAGATATTGTAAATGAAATTTCTGCTGAAATCAGTGTAAGCCTTTGGTCTGATTAAAAGCACTGTGGTTTTAGTCCACTTTATTTGCTATCAACAGACATAGTTATCAATTATGGACTGCATCTGCTTGCTTCTTTATCAGTCACTACATGGTGAAAACCTTGGCTTCTTATACTCCACAGTAACTGAGGTGGATTCTAGGCCTCACCATATCAAAATTTGACCTCTTTTGATCAAGAAAATAGAAATCAAGACAATAGAAATAGTGCAATAATCAAAATATTGATATCAGATTGCATCTTGGATACCATTAACTCCAAAGCTTTCAATGTTGGGCTTTCAGTTAAATTTAGGTCCAGATGTTTTTGCTCTGATAATAACAAAAACAAAACAAAACTTGGAACAATTCTAGTTAAAGTAAGTTGAAGGGGTGTTTGTATTTCATTAAATTCTTCATGAAAAAAATGTGAAGTTTTAAATGCTAGTCTCAAGTTTTAAAAGTAATAGAAATAGTGAAAAAGATTTCCTGGAGGGTAAGACATTGATATGATATTTGATTTAGTCATGGATCTAGGAGAAGTTCTATGTTCTATTACCAAGAAGTGAAATTCACCGTTGTGAACTGGAAGCAAGAAAAACAGATAAAGAAGCCATCATTAGGGGATTTTTCAGGAATCCAAGATTCATAGTATGACCCCACTAAATACGTATCCCACAAGAGATTATTAAATCTACAGCGATTTTCTTACATAGTAGTGGAGTAATAAGGAAAGACTAAATTAAGTTCCACACACTCTGTTTAAGAAACAGAGAAGTTATTCAACATAGTTTTGGAAGTTTCAACCACAGCAATTAGAGAAGAAAAAGAAATAAAAGGAATCCAAATCAGAAAAGAAGAAGTAAAGCTGTCACTGTTTGCAGATGACATGATACTATACATAGAGAATCCTAAAGATGCTACCAGAAAACTACTAGAGCTAATCAATGAATTTGGTAAAGTAGCAGGATACAAAATTAATACACAGAAATCTCTTGCATTCCTATACACTACTGATGAAAAATCTGAAAGTGAAATTAAGGAAACAATCCCATTTACAATAACAAGAAAAAGAATAAAATACCTAGGAATAAACCTACCTAAGGAGACAAAAGACCTGTATGCAGAAAATTATAAGACACTGATGAAAGAAATTAAAGATGATAGAAACAGATGGAGAGATATACTATGTCCTTGGATTGGAAGAATCAACATTGTGAACATGACTAGACTACCCAAAGCAATCTACAAATTCAGTGCAATCCCTGTCAGACTACCAATGGCACTTTTCACAGAACTAGAAATAATTTTTTCACAATTTGTATAGAAACACAAAAGACCCCAAATAGCCAAAGCAATCTTGAGAAACTTTCAAAAAGAGTCTTGTACCACAATGTTCATTTCAGCTCTATTTACAATAGCCAGAACATGGAAGCAACCTAAATGTCCACTGACAGATGAATGGATAAAGAAGATGTGGCACATATATACAATGGAATATTACTCAGCCATAAAAAGAAACAAAATTGAGCTATTTGTAATGAGGTGGATGGACCTACAGTCTGTCATACAGAATAAAGAGAAAAACAAATATCGTATACTAACACATATATATGGAATCTAAAACGAAAAGAAAAAAAAAGGTTCTGAAGAACCTAGGGGCAGAACAGGAATAAAGACGCAGACACAGAGAATGGACTTGAGGATACGGGGTTGGGGAAGGGTTAGCTGGGACAAAGTAAGAGAGTGGCATGGACATATATACACAACCAAATGTAAAATAGATAGCTAGTGGGAAGCATCCGCCTAACACAGGGAGATCAGCTCGGTGCTTTGTGACCACCTAGAGGGGTGGCGTAGGGAGGGTGGGAGGGAGATGCAAGAAGGAGGAGATATGGGAATATATGTATATGTATAGCTTATTCACTTTGTTATAAAGCAGAAACTAACACACCATTGTAAAGCATAATTGTAAAGCAATTATACTCCAATAAAGATATTAAAAAAAAATGAAAATGAACACAGAATCCAAAAAAAAAGAACCAGAGAAATCTAATAATTTAAATATATTTCCCTTAAAATGTTTATATTTAAGAAGTGGCGTTTAAACAGTTAAACTTTAGTTGTCAAGCAATGAAGTTTTCTTAGAGACCCAGGCCATGACAAAAATAGTAATAAAAAAAAACACTAGTGAATGATTATGTGCATAGAGTATTTATAATTTATATGTGATATATACCCCAAATAAAGTAGGTTCCAGAGATGGCAAGGCAGAGTTAAGAGTGAGAAAGGTCAGAAATGTGTTTCTCAATTGGCATGCCCTATAGGAATGAATATGGAGCATCTGTCTAGGAGAAGCTGTAGTTTTTCCTTTCTGTCATTGAACAAAGCACACTCTGCATAAAGCCTATAGGACTCCTCTGCTGCTAATTGTGCTCCTCTTATTTGCAGTATGACCGATTATTTGGCTTCTGCGGAAATGGCTGAAGTCTCTACTTTTAATGAAAGCAATCTTATTATTTCTCTAGAGTTTTATTAACTTTCAGACATAGATAAATGTAAAGATTTAATCACACAGTGTATCATGTTTAGTACATGCTTTTGATTTCAACAATTTCTCAGGGAGGATAAATTATTTTAAGAAAGGCAGCCTATAAGCAATGATTATCAAAAACCTATCTTTAATCATTTGTTACATGATATTTAATATAGTAATAATTCATGTCAAATTGTATATGACCCCAATTGACAGTTAATGATAATGTGATATATAAATATATTAAATAATATTGAAACTAATACCTGAGACTGGATTTTTTTCTTATCAATTAAAAATTCCACAAGGACACATGAATTACGCAGCTTTGAATCTAGTACATTCGAGTGTTTCCTGGGGCTAGATCAGCCTTTAGTATGACCCTGATTTAATAACCATATTGACAAAAAGCTAAATTATTTTAAAGAACTGTTGAAAGTAGAAGCAAAGATGACTATGATAGAGCTTTTAACTCAGGTGTGTGCTCAAAATTTGAAATGTAGCAGGAAGAGTTGAAGGAGCAGTTTAAATGTAACATTAGGCAACTGTATCTAATTAGGGCATTACTAAAATGTAAGTTCAAATTTGGACAGAAATAATTTTCGAAATGCTTCTTTCAAAAATATAATTTTTTATTCTGTGAAAGAAATATTTGTGGCAACGTGTTTTTGAGTACTGATTTTAATTGCTTTGTAGAAACAGCAGTATTTGTTCTTCCTAGAAAGTTTGCTATGCTGATGTTGTATTTAAAATATTATTAAAATGTCAAGATTTTGAAAGTGGATGTACCAACACTAATGTAGCACACTAAATAATGTTTTTTCCCAAAGAAGGGATATTTAGAATTGATTTACTAGAAGTTGTTAAAACCAGTGTGAAAATTAAAATATGATGAATACGCAACAATGATTATTATGATTATTAGGGCAGAGGATGGCCTGATTAAGCGAGTAAATGCAATGCTTTAAATGGATAGATAATGTACAGGCAACAACCTGCAAAAATGATGATGCTTACTTCTTTTTATTTATGAAAAAAATTGATTAGGTGAAAAGAACAGATTCCATATTAGGTAATGATTTATATAAAATGGATATAAGTATGTTATACAATCTTGTATTATATAATGGATTCCATTAATATTTCGCATTCACTTAACACATACTATATATGTCAGACATTTTACTAAGTACTAAAACAAGATGAATAGGAGAGTTTTTTCCCTCAAGATGATTACTTTTTGATAGGAAAGGTAAACCTAAATCATATAAATAAATATGTATCTATTCACTCATATGATAAGTGTAGAATTAAATATTTGGATTATTATAAATATTTACATCATGGAAAAGTATACCAAAGTAAAGGACCTCTGAATCAACAAAATTCAAAATTTTCCGTACATTCATAAAGAATAATATAGACCTACATTTAATCAAATTGCTACATATATAGCCATTATAACTACAATTGTTTTTTAGTGTTGATTATCAGTCTCTTTTTTACTCCTCCTAGACAGAGGTTACTGCGGACTGTTTGGGATGATGTTGGTGTCTTGCTCCTTCTTTTCTCATGTCTGTTCATGTGTTTCAAGTCTGTGCACTGCCAATATTGATTTCTGAATATCCGTTGGTGTGTAAATGACTGAATCATAGCAGATATAATTCTTAATTATGTTTAGAGTTGCTTAACTTTCAATCTTTGCAGTGCAAAGTTTGTATCACACACTCACACACAGATACACTCATATTTCTTTCCTTCTATTTTGCTGATTTTAGGATGGCAAACTGGCCCATCCTCTTTTAGCCATAATGGCTGGATTGAAAGCAGATATTACAGTGTTGTGCTTTGCTTTGTTCTGTTTTTTGTATTTTTAAAATTGAATTATTAGATGTTGCTCTTGAGGATTTATATACTGGGTATATGGTTCTGAGGAGATCTCTGTAGGAAACAGATTTCTGCTAGGATTAATTTTAAGCCCATCAAATTTCATCATAGAATAAAAGGCTTTCAACTAATACTGCTTTTCCATGAACAATTCAACCAAATTTTTTTTTCTACTTAACATCCCTTACATGTATCTCTTTACTACCTGACTTTAGGTTTACTAATTGAATTAGCTGTAATGATAGAATCAAGAACATTCAATTTAGAAAAAGAGGAATAAACTTGAAATAATACATCAGAATCAAATGGAGTCAAACTTCATTTTAAATTATTGCTTAATATTTAATTTTTAGTATAGGCCTCCCAGAAGGCTTCAATTTGGCTCAAGATCATCGCCTACTTGTGGAGTGCCTTTTATTTTTCTCTATTTTCTTACTTGTTTTAGGTGTTTCAGTAGCTTATGTGGATTTGGAGTCTCATGGGAATATGTTGTGATCTCCTGTAAAACTTGCTTTCTATTTTATTTTATGTTCATTTTAAAGATGACGTAGTAAAGTGCTATTGAAAGTGAAGAAATTCACATCAGGGTAGAAAGTTATTGAAGTACCAGACTTACGTATTTGCCATATATTTCAGATGTAATAACAAAAGAACAGTTTTCCTTCCTTCTTTTTAAAAACTAATCATTGTTGATTTCTTTTGTACCACTTAACTAAATAATTGTCTTTTAAACTTAATATGAATTTATCAAAGCCAAATTCAAAATAAGTATACCAATGTCAGACCAAGTCTAAAATATTTGAACACTTTTAACACTTTAAGAAGTTTTATTGACTTTGTTGACTCTTGGAAGATTGGCATGTATGTCAGGGTCCAGCATCATGACCATAGCAATTTAGGATCAGGATCATTTCCTTATTTTTAGCATTAAAATGAGGGGATTGGAGGATGTAGGCTATATGTTCTTCTGAAAATCTAAGCTTTCTCTCTCTTAGTCTTCAAAGTTGATTCTGACTCTGCTTCTGGTTTTCCAAAATATGTCATAAAATACTGCAGCAGGAGTGCTCTATAATTCTTTTTTTTTTCCAGTTAGTGCTTTATTTTTTCATTCTCCATAGAATGCTGATTTTGTAACATTGATTACAGTCTGATATGTACCATTACAACAAAAGTTTCACTTTATGAAAGATCAGATACGGATACACACATCCCGTCCCATTGGCAGGACCGCCTAGGTCCGGGGAAGGAATTTGCCGACGTACTCGGAACTGTTTCCAAGGTTTTCTCGGGCTCGGGTTTGTGTCGCGGCTGCTGGTCCTGGGAGCCAAGGCAACGGAGATCCTCCCAGCTCGCGAGAGCGCCCCCTTCTCCCACGGCTTCGGGGACCCAGCAACAGCTATGGATCCGGTGTCTGGCTCCCGCAGCCCGGAGTGGGAGGTCTCGGGCTCCCGGGGGAAGCGTCGCAGTTCGTCGAAAAGCCCTAAGCCCAGCAAAACCTCTCGCTCCCTGCGTGGCTGCCGCTCTCGCTCGCACTCTTGCTCTCGGTCCGGGGACCGGAATGGCCTTAGCCATCAACTGAGTGGCCCCAGCCAAGGCTCCCAAAACCAGTCCTACCGCTCCCGCTCGCGGTCACGCTCTCGAGAGCGGCCCTCCGCGCCGCGGGGCGCCCGTTTCGCTTCTGCCTCCTCGTCCGCCTATTATAGTGGCTACTCACGCCCCTGCGGGAGCGACAAGCCATGGCCTAGCCTCCTGGACAAGGAGAGGGAAGAGGGCCTGCGGCAGAAGAGATTAAGTGAGAGAGAGAGGATTGGAGAATTAGGAGCTCCTGAAGTATGGGGACTTTCTCCAAAGAATTCAGAACCAGACTCTGATGAACATACACCAGCAGAGGACGAAGAGCCAAAGAAAAGCACCACTTCAGCTTCTACTTCAGAAGAAGAAAAGAAGTCTAGTCATTCAAAAGAAAGGTCCAAGAAAAGGAGGAAGAAAAAGTCATCTGAAAGAAAACACAAGAAGTATTCTGATGATAGTGACAGTGACTCTGATTCTGAAACAGACTCCAGTGATGAAGATACAAAAAGGAGAGCAAAGAAAGCCAAGAAAAAGGAAAAGAAGAAGAAACGCAGATCGAAGAAATATAAGAAAAATAAGTCTAAGAAGAGCAGAAAAGATTCCAGTGATTCATGTTCTAAAGAGTCCCAAGAAGAGTTTCTGGAGAATCCCTGGAAGGATCGATCAAAGCCTGAAGAACCCTCAGATTTGATCGGTCCAGAGGCTCCCAAAACACTTGCCTCTCAAGATGATAAACCTTTGAACTATGGCCATGCTCTGTTACCTGGTGAAGGTGCAGCTATGGCTGAATATGTAAAAGCTGGAAAACGTATCCCACGAAGAGGTGAAATTGGCTTGACAAGTGAAGAAATTGCATCGTTTGAATGCTCGGGTTACGTAATGAGTGGTAGCAGGCATCGCCGAATGGAGGCTGTGCGACTGCGAAAAGAGAACCAGATCTATAGTGCTGATGAGAAGAGAGCCCTTGCATCCTTTAACCAAGAAGAGAGACGAAAGAGAGAAAACAAGATTCTGGCCAGTTTTCGAGAGATGGTATACAGAAAAACTAAAGGGAAAGAGGACAAATAAGGATTTTCTGATTGTTCATCAGACATTTTTAACAACAAAAAAGAAAGTTTGGGCTCCATATATACACACAAAAAGATTACCATGATCTGAAAAAGCTTTACAGTGCTACTGTGCCTTCTATTTAATTCTTTCAGTCCTTCTATAAAAAGCTGCTTATTGATGCCTCCACCCCAAAACCAACAAACAAACCAAAAAGCAAACTAACCCACAGACTTTTGAATTGAAAATGTGAACATTAGTTTTAAAATTCTTAATAGGCTTATTAAAAATGGTTATTTCAAATATAAAATATTGGGACGTCTCCTGTTGTGCCAATGTAAGTACATTATTTCTATCTGAGCTGTGTTTAGATCATTATTTGAATACTAGAAATGGATGGGAGTCAACAATGATCAGGAGTTTAATAAGGAAAAATATAATGAGTCATTGTTTTCATTGTTTTAACTTGGTTGCTTCATAAGGATGAAGCTAAAATGATGTTAAACGTTTTTAAAGTCTGTCCTTTGTAATAAGCAGATTTCATTTTAAGCATTGTTAAACTTTTCAGTTTATTTTTTACATCTGTCATTCAGTTTAATCTGTAACTTCATATAGAACCCCTCACTTTCTCACTTTTTTATGGCTACTGTTGGCTTTTAAGTTTGGGGGAAATGGAAAATTCTGGGACTGTGATATCGTGATCTTTTTCCTTCCCTCCTTTTGTTAAAGTTTAGTTGTTAGGACATACGAGTGAAGGGGGAGGGGATAGTAGAAGTTTTGGCTGTTTTTGTTAAGGTTGTTTTGAGCTGCATTATTATGTGCCTAGGATAAATTTAAATTATCTGAGTGATGGGGAATTTCTGACTTTGCTGTTATAAAATGCCCTCTCTCCTTATAATAGTTTTAAAGTTTTTTTTTAAGTGTTTTTTTGAAGAGTACACTGCATTTATTTAACCCCATAAATTATAACATCTTAACACATGTAAAATTTTTGTATTTTTAAAGTGCTTTGCAAGATATTTTTTTTAACAAGTGGAAAATAATGTTCTTTAAAAGACATCAAACTTTTAGTGGAAAATGATATTACTAGAGGCATGTAAGGATTTGTTCATCCTCTTCAAGAAATGGGATTTTTATGTAAAATATATATGTAGCACTGAATGCCAAAATGATGGGTATGTGTGACTGGAATTAAAAATGAGATTTGCTAATAAAAAAAAAAAGAAAGATCAGCAAAAATACATCAGCAAGGATATAACTAGTGCATTTACTAAAACACATCATAATCATAAAACCAAGTGATCACACACAATAATCTTTACATTTGACATACCAGTTATATCCTAGCAGAGCCAGTGTGTTTGGCAGGTGATTAAAATATGTAAATAATGACACTGATCAATCTTAACACTTCTGAAGTGTTAATTTTTTATCAGTTAAACTTAAAATAAATCAATAAGAGTACTGAGACATAACAAGGAGGAAATCCAAAATTTGTTGAACAGGGACAGTAGTAAACAGTAGGAAGAGCACTGAATTGGGAGCTAGTACATTTGGATCCTTGTCTTATCTTTGGCCCTGGATGGATGACCTTGGGCAAGTATTCTGGGCTATATGAATCATTCACTCTTAAAATGAGAGAGTTGGCTGGATGGTTCTCTAAACTCTTTATAGATTTAGCTTTCCATAATTCTAAAATCTTTGACACCGATTCATTTTTGTGTTGTAAAGTGAAATGTCTAACAATACTAACTTGGCAGTTGGGTTGAGTCCAGCTCTACCACACAAATACAACTTGTTGCTTGTGTTCAAGTCTCTTCCTTCTGAGCCCCATGACAGCCCTATCCTCAAATTAACAAACAGTAATGACAAGCTTCAGGAGGTAAACAAGCTTGTCCTCCACTAGACACAAACTCAAGACCCCCAAAGTCATGGTTATTAAGAAAAGCTATAATGGAAGAACTATGTGGGAAACCCACAACATCCTCTTTGGTAAATGGTACAATAACACAATTCACTAATAGAAGAAGGCAGGTACAGATATTAACTACAATACATAGTTTTCAACTGTTATTTGTGAACCTGCACAAAAAATATACACACAATTAGAACTGTATCAATATGAACTATAAATTCACAGTCTAGATGTACACGGGAGCCTCTCTCATGCTGCTAATCTGAAGGAGGCTTATCGTAGTTTCACGTGTTTGTAACTCTACAGGAGGAAGCTGGGATTCTTTTTACTAACATTGGCTTCTATTCCATTATCTGAAAAGCCCAGCTCTCTCGTATAATCACAGAAATTAAAGATGTCCAAGCCCCCCTTTAGGGCATTTCCTCCATCTCCTACTTTCCTTATCAGATTACTGTCTTTTTATTCTAAAACACTGAATGACTGGCTTCCATCAGCTCCCTATCTGAAAATCAAGTAGACTTTAATATTTTTAATCTAAGGAATAAATTTGTCCATATTTCTTCCTAATATTTTAATGTAATTCCTATCTCAATTGTATTTACACAGTTCTGAATATTTAACTACAGTATCCATTATAGAAATTAATCCAATTCGATGAACATGAATGTGCAAAGCAAACTTACTTTGAAAATGTCGTTTTCTTAATAAACATTATTCTTTCATTAAAGTGCTTCCCCTTTGACAGCAGTGATTACTTTAAGCAACTCTATGAGCCTTGAAACATTTTCCAACATCTCTAACCCGTGCCCCCTTCCAGAAAATATAAAACACCCTTCACTGTCCTCCTCCCTCCTGAGGGGACTGAGGATTTTTACCCTACAAGGTCTCTTCTCCTGATTGAGAATCCCTGATACTGAAGAAATGGCATCACCAGCCGTATATTTGCTGAGCTTTGCCTTTCCATAATTTGACTGTAAAACAACAGATTTATTTTTGCCTTCCCAGAAACGTCATTTTTTATATTACCAAATATGCTTTTCGAACTCTACAGCTCCCTTCTATCCCTCATTCCTTACGAGATTTTAATACACTCCTTTATGGGGAAAAGACATCCCCTCTTGAGAATCACTGAACCAAAATATTATTTCTGAATTACTATTCATGATAAGGCTCAATAACTAAGTTTGAGAAAACAGTATTCAATTTAAAGACGGAAAAATACTGTATCATTGATGAAATGAATATTATAATATTGAGTATATTCTAATTATTAAACCAAATTATTTAAACTTCATTCTTCAAAACTAATGTAGAGACTTGTTTTTAAAATGATCTACTGAAATCATAATGAAATGCACCTTTCATACTGGTAAATTATAGTAACAAATTATATTGCTTTCCTTTTTTGAAATGTTTTCTTCGATTATATAATCCACTCATTTTCAGATATTCAGAACTAAAACTTTTAGATTTTTCTAAATAAATTTTTATCAGTTTCACCTAGTTTAGTAACTTAGAATTGAATCTATTTCTCCTATAGAATTGCCAACTAGCACAAACATCTCTCTGACTGATGTACAATGACAAGAATATAAAATAGCCATGTCTGCAAGAAATACTTATATTGTCTTTATTTTTCCAAATTCTAATAGAGTGAAATTCTGTATAGCCTGAAGCTAGAATGATAATGCATATAGAGTTTTAAAAGTAGTTTTGGAGAAAATATGGATGCATTTCTTTCCAAATTTTAAAAATGATCTTCTGCGTCTAAGTTAAGCAGATTGGAAAGAGTAAACAGGAAAGGTCTACCTCCAGATCCAAGGTGAAGGGCCTAAATAAAATCATTCAACACAGCCCCCAACCAGGCACAATAGTTTAAAATTTTACACCAGTGACACCAGGGAGGGGTCCCACTCCCATGGCTGTCAGTATTCTGAATCAATGCGCTTTGGGATGGTGTTCGGCTAGATGTTTGAAGTTCCTTCATATCTTGTACCAATCTTCACATCTCGGAAGTATTTTTCCACAGGGTAATTTTTGGTGTAGCCTACTCCTCCCATCCACTTGATACATTTGCCAGTTATTAGGCCCTCAATCTCTGATGCATAGTACTTGGCCATAGATGATTCTTTAATGAATGGCCTTCCAGCTTCTAAAAGCCTTGCAGCGTTGTATGTGAGTAATCTTGCAGCTTCTAGCTGGGTGGCCATGTGAGCCACTTGGTGTTGGCATCCCTGAAAATCAAATCTTCTTTTGCCAAACTGTTCCCTTTCTTTAATATATGGAATAGTGTAGTCAAAACATCCTTGAGCCAGTCCCAGCATCTGTGCAGTCATTCCTATTCTACTTTCATTAAGACCCCCAATGATTTACTTATAGCCATGTCCAATTTGTCCCAGGATATTGGCTTCTGGAACCTTGACATTTTCAAATGTTAATGGGCAAGTAAAAGAAGCTCTGCTTCCCATTTTGTTCTCTGGTTTCCCTATATGAAGGCCCTCAGTATGACAATCTACCAAGAAGCAGGTAATTCCTGTATACCCAAGAGTAAGGTCTACATTTTCCATCACCATGAAGAGCTTGGCATCCTTGCCATTGCTAATCCACATCTTTGACCCATTGATGACATAATAATTTCCCTTTTTATCAGGTTTGGTCTTCAAAGCAAATGAATCGCTACCTGCTCCAGCCTCTGAAAGGCAGAAACTTCCCATTTGTTCCGTAGCTAGCTTGGGCAAATAGATAGCCTTCTGTTCTTCTGTTCCATATTTTCCTAATTACTGTGTTCTGGATGTCACATACCAGAGCCAAAGACGCATCAACTTTGGCTAATTCCTCTATCACTAAGATAGAGGAAAAAATGAAGCTCCTGTTCCTCCATATTTTGTGTCAATTTCAATACCCATCAACCCTTGTTGAAATAATCCTCGTATTACTGATTTTTCCATTTTTGAATTTTCATCCATTTTTGAAACCAAAGGAGCAATTTGTTCCTGGACAGATTTTTTAACCGTGCTCTTTATCATCCTCTCTTCATCTGTAAATGTTTGCAGAGGGGCATAGGGTGGGCCATTATTTGTTGCTTTGAGTCCAGCTTCTCAAAGCTGGGAAGATTTTAAGACATCAGGAGGATTTTTCCAGGAAGACAGGCAAATTGGGAAGTTTCTTCTTAACAGTGCACTGCCACAGAGCAGCCGAACCGTGGCTCCCTCCATCTGTGCCCCAGGACAATCGCCCTATAATTCTTTTCGTTTTAAGCATATTTATGTTTTTAAGGTTCTGCAATTTCTTTAGCATAAGATATATTTTTAAAGATATATACTATTTTAAAATCTAAAAATCACACACATTTTCATTAGTGACAAAACATATTTTCCTATTATATCTCTTGTTAAGGTTTTGTGACGCAGAATTAAGTTGGGACCAGGGTAATATTACTACTTGATACACAAATTATTCCTTTGACTTACTGAATGCAAACCCACAGTCAACACATTTATCAGGAGAGGAATAGTTAAGAGCATTTGTTAGGTTTGTATATGTACACAGTAAATAGAAAAATATTAGGTTTATGGGACAGAACAAGATAAGCGAAATGAAAATTAAATGTCTGATAGTGTATTTCTAGTCTGTTTCAGCTGCTCTAACAAAAATATCATAGATTGGGTAACTTTTAAACAAAATAAATTTATTTCTTATACTTCTGGAGACTGGCAAGTCCAAGATCAAGGTACCAGCAAATATGCCTGGTGAGAGCCAGCTTCTTGGTTCATACACAGTCTTTTCATTGTGTCCTCACATGGTAACAGGGGAGTGGGAACTCTCTGGAATCTCTTTTGTAAGAGTCTCTTCAGAGTGTCTTTTGATCTCATTCAATGTGATGGTATTTTGACATGGGATCTAATGACCTAATCAGAGGTCCCATCTCTAAATACCATCACATTGGGTATCAGGTTTCAACATATGAACTTGGGCAGTGGGGAGGGGGCATACATATTCAGTCTTTAGCATAGTGACTAAAGAATAACATAATATATCTTCCATACCATTCCACAGAAAAGGATGTAATGCAGAGGAAAAGAAATAGTGGAAAGTTTGAAGGTGTGGGTTCTAGTCTTTGGCCTGCACATGCTTCTTTCCTTTTGTTGTAGACAAGCTGTGTAGCCTCTATTAACCACAAAGTCCTCATCTAGGAAATATACTTGTTAGCCCCTATGAAAATCCTTAAGGTCTCTTCAAGCCTTAAGATTTTTTTTGTTAAATTAACAATAGATCAAAGTAGCAAGAACCATGAATAGTTAAAATAACATGAAAAGTTATGATGTATATAAAGATCTGTGGATTGTTCTCATCATAAATAAATTGTAAATTTTAATTATCCTTCCTAGACCCCCATCTAAAAATATATCTATACAGTTATTTATTTTGTAGTGTTGGGAGAAATGAACAAAGCTTGAGTGCTACACATGGTGATAAATTTAAAATATGTTAAAAAACCACATTCTGATTTGGCAATCATTCTTTTGTGTATATAATGAACCTATAGTATTTTTCTTTCAAATTTTACTTCTGAGGTATAGTTATCTACAAATACATGTGCATACATGCCTAATCTTTGGGTTTCCAAGAATGATTGTAAAGAAATATAAAAATAAATCACTTTACAATCTCTCATACAGTAAGTATGTGCTAGAGCAACTTATTATGGTGAGCGAAAGGATGTATCGCATTGAGGTTTCATTAATTCCATATTGTGCTAAAGCACTGATACAAAAGAAGGACGTGAATTAACAAACAGCACATCTTACTATTGAGGTATGTTAGATAATACAGTCAGATATTATAACCTAATTTCCAACTTAGAAAAGTTTTAATGAAAACTGTGGATAGTTGCTCAGATAAGCCAGAGGAGGAATGAAGAGCACAATTGTCCACCATTAATCCATTTCATTAAATTCAAGAATTTGAGCATATTAAGATAAATCAGAATAAAGATGAACGCTGAAAGCCATATACCTTTCAATCAAAAACAGGATTAGGAGCTGACATTGAACTGAGAGAGAGCCTAATTTAAACATGCTAGCCTCTGAACTTTTGGAGCCCCCCTGAGAATGAAGTTTTATTCATATGAAGCACTTGTTCTGAATAATAGCCATGTTCCTTTGGCACTTATACCTAAAGAGTTTAACTTAGTCAATCATCACTTCTTTCCATTGTCTTGTTACAGATAATTGTGTCTTGGGGCTGCAAATAATATCATTATTAACTCTTTGAGATAGCCACTGTGTCTTCTGAATAGTGGCAAAATCCATAAAGCAGTTGATTTTTACATCACTGGAAACTCATCAGTCAAGAGATGGTAGTCCTGTTAAGCAGGTGACAGACATTAAAGAGATTCATTACATCTGAAAATGCCAACTCCTTGTAACAGCTTACTGAATATCCCTGCCACTACAAAGGTCAGTGTGTAAGATGTGACTAATACTGTTGTCAGAAAGCTCATACACTTCAATGCCAGTTTTCATTGCACCTTTTGTTTGGCACATATTGGGTGAAAGTTGTATTAGTTTTCACCCACTTGAAGAGGTAGATAATAGCTAGAGTTTATGATCACAGTGCTTCATTAAATGCATTCTGCATTGAATGAATCAAACTTATTGGCTTTATTTCTGTAACTTTCTGTTGAAGTGTTTAAGGTTACACTATGAGTGGTCAAAAAATACTTCTTGAGTAAGATGCTATGTTGACAGCTTTGACTGAACTAAGAATGACTTTTAATGAGTCTGTATCTAGGTAAGTGTCAATGCTTCAAATATGAAGGTTCCAATACCCTGTTTGGATTAGAAGGGGAAAAATGGTATTTTGCCTATAGCTAGCATTTCCTAAAGATCCTTTCATAGGCAATTGTATTAACACAAGAACAGTTCTCTATATAAATGTCTGTGGTATTGGCACAATTCCTGGAATATTATGGTTGTATATATACATATACATATACATATATATATATACACATATATACACACGTGTGTGTGTGTGTGTGTGCATGTGTGTATAAAATACTGACCAAAAGTAGCACCAAATAAAAGTTATGAGCTCCATTCTTCCTCTAAATTCTGGGGAATATAGGCTCAAAAATACGAAATCAATATACCCTATTTAATTTTCTCAGCTTCAAAGTCTCCAATTCACATTAACCAAAGAGTGTGATTATTGATGCTATATGATCCCGACATCACTTACAGTACCTGGAAGTGTTGCCTTGGTAGGGAATAGACAATGATCTTATAATGTTTCTCTGAAGTTGGGTTATATATTTGATTCATATTTAAGTATGCTTTTTCTTGAGAGAAAGTATAACATTCTCTGAAGAAAATTTTTTCTAACATTCGTACCTGAAATGTCTTTCCTATACTCTACGCTGGCCGTTTTCCTATCTGAATGTAACTTTAAAACTTTTAAAAATATGAATGGATCACCCTACCTTAAAGTCCAGTACACTGGCTTCCTATGAATAAATTGTTCCCATACACGTCATCTGACCCAGAAATCTGACAGATTAAAGTATGCCAGAATATGGCATTTTTTTTTCTTTAGAAGAGGTAAATCATATATCCTAGGAATAAAGTGTCTGCTACATTAATGCAGTTGACTTCTGGTTGTAGTCTGTCCTTACATAGTGACTACTATATCATTTATATCAAACAAAGAAACATTTTAAAGGAGGTAAGGGAGGTGAGTGGCATTTGTCACACAGCTGTGCAGAGATATCTCAGGTAATTTCTTGAGCCTCTGATGTATTGTGCTATCAGTCGTAATTTTCTCCTGCCATTTCTTCATGAACCAAAGAAAAGGAAAAATTATTTTCTTAAGATCTCAAGGGAGTGTGAAAATAAGATCAAATAACCTATATTTAGCAAAGAAAGTTTAAAAAAAAAAAGGAAAAATGAAGTGGCTTAAATTTTAGAAGATAGGCCTGACATATTATTTCCCCTTTAAATGTTTCCTCATCAGGTTACATGTTCTGCTAATTTTTAAAGAAATCTGAGCTAGAGATTTTATATTACTTAGATTAAAATAAACTATTTTATGTGAAGTAAAATGTACATAATATGGAGCTTTAAGTAATGTTTTATTATGTCACTGTATCCCTGCCGGTGAGAGGCAGTATTATTTAATTCTGAAAGGATGGTACGGTAAACTCTGTACATATTATTAGCTCTTCTAATGCACACAATATGAAGAAAGAACTGAGATTTAAAGCATGAGACTTTAGTTCTAGACCAATCTGCCACTATCCAGTTATGAAGTATTAGGGAGTGAACAAGTGTCTCTGGACATTGATAAATCTTCTTTTAACTGAATACATGCAATGAACAATATCTGAAATTCTATAATCAGTAATGTCTTTAACTTTACTCTCTTGAGAATAAGACCAAAATATAGGCTAAAATCACATTTGGGAATGATTTTTCATTATATGTATACATGTATATATGTTTTATATGTATACATATATATGTTTTTCCTATTTCTAATCTCATGTCCCCACTAATATAAACATATATTTTGGGGAAGAAATTTAGAAAGGCACACGTGCACAGATTTTATTGGTTAGTGAGGTACCTGAACCTGCCAAAATAAGCATTTTATTAAAATATTTGGTTGAAATCAAGTAAACACAGGTTTCTTCTTTCAACCTAATAGATTGTCATCATATGTTTTGGTATTGAAATGATGCTAGCATGCCTCCAGATTACTTTAAATGAGGAACATAAAAGGTACAATAAACGGCAAAGTAAAGGTAGAATAAAGCACTGATCTAGATTCCCTCTCCGGTAAGGTCTAGGGATAATAAGTTCAATTTTTTTAAGGCAAGGTGTTCAGTGATAAAAGATTGGGCCAGCTATCATTTATAGTCTCTCCGCTCCAAACTCAACCTTCTTTTTCCCAGTTTTGTGGACCCTGTACGTATTTCTATTTCTCTAGCTGGTACATTGTTGGGCTTTTGTTCCAATAACGAGTGCTGGAGCGACATAGTGAGGTGACAGTGACAAGAAGCCACTTCCCTCAGGTTGGGTGCTGCCTCCATATTTTATCCAGTACAGGAGGTGAGGCTTGGTGGCTCTCACTTCATGAGACTTTATAGACAGTTTCTAGCCTCACTGTCTTTCACAGGAGCTGTGCCCCTACTTTTAAGCCATGCTCTTCCTACCTGGCTGGCTGCTTTTACAGATGAACTTCATCCATCATCAAGCAACTGACTATCCTTTATGAGGTTGCTTCTAAAGAAGGTCCAGCTGAGACCTCAGGCAACTGCCTCACCAACACGTAACTTACTTCTACAGACCAGCTCACATCTGCCCACTTCCTCTGGCAATGGCAGACCATTTCTGTAGATCAGCACTGGCCTGCATCCCCTCTAGAAAGCTTTGTTGCCACTGGAAGACTGCTTGTCTCTCTCTAGCCATGCCTTCTGCAAAGAGTTTGAAATCTCAGCCTTGGGTGGAGGAACCTCTCCTAAGTCCTTTCTCTTTCTAAGTTTCTTTCACTGTCCAGTATCCTTCAACTTAGTAATAGTATAACGTGTTTATTTGCACTTGCAAATTCTGGACTCCATAGAGTTCCTTATATCTCTTTTAGTAGTTAAAGGCTCTGTATAAGTTAATGATTCTTTATACTAAAGATTCCTTGTTTAAATTACTAGTGTATTTTTTGTCTCTTAACTGGACCCTCATTGATATAAAAGTATAATGGAACTCATTGCTTTTGTTTAGCAATTCAACTTTCATATTTTTTGGAAGTAAAACAAAAAAAATGCAGTGAGTATATGAATGTTAGGAAAATAATTTGAACTAAAGTTCACAACATTATTGTCAGAGGAAATATTTGTCAGAGGAAGAAAATTAATATTCCTAGGCACTAGACACTCTTATGACATCCTGAGATATAAACACCCCTTTCACCTGCCAAGATCCAGGATGCCTATATAGGGCTTAGGTATTGGACAAATGAATTATCTGTAATTCATGTCATCTGTATCAACAACTAATTTCATCTTTCTTAACATGTTCAGGTAATTGTAAATTTTCTGACCATTCCACTTAGCAACATTTTAATCTTTTCTTCTGTCAGTATAGTTTGCCTCCTTTTAGAGAGGGGAAGAAAAGAGGGTGGAATATTAGATTGAGCTATGGTATATAAAAGAGAGACAGAGAGACTTGAGAGAAAAGAGGGGGAAAACTATTAAAATAAAGCTTGGTCTTCATGTTTCATTAACGGCCATATTTGCCAGCAAAATACAACAGAAAAGAAATTGAACTGAAACAAACTACCATGTGATTATTCTGGAAGTTTTAATTGCCCTTACCTTTTCTTGTTCTCAGCTTGCTTTTGTTAACACTCCTACCCACTTTTCCTTTTCCTTTACCTCTGCTCCATGTTAAAAGCTAGAATGTCCCCAGTAGACGTTTAAGCTGAACCTCTGAGCCAACTGAGGCAACAAGTTGTAGTTAATAAAGTATAAGAGTTTAGAACTAGAAGCGGCCTTAAAGATTGTCTACTCAAACCCTTAATTTCACAGAAAAGGGGGATAAAGCTAAGGGAGTTAAGAACTCAAAAATAAAAAAGGATGGTCTGACATAAGAATGGGTAGTTTGGGTTCCTGGGTTCAAACTTGGTTCCATGAACTTGGTTCTCTATCTATCATATACTCTTGAGGTTAACATCAGGCCTAACTTTCAAAGTACATCAAGATTTTGCTCAGAAAACAAAACATTATCCAGATAAAATGAATTTTTGTTGATATTAGTAATTATATTCTTAACTCTGGCATTCCTGGAAGATGCTAGTATAATGTTTTTAGGTCAAAAGGATACTCTCACAGTTTTCTAGGCAATTCTCAAATATTCATTCTTTCTTTCATTTAATAAGCAATTATTGAATGTCCTTAATGTGTTCTTGGTGTTGGCTAGGCATTCGGGGGGAAGAAAGAAAATTAATAGAAAAAAGCAGAAATGTTGATCCTTGATTTCAAAAATCCTAAAACCTATATTTTAAACAACATAAGCACATTTGATTGGCATTAGTACATTTAAAATACTATAATTCTAAGTAATAAATTATATGGGTCATACATTCTAAACAGAAAGAAAAAAAGGCATAATCATGGTAAGGTACATTTAATCTAGAAGTTTTTTGAGAAGGCTCAATAATGTAATGAATACAAAGGTGAAGAGGAGAAAACGTAGGGAAAGGCTTTTTAAATGGTAAAACTCGCACAAAGTCAGGAAAGTAGCAGATGAACTAATGTGGATGAAATAGTAACTAGTTTGAGAAAGTAATTTTAAATGGTAATATTTATCTGCAGTATAAGAAAAGAAACTTGATTAAAAGTAGATATTCATAACATGGACAGCAATTCTATTAGATAGGTAGGTAGATAGATAGATAGATAGGGAAACAGAACTACATCAGAAATATAAAATCATTAATATAGAAAACAGTACAATGATGACATACTTGTATTAAAACGAGGAAAAAAAGAAGTGTTTACCTGTGTGTGTGTTTCTGGAAACTCTTTATTAAATGGTTAATATGTATTCTTGTTCACTTTTACTAGTTGTGTTCAAAGAAAGAATAAATTATATGAAGATTTGACCAAAAGCAAAGAAAAACCCAGCAGGCTTCATTGAGATTAACTGTTTCTCAGAAGCTCATAAGTGAACAAGTCAGATCATTGTGGTCATTTATCTGTAGTTGATTGCATCCAGTTATCAAACCTCTTTTGTTTCCCCCACTTTTTTTTTTTTTAGTAGAAGTCCACTTCAGTGATAAAGTAACTTTACATGATGCTACTTTTCTTTAAATAATTTTCTTCTCTGACCATTATTGCTTTCTTCATTTCTTATATCATTGCTTCTGATCATTCATTAAGCAGTTAGCAGTTTTAATGATGAAAAAAAAAAAAAGAAAACTAAAACTAGAGAAGATGGAAGGAAGGAAGAAAAGATATACATTGTAGTAAACTCATCATCTTTATACCACGTTTGTCATACTAAGAAAGGAGAATTTCTTAAAACATGTTTGGATGTCACCAATAAGATTACTTGTAGGTTTTTCTAGGAATGATGATAGTCTTACCTGTATATTCATATACAGAGTTGAACTATGACTATATGAAGATCAATCACTCAATTTTTATTTTAAGAAGGGATTTAGAATTTATCTTTAAGTCAATATAGATATTTGAGATTATAGATGCATTTTCTATTATAATTATTGTATATTTATGAAAACTGACTACAGATTGAATGTGAAATTATAGGGATTATTATAGTGTAGTTATGGAAAAATATGAACATTTTATGGGATAGTCTTCATTTAAAAATAAAATTTCATATCTGAGAGTTTAGACACTGGAGATAGGCTTACTCATACCATAGAATATCAAACTATGCACTTTCATAATAGTAAATGCTACCAAGAATAAGTCTTTACTGAATTAAGAAGACATAATATTTCTAAGTTGCTAAGTAATATAAAAGAAATTAAAGCACATGCAATAATTAATACTGGTTTTATAATTCTGTTTAACTGTTTGTAAAATGTCTAATGTATACAGTGAGTTAACTATAAAAATAAAAATATGTGCCGTAATTGAGTAAAAGTCAGTACATATCATAAAAATAATTTGAAATATGGTGACTCGAACGTAAATTTTTGCTGAAGATGTCTAGCCTTAAATCTGATACAACTTTTCAATATACCTATACTCTTTTCCAGAGTTTTCACAGCATAGTCATAACATTAGCCTGATGTACATGTTAAAAGCATATTTGAGTAAACATTTCAACTTGTACAATAAGTCAAAATAAACACAGAAATTGATACCTTATAAACAGATCAGGATTGAACATGAGATAATTCTATGTATCTAATAGATTGAATGATTTTATATTTTCATGTACAAAATTACAAATATGCTACAAAAAATACTGAATTTGAAGTCAGAATTTTGGGGTTTCCATTTTCATATGTCCAATCATTAGCTTTTTACCTACTTCAGCTCTCTGAGAAACTTTCTACGCTGTGACTGCTTTCCCTACTGGTCCATTTCTCTCATTCTAAACATGTCATTATATTTCCCATCCTTAGAGAAACAAAACAAAACAGTAACAATTATATCTACACTCCAAAAATAAAACCGTTCTCAGATTCACCATCTACACTTTGGAATAGACTATCCTATTGTTCTCTTCCTCTTCCTCCCTAAATTTATTTTTAGACCACAGGAATAAAAGATTGAGTAACCATTTTCATTAGTGTAAAGCACTTTATCACCATCAGTAGAATGCCCCTCTTGTTATAATATTTAATATTAATTGTATTCCTTTTCTATCCATGGATACTCTGATCCCCATTGGCATTTACTTAAACACATATGTATATATTTGAAAAACGATGTGCCCTTGCAAAATGCATACTGCTGTTTTATGTGTATACTACACATGTTAAGTATATGTGAATGGCATTTTGCTATTCAGCCCTTGTTATTCATTCAACACCATGTTGTTAATGTGTTTTTTTTTTCCTTTTAATGACATCTTGGGAAGATTCCAGAGCTTTCCAGTTGAGAAACTAAAATAGCTTATCTGAATGTCATTCATTCTGTTAAACAGGGGGAGCACCTCCAGAGGAAAAAATACATAAAACAGGTCAACCAGACTAGTTTCCTTGTAAATGTATTCTCAAGTAAATAGAAAAAAAAAAAAGATATCTGCTGAGGGGAAGAGAACTTATCATTAAAATGCACTTCATAGGATGACTCTGCCTAAGAATAGCCTGTACTAAGTAGAACTTAGGTTCTCTGAGACTTGATACCCTGGAGAATTCTGTGTAAGCTATGCAATCTCTGATATAAAATGGAGATGTGTCATAATTGAAATTCTTGCTGTGTGAAGCAAGCAAGCACTCTAGAAACTCATTAGGAACCTCATCTCTCCTGTGCCAGAGATGCATATCTGACATGGAAAGGTGAGGGCCTGGGGAACTGCCTCAGTTTCCCTGACCTCTTTTTGCTTCACTGCACCTCTTGCTTGCCTATGTCCTTGAATTTATTTAGTAAAGCTTGACACCCAGTGAGATCTCTGATTTTAGCTGACTGAACAGTCTGATCCTGTATTTAGCCCATTAGTCACTTTCTGTTATTAAATGTCTCATTTGATAATTTAAGTACATTCTCAAGCATTAAAACTTTCAGTCTAGTTCAATTTAAGATATCAATCTCACATCCAATTCAAAGCTTCCAAATCCAGTTTGAAACTTGATCTTAAGCTCAAGAACCTGCAGCAGGAAGAGAAGCACAAGCTGCTTTCCGGTTATTCCTTCTCTCTCACCGCCTCCATCCATTCCCGCACTAGTGGGATGAAAGGTTAAGGGATGATGTTAACAGGTAAAGTCCTTATAAGACTGCTGCTACTTTAATTTAGACTTCAATGAGAGCTCTATCACAGGCATTTAAATGTTGCTGTTTCTAGGATCCCCTTCTTCAATTTACATTTTTGGGAGGCCTTATTAAGGCATAGCAAGACAGATTCCTTATGTGGGAAGTGCATTTTCATGAAAGTTGACTTCTTGTGATCCTACCCCTCAGGGCTCTTGCTACTGGCAACTCAAGCAAGCCTCGCACAGGGTCTGCGAGACAGATCCTTGGTGAAGTCTGCCATGACTATGAAGAGAGGAGACTTAGCTGATTATCTGTTGAACCTTATAGGCTTATCTGAATGAGCCCTCAAATTGTATCACACAGGAAATTGTATTTCCTGTTCACAAAGAGCATCAATATCCACAGAAAGAACTACTACTTACACCACGTAAATAAAATGCTTTTTCCCATTTTCTATTAACTACACCCATCATACAACTCTGTAAGAAACACAAGCTTCAGGGTAGGGAAGGGAGGATGACTGAAAGAGTATAAAGAAGAAGAATAAATCATGCTCCCATACTTTCTCTTGGGAAGGATGCTAAGCCACAGTTCTACTGTGAGCCCAGAATAAAATAAGTTTTGTATTTGCTGTGAGATTAAAGTTTGACAGAGTACTGGACAGGACTTTATAATATCTTAAGATAAATAGCCATCACCAAAATTAGACCAATTGCAAAACAAAAATAAAAGGAAATCTCTGGGATTCACTGAGATCATCAAAGAGTAGATGTGAGAGAACTGGCAGAGCCTAACTGAACACAGGAGTAGAATAAAAATAAAGCCATTGCTTATTTGTGCCCCATTAAAGTCAACTCATTCAGTGCATCCATTACATACATGAATCATTTGGGGTTCTTGTCTAAATTGTCTCTTTATAGCCTCCCTACATTTTTCTTTTAGGTTTTCTGAGATTTTTGACTTCTCTCTCAGCCAAGTATTATCAAAATTATCCAGTCACTCATTGCTTTACTATACATTTCCCACCCTCAAATATATTAACACAGCTTCTATTTCTTCCACTCTATTAAAGCTGTTTTTCTAACATGGATCCCTGCATGCATATTTTACTGAGACTCTCTAATGCTGTTTAATGGTCAGTTTTTAAACTCTTTGTTCCTTCTAGTTTAATGACACTATTTTGTCTGATTTTTCATCCCCAGTCCTTTGTATCCACTTTTATACTTGACACTTAAACACTGAATCTCCGAAGGAGTTGTAAACTAGTCCACTGTTTCTTTCTCTTTGTTTGTTTTAATTTACTCTCCTGACTGAATATTCCATCAATATGCTAATGATTCCCAATGCCTCTCTTTAGCCCTCAACCTGCATTTCTAACTCATCCATTTACCTGCTTATAAGTCAGGTTTGTATGTCTCAAAGATGTCTTAAGCTTATACAGTTCAAATTATAACTGAATACTTATTATGATGTCACTTAAACTTCATATATATATTTAATGGCATATATCTGTTAATTTAATGGCAAAAATTTATCCCAGGTACATGAATCTGTAACCCAGGGTCTATCCTGTAATTCTTCATCTCCTCCCACTTCCATTCAATTATCGACACCTCTAGAAAATTTCTCTAAAATGCCCTTCCCCTCTTTGTCATCATATCACACTATACATGCTTTTATTTTAATGCCTATATTGGAGTGGACCCATTTATTCATTTGTCTCTCTCATTAAAGTATATGCTTATCCCGGACAGGAATTCTTAGGTACCTCTGTAGTATATTACCTAGCATAGAGTCTGCAATCAAAAAGTATATGTTCCATATGTATTTTCTGCCCTGAACTGACTTCCAGTTTGCAAAATAGTTTTCTTTTACTTGCTTCTAACATTGATAACCTTTCACTAGATCAAAATATCATTCATGTAAAATATTTTATAAAGAGAAATATGATGTGTCCTTATTAGCTGTGGCTGACCATCTGAATTGCTTTGTGAAATGATGCATAATAAACAAACAACAAAAAATTGATCATTAAATTTAATTTATAAATGTTTTTTCCTTCCTTTTTAAACATATGCAGTGCCAATTTTTATAAAATTATTGATTCAATTAGGAGAATGCCACTTTATAAAGAACATAATTAAAGTATAAGAATACTTCACAGAATTGCCATAAAATTAAATTTAACAAGTTCTTTCTATTTATTTCCATGCTGACTGCATATGTACTATTTCCTTCCTTTTGCATTAAACTAAGTCCCTCTCTCACAAACAAACTTATTTGCCCTTGCTGTGCACTGTATCTATAACCAGGTTTTTACTTCTATTTTCGACGATATATTATTTTGCTTTTTACGCCTACTACTGCTCTCTCTTTACCTTGCTTTCACACTCTTTCTCATTATAATCTGGCAGCTATATCCTCTTGGTCTTTGTTCTCCTTAATCATTTTTGTAGGATTTAGCAATGTTGACCATTTCCTTTTGGACACCTTCTTATCCAAATACTGCCTACTCAACTGCTCATTCTGTCTCATTTTCTCTTCATAATAGAGAAGGTAATAAATTTCCATTGATTTATTCAGTCAGCCAACAAGCATGTATTAAATGGCTCCTGTGTGTCAGCACTTTGCAAATGATAATAAAACACTTATTCCCAAAGAACTTACTATTTGGATGGGAAGACAGATATATAATGAATTCAAACATAGAGAGGAAGGCATTCTAAATAACATATAAACATCTAGAGGGTTAAATTTAATTTTGACCCAAAAAGCATTAAAGGAAAAATTAGATACCATATACCAAGAAATATGGTGAGAATTTCCTATCTAATATTTATTCCTTTGTAAGGAATAAATTCAACTATGAATCACTGATAGAAAAATCGGAAAATATAAGTCAAGAAAGACTAGCTTTGCATTCTCAAAAGATATTGCTTTAGAAATTCCTATGCTAATTTTCCACTTTTGTAATGAATTTATGTTTTAAAAATAATCTATTTAGTCAAGAATTATATAATATTTAAATAATATTTCCCCCCCGATACACTGTGTACCTAATTCAAGTGCAGTAGTCTGCTGTAGCACAAAGTTATTATCATAGCTTTTGTGATATTTCGTACTGATAGGATGTCTGATAGGATGTCTCCTGTCACTCAGAATGATCTTGCACAGCCTTTTGAGGGCTCATGCATGTGAAAAATAATCCTTCATGACAGTTTCCTCCAATTTAAGACAGCAATTTCTTCCACATCTGCCTGTTTTATTGATAAGCATCATTGGTGAAAGGGAATTGTCTGCAACCCAGTATAGATGAAAATGAATAGTACTGGAGATTATAAATGTAACCTTGCTAGAGAAATTATATCAATTTGAGACATATTGTCTCTTGAAGGTAGACAGATACTAAAGAGCTGAACCATACAGTTTATGAAACAATTTATTTTTGTCATCTCTTTCAGCAAAATCAAAACCAACTTTTTCTTCCTTCTTTCCTTTCTCTTTTCTTTCTTTCTTTTTTCTTTCTTTCTTTCTTTTTTCTTTCTTTCTCTTTCTCTCTTTTTCTCCCTTCCTCCCTCATCCTCCCTCCCTTCCTTTCTTCCTCCCTTCCTTTCTTCCTTCTTTCCTTCCTTCCTTCTCTCTCTTTCTTCCTTTTTTGTGCTGTATATGTTAACACTCTGTGCCTCAGTTTACTCATGTATAAAACTGGGACACCAATCATACTTCACACAATTATAATTTTTAAAAATGAAATGTTTTCAACAGTGTATTTCACAGTAGTGTTATTTAAGTGTTGTAATATTATTTTTTCAAATCCTTATCAACTTCTTATGAAACATTCAAGTATAAACTTCTGTACCTTATATTGTGAGTCAAGAGCTATGATTCCCTCTCTTATGCTATGTGCAGTGGGCAGAATTCCCCTTAGAACTGTCAATGCCCTAATCACTGGAAGCTGTGAATATGTTACCTTACATGGCAAAAAAAAATTTGCAGTTGAGATTAAGGTTAAGGCTCTTAAAATAGGTAGAAGATCATAGATTATCAAGATGAGTCCAATATAATTACATAAGCTCTTAAAACACAGTAAACTCTCTTGATGTGGAGTCGAGTGAGGTGAAGTAGGAAGAAAAAAAGAGAGATCCCAATCACAAGAATATTGCCACCAAGACAATTTGCCCACCATCACTACACTATTGAATCTCAGAGGCAATAAGATAAGAGAAAGACAGAGGGGGAGAGAGATAGTGCAAGGATAAGAAGGAAGAAAAGGATGGGAGAAGGAAGTAGTAAAACAAGAAAAACAATAATAACTTATTCCAAAATAAAGTAAGACTGTAGAGACATCACTTAAAATAGCAACAAAATTAAAAGATATTTAAGAATGAATCTAACAAAAATTACACAAAACATAATTGAAAGAAAATTGAAAAGCATGATTGAAAGACATAGTAGATTTTCATTTGAAGCAAAACAAAACACAATAGTGTTATAACAAATGGTATTCAAAGCTAAGTCTCTTATGAGAAACACAAAGAATGGAAGGCAGTTTTTCACATTGTCTAGAAATCAAGACATATTATAAAATATACTAATTAAAATTTAGTCGTTTTATACAAAATTATGGAAATAGATTAGTGGACAAGACTACAGAGTCGGAGGACAAAATATACATATATTTTGCTCTAATCTGAGAGAGGAAGCCTTATAAATAATCAAGAAAAGATTACTTAGTAAATTTTCCAAAAGTTAGAAAAACCAAATATATGAAAAGAACACATTAGATTTCAAATCACTCAAAGTTATATAAACATGATAACAGTTAAAACTTAGAGAAAAATTTCTTATCTTGGTATGTGGATATATATCTTAAAAAGCAAAAAGCAAGTATATTAAATAACTGATAAAATTTACCATATTAAAACTAAATATTTTGTGAAACAAAAGACATTCTAAATGTTCAAATAAGCAAAAGATGTATGAGTATAAAAATGGGTATAAAATTAATCAGTGTAAAATTATGACAAGCAATTTATAAAAAAAAAACAATGATCAAAGGAAGAGTTCCTCATAATCATATAATGAGATTCTGTGGAGCAAGAAGAGAAAAATTCCTTGATCTACAAGTATCAACATGGATGTGTTTTCATTATGTTAAACGAAAACAGCAAATTTCTATGAGGCAGGATAATAGGACAGAACTCATGTGAATTACAAACGTTCATAAAAAGTATCATCATAAAGTTTATGGCTATACATATATTCAATATATAGAAATATGCACTGGAACAATACATACTTTTTTTTTTTCCTGGAAATATCTGATGGGGGCTGGAGCAGTGGAAAAATACACATTAATTTTGAGTGCTGTGTACAACTTGTGTCTATAATATTAGTTTCTGTGCTTTTAATGTTTTGAAAAAAAACAAAGTAAAACACGTGGGGAATAATCAATCAGGCTTTTTGGCTCTTTTTGCAACATTATATTTGTTACCAAACTCAAAGCTTCCATCACTTTCTGTATCCATATTATTTTGTCCCAAAAGCTCTTATCTCATTTGCATTCAATTTACTTATAAGAATTTCATCATACCAAATTATTTTTCTTGCTGACAAATTTGTAACAGAAATAAAAAGATCTTATTTGACTTCTACTAAACCTAAGTACAATAAAAGTATTATATTTAATAGTGATGTCTCTAAAGACATGTCTGTATTAATTAGATCAAGAAACTAACTTTAATACCAGGTATTAACTTAATATTGAATATTTCCCAGTTCACATAAACCTGAAACTCATTCTGTCTAGTTCCCCCTATATTTTTTAGAGTTTAGTTTGTAAGTGCTTATTTTTAAGTCAATTAAATAGGGCTCTTTTATAAGTTCAATTTTGATAATATTTTCCAGGGGTAGAGACATGGCATATGTATAATGTGTACACTGACATATAAACAGACAAAACTAGAGGTCTCATAGCTTCACTTTAAAAACTTAGTCACAACACAGAACACAAAGTACACATGCACAGCCATCACAGGTTGACCAGTAGAGGCCCTAATCAGACATTCCCTTAAATACAAGTGTCTCTCAATGGCATATGCACGTCAGAACCAACTGTCCCAAAAGAGCACCCCTTACCCAAATGGTGCCTGGTGCCCACAAATGATTCTCAATGGCAGATGCACATCAGAATCAACTGGCCATAGAAGGAGGCTGCCTGGGCATGCTCCAATGGGAAAACCTGGTCTTGGAGCTTGTCAGTTCATCCAAATGCACGTTCCCATCTCCACCAACTGAAAGTGAAAATGCGCAGCTGGTGCTGAGCAGGGGAGAGACAGGGAGCAGCCCAGGAACGAATAGTTTCAGCAGCTGCTGGGACTTCCCTGATAATACCCCACTCTGGCCCAACTAGCCATAAGCAGCTCTCAACCACTCCGCCACCAGGGAAGCCCCCTGCTCAAATTTTTTTGATCGATCTTAACAATGAAGCCCTAATGCATAATTCAGATATTTAAAATGTGTCAATTTTAAAAGCTGAATTGAACAGAAACGTTATTTAGAAATCAAACAAATCTCTCTCACTTAAAGTTGATGCAAAATAAATTTCTCTTAAAACTGCCCTTGGGCTTCCCTGGTGGCGCAGTGGTTGAGAGTCTGCCTGCCAATGCAGGGGACATGGGTTCGAGCCCTGGTCTGGGAGGATCCCACATGCTGCGGAGCAACTGGGCCCACCGTGAGCCACAACTACTGAGCCTGCGCGTCTGGAGCTTGCGCTCCGCAACAAGAGAGGCCGCGATAGTGAGAGGCCCGCGCGCCATGATGAAGAGTGGCCCCCACTCGCCGTAGCTAGAGAAAGTCCTCGCACAGAAACGAAGACCCAACACAGCCAAAAATAAATAAATAAATAAATTAATTAATTTAAAAAATGCCCTTATATTTTTTACTATATGTTAATGCATGTAGTTTTATTTGCTATGATTTTTTCTTCTATAGAATTATATTTCTAATAAACATAAAAGTATTAATTATAGGCTTAATTAAATTATCTAGTGATATTGATTAATTACATATTTTAATATCCCGGTAAACTTTAATTGTCAATTAAGCTTTCTAAAATTTTTGAATTTTTTATTGGCTAAGAAAGGGAGATCTTTTATGGGCAGTGGACAACGAGGGGACCATTGAATTACTATAATGCTTTTAAGCTATATAATTGTAAAATTTTGTCTATGTTCTGAATAATCTTACAGATATTTGTTTTGCTATTTTTCATATGTAGAGCTAGCTGTGATTAATCATTTTTTTCAAAGTAAATTCATATTGTTTCCATTAAATTAAGTACGTTCTAAATCAATGAATACTTAGAGCATAAACGGTATCATGCGGTTGTCTGAAAATACTTAGACATAAAAAGTGTTCCTCACATTGGATCATTTAGAAGATAGTTCTGCCATTGTTTGCTCATTTTAAGAATTATTAATGTTAACTTTTTCAATGCATTCTATTTTTTCATGAGATATTTTATTGTGATGTCTCCATTAAAATTATTCTTCTGCTAAAGAACTAGAAAAATGATTATTGTAATATTCTCTCAAGACAGCAAACATCTAATGAGAAAAATTTATTTTTACTGGCAATGATAAATTACATTTTAAAAAGAGTTTCTGAGGGAGATAGGATATGTAGATTGACTTAATTATATATTTAGTCAATCTAAACAACTGTTGTTTTCATGTATAGCAAATATATCTCACATTTAGAGCAGACAGAAATGAGTATTAAATTACTGTTATCTACTACTGCCATTATCGTATTTTGCCAGATTACATTATGAACAATATATGACATTAAGACTTAGCTGAGCAGAGTTCTGAAGTCTAGCAGTGTGATTCATTCTGTTACATGCCTTGCTCTGTATATACATCTGAAGTTCATGAATAGAATTAAAAAGAAACAAAATTCTAAAATAAAATATGTTCTTAATATTTAGTCAACTTTATAACAATTAACATGTGGCTGTTCCTTCACAGGGTGCATTCCTATGTCAGGTGTAATAAACATTGTGTGGTGAGGCAAGATAGTAGTCACTGATGTATTTTTTAGTGTTCTAAATTTGGTAAGAATGGCTTGCCTGATTTAATACTTCCAGATTTTTTCCATTATATCCATGACATATGATAGTCGGGTCTGATAATCTGATATTTTGCTAGCATTCTTCTTGTTTTTAACGATTAAGCCTCTTATAGTATTTTATCATTAATACAATCTATAACCAATCATGATGTCTCAATATAATTATCTCCCTGCTATTAGGCTAAAATCTATTTAACTGGGAAAACCTTTCCTTATTAATAGGGCAATACTTTTTCTTATACAAATGAGGAACTGCTTCTCATGAAAAGAAATTCACATAATGTGTGTGTGTGTGTGTGTGTGTGTGTGTGTGTGTGTGTGCCGTGGTATACTTTGTAAATTTGCAATCTTTTCAATCGTGTGACATACAGCTACCTCATAAACGATTCACATGGTGCCCAGAGGTACACTTAAAAAGGGCAAATTGATGTCATGAATGCTTGTTTGTATAAAGCTCTATTAATAATAAATTAGTTCTCTCTTCTAGAGTCAGGATATAGTGCTTGTGTCTAGTAAATGGTAAGCATAAAATCGGGCAGTTCTTTACAAAGAAAATGTAAACTTCCAGAAATATATATGTATCCTTTGGCTCTTTGTAATGATTGTCTCAGAATAATAACAGTGAAAATATAACAACACATTTAAAATAAGTTTTTTACTGTACATTGTTGGAAAATAAATAGGGACCCTCCATTTTATATTTCAGCACATTGTTCTTTTTTTTTTTTCAGTACGCGTGCCTCTCACTGCTGTGGCCTCTCCCGCTGTGGAGCACAGGCTCCAGACGCCCAGGCCCAGCCGCTCCGCAGTATGTGGGATCTTCCCGGACCGGGGCACGAACCCGTGTCCCCTGCATCGGCAGGCGGACTCTAAACCACTGCACCACCAGGGAAGCCCTGCACATTGTTCTTTTTATTTTTAAATCTATGCTGGTAAGATACTACTACAAATTGACCCACTGTGCTAAAAATATGCTATGAAAATAACAAAAAAAATTTATATTTAACCTTCCATTTAGCGGACTTCTTATAGCTGGATGAGCTTATAGTGTGTCTGAGAGTCATTTTCATAATGTATTCCTTTATATGCATATGTGTAGTAGTTATGCTATAGCTATAAAGTGTTACACTTCTCTTTTTTTTTTTTTTACCACATTTGAATTATTTTTACTTAGTGTAACATGAAAATCAAAAGTACTTAAGAAAAGTAAAACTTCTGATTAAAATCAGTGAATTGAACATTAAGTTCCACTATGTCTGCAAATCCCCAAATGACCATAATGGAGTTTTTAAAGGTATTTCCCACAACGACATAACAAAGGAAAGAACAGCAGTATATATCTTGAGATCTGGTTTGACGTTAGATGAATGGAAACTGGGCTTACCTGAACCAAAATCTCTAATCTAAACAAAACAAACGAACAAAAAAAGAAAACCAATTTATATCATAAATACGTCAGAAGATTGAAGAAGATATGAGTGGGGAGATGTGATGGAGGATTAAGCATGATAGGATTATGTGGCAGTCTTTTAAGAAAAAGACCAGTGTATCTACCAGGTTAATTCTACAACCCTGTGTTGAACCCTAATGTTCCTCTACCCTTTGGGAGAAGTCTGGAGATTTAATCTCTGCAGAAGGTGAGAGAAAATATTTCTGGACATCAGGCACAATGAAGGACCCAGACTGGACATTAAAGGAATGTTTACAGAATGTATAGACCACTACTTACTTTCCCCATGTGCTAGGCACAAAATTGGTAACCAGGTGGTTTACAATCCATATATGATATTGGAATAGTCTCCTCTCTGAAATGTGATGAACCCAAAAGAAAATTCACAAAGATATTCTAATGGAGTGTGTGTATGTTGAATTGATGGGGAATGGTCTTTTTCAATCAGATTCTTAGTTTTCTATCACAAATACAAAGTGACCCGTAAGGATCACCACACATTTAAGAAAAAAATAATCTAAGGAAAATATCTTAAGAAAATTATCTAAAATTAAATGCAGAAACAAAAGAAAAACAAGAAACAAATGTAAATTGAAGGAAACAGCTTAGATAAAGCTGGAGTAATCAAACTTAAAAGATCACCAGTAATATTTTTAGCCTTTTGAGTATCCCTAATAAAAGAAAAAAATGCTGTAATAATTATTTACCAAAAAAAAAAGGAAGTTAAAAGTATGATGGTAGTAACTAATACTTAGTAGAAATATTGGAAGAAAGATGTGAAACAACCTCCCAGAAGGAGAGAAAACAAAAGAAAATTAGAACACTGGTCTGGAGAGCCAATAAATGTTGTTTGTCAGAAGAGGGAACTCAGAGGCAATGCAGTCTGTTTTCACTAATTTTTGAATGATTCCTGCATGTTTCAGAGAGAGACAAGGCCCACGACTCTTGTGAATTGCTGATCCCTGGAAGGTGATAGTGAAGCCCTTGATTTACTCTTAGAGCAAGTGAAATCACTGATTCCTTAGAAGCTGAAACATGTATCTTAAACACATCCCCAGTGTCTCTGATGTTTGGCATTCAATTCTGTGATAATCCATAGAAACTAAGGGAGTCTTCCAGAGCTTTCACTTCAAGATGCTGAAGGAACAAAAGGCATCCCTGCCTGGGTAGTCAGGACTTTCCAAACAGCTCAGAAACAAAGGTAAAAGGGGAACCCTTCCAGGCTACCTGGGGAGGCACTATTCATTCCATCTATTTCCAGTGGTAGATGAACGTGTTATAATCTTTTTTCTGACTTTTTCCCTTCTAATCTATTTCACTTTGAGGGCTGAGAAAATATGTTAAAATTTAGGTATCCCCTAGGCAACAAGAATATCACTGGACTCATTTTTGGCAGGTTATTATGTATATACTTTTGTAATTTAACCTGACAGTCTTCCATTCAATGGTCCCAGTTTCATATATGCTTGTACTCTGTAAATTCTTGTCCGTAACCTCAGCAAGGTCATTTGGAAGGGAATTAGAGATAAATTTTCATGCTACACAATAACCACTTGTTGATTTGTTCGGCTCCAGTAAAAATAATATAAAAGTGTTACTTAGGAAATGATCCCAAACTAGTTTCCAAAAAGTAAAAAGTTCATTATTTTAACAAAACTCTGAAATAAAAGAATAAAAAGAATCACTTTACTTTTGATCTTGTAAAAGTATGCATCTTCTTTGCTTACATGATATAAACTCTCCTGGTATGTGTATAATGTGTTGAATGTAGTTTTAAAATAACCTATAACATAGGTGGAGAATATTATGAAATTTACTCAAAAACTTCCTAAAACTCTTTCTTATGCAATGTTAAAGGCATAATGTGGAGGACTGCCACTTCCAGCCACAATGAAGTAACAATTCTTGCCTGAAATAACTAAAAATCCAGGAAAAATATATGGAAAAATTGTTTTTAGAAACAAGGTAACAAGCAGCACAAGGCAGTGATCACTGAGAGAGCGAAAATAAGCAAGTGGAGCCCAGTGTCTGTCTCAGTTTATTGCCTGGAAGAATCCCAGATCAAAGCACAGGGAGTGGGACCTCAGCTGTTCTACCCTGGGCTCACTGGAGTATCCTGTGCACATGCACATCCAGCCAAGGATGTGAGGGGGTTTATACTCAGAGCTTTTGTATTCACATTATATGACACCTTCCTTTCCAGGTTTCTCCCCCCGGTGACAGCTCTGAATCCCTCTGACACCTTAAGCCAGTGACAGTGAAGATTTCCCAGAGAGCTCTTACCACCCCTTGCTAATCAACTGGAGAGTGGTGTTAGGGGCCAAGCCACATAAATGTGGACTTCACCCTCTGCAGTTCACTTCTTTCAAGGACTGAACTCTCCCAGATTCTGTGTGATTTAGGTCATTCCAATTCCATCAAATAACCATTTTATTTTTTGGTCCAGTATATAATGGTCATCAAAGTTAGAGTCGAATCCAAAACCAGTCATGTGAAATTATTATTCTCATAACTGTTTACACATGTTTCTCAACTTGAATTGGAGCATATATATAAAAATATAGGTATCTACTTATATTCATTATAAAACATGGCAATGCTTAGCAGTCTACCATCTAGTACTCATACTGGAAACATACAAACTCATTTAGTATACTGGAGTCTCAAATATTTTATTTTCTGATCATATTTTTTCACCCAGGTACATTATTGATGAATAAGTTCATAGTTATGGTCTCATTTTATAATCTTTCATAATTTTAAGCATAAAAGGTAGCAAGCAGAATAGGTGACATTTCCTTCTGTAAACAATCTTTGACCAAGCTATTCCCTATCTTGTTCATTTATTTGAATCTAAACATATTATTACCAGTCAACAGTTAGTATTCCAGTTTGAGACACAGACAAATAAATACAAAAGACATGAACGTATAAAGTAAGCGCTATATTTATTTTGGGACTCATCCATGTTGCTGTGTGAATCCCTAGCTCTGGCTCTTTGTTGCTGAGCCAGACTGGAAAAAAATATATATATACTATAAAATTCCAGTTGCACAAAATTCTATAAAACACAAACTGATGGAGTCACAGACAGCAGGCCATAGTTGCCTGGAGGTGGCGGATGCAGGAGGGAGGGATTGCAAGGGGGTGTGGTGGAACTCTTGAGGGAGTTGTGCATGTTTACTGTCTTGACTGTGGTAATGGTTTCACTGGCATGTACATATGTCAAACATTTATCAAATTGTGCACTTTAAATATACATTGTTTATTGCATGTCAACTATAACTCAATTGAAAAATTTAAATTAGAGTCATTAAAACATTAACGATCCCCTAAAAAAGAAAGTTAAGTACGTATTGAGATGAATGCCATTGGGGAAATACACAAATATTATGAAAGGTATGCCCCTCCTTCATGCAATGTTCAGAGACAGCCTCCTGGAGAGCGTAACATTTAAGTACAGATATGACGATGAGACAAAGTCACTTTGCTACACTTTGATGGAATGTTTTCCATGCAGAATGAACAAACTATGCAAAGACAGACTATAGAGACCAGTGTGACCAGATTATGATGAGAAACTAGCATGAGATGAAGGGGAAAGCTCAACAGGGATCGGATCATAAATATCCTTATCTCTATGGTATGGAATTTAGACTTTTAAGTATGAGAAAGAAAAATCTACTGGATTTTTTGTAAGGAAATATGATTTAAAATTTTAAAAATAAAGTCATTCTGTGCTAAATGGAGAAGGGAGTATGAAACTAGCAGAAGATAAGCAGGGAAAAGTTGCTTTCATGGGTGGTTGATTGGAATTTTGCTGATTGGGGAGGTGAAGAGAAAGTGAATTAGATTAAAAACATAGATTAAAAATACAATCTGAGCGTACAACAGAGAGATTTAAAATGATAGATTGAATGTATGTGGCTGATGAACAAGGTAATTCTTTGATCCCTTTGCAATTCATGATTATTACTATAATGATGGGGGGGGTTGATTAGGAAGTTGGTTATTTCATAATCCATCTGATTATAAGAAGTCATATTTGTCATGCATCTTAAAATAACTTGATGAGTTTCTATACGTTTTAGCAAATTCCTCCTGTGCATTTTAGATATGGCACCAAAACCACAGTCAGGGCTGGTATATAGCTATTGTCTTGTACATCTAAACCACTTGTGTAAATGTTGAATTTCAATACTTCTATACTGGTTGGTCACTACTCCAAGTCCTGATATGCTCCCTTTTCCTCTCTCAGGACCTCTAGATTTTCTTGTGATCCAAAAATTAGAGGACTGAAACTTAGCATGGTAGGAAGTGTCCAGAACTCTGCTCTAGTTTTATGGTTTAGTTCCTGTGTCTACTCAGAACGCTAAAGCCCAAGCCATGTATTTTGGATAGTACACGAGACCAATTCTTTACAATTATTCAATTTTTCTCTAGATAAAATTTCCTAGCTATATTCATGACACCTTTTAGAGCATTTTTCCATCTCTAAAAAATATTGTTCTAATATTTGTACTGTGATTACACTACATATATGGATATATTTAGAGACATTAAAATTCTTCACAAAATTGAAAATAAACCAATTTTATCCTAGGTCTTAAAATAGAATTTTATAATTTTATTTATATAAGTTCTATACATTTCTAAAGAAGTTTATACTTCTAGATTTTATGTTTTAAAAATGTAAGTGGGAATTTAAAAATAATTATACTTGCTATGTGCTATTAAAATTTAAGAAAAATATTTCTTCTCTCACATTTATTGGTGCAACTGACCACCTTACTAAATCTCAGAATTTTCCAGTGGTTTTCATCTTCCTATGCTTTGTGCTTAGTAAATCAATTTTTTTGATGAGTAATGATCATTTTTGTCCTTCTTACCTATATTTATATTTCTTGTGTATATGTTATATACATCAGAGTTTCAATTAAATAATTATGGCTTCTTTCTCTGCAATTGTAGAATTACACTCCTTTACTCCCCTCAAATCAGATATGACTATGAGGCTTGCTTTGAACAATATTTATGCATGTCAGAATGGTTAGAAATATTTCATTATGCCCCACCTAAAGAAGACTATACAATCCTGCATCCTGCATGTATTCAATATGCATTATGTCTAGAAGAAATTCTACAAAAATATGCTAAATGATTAGTATCAATCCCTATTTTCAGCTCAAAGGGATTTTCCTTCTTATAATTTTTCTATGAAGAAATGTACTTAAATTATCTGATTCAGAAAATAAAATTCGATGCCATTTTTGCATATATAATTGTGTGTATACATACATATCTATTTCTATTTAAGAAGACAATAGTGCTTAAAATTAAGCAGAGTTGAATCTAACAAGTATATCATCATATACATATGCTTTATGTATGATATACATCCCCCCCCACATACTTTCTGTTGTATAATAAACTCCTTGAGAGAAAAGGATTACTTATTTTAAAATTTTTCTTTATATATCACATGCCTAGTATAATATCTGGTTTAAGAAATATTTCTTGACTGAAGTTCTAACTGTAAATGCTACTGTATATCTTATAGTTTCTGCACTATTGATGTGGTCAAATAATTTGTGCACTTAAAGTATGAAAGGTTGTAAAACTTGCCACTGTTTAAAAATTAAAAAAAAAAAAAAACATTTAGTTTTCTTTCCAGCCATAATAAAACAACGATATAAGCAAAGCTTTAAATGACTATATAAATGTGTGTAATTCTCTGTTTATAGTTTAATAAGTACTATTATTATTTCATGAGGCACCGTTAACTTTTATGGTGGTTTTTCTATACATATAAAGTCACTGCCCGTTTGATGTACTGGGAATTCTTATTTTAAGATTAATAGAAATAATTGCATGCACAGGGCTCTGGTTATTTTTTTGTAAGAGCATATTTTAATTGAGTTTGAATGCCTAGGCAAGGAAATAATAATTAGAATACCAAACATAAAATCAATCATCCTTATCCAGGACTGTTCATTTGTGCTAATCTTTAGGATTGGAATCATTAACAAATAAAATATATATCCTGAGCATGAAAACCTGAAGGCAATGGATTTATCCCAAGTCCAGTGGTCTTACCTCCTTTTATTTAAATTCTCTTGTATAAAGCATTGCATAAAACCTGGGAACTTGCCTGCTGTGTAACTATTCTAACTCCAAAGCTAACTTTGCTCTATCTCTAGATATTTAGAAACAAAATGTTCTTTACAAAAGTTGTCAGCTTAAGGTAGAAAATTAATTTCTTCTTACTCTATGAAATAAGTTTAAGGAGTGTAGCTAATGATTTTTAAAAATGTGATGTGATACAAGAATGATGTAAAAGAAATGAGATGAGTTATAAGGTAATAATAGATGAAAAGTAGTGATAAATATAATTTGTATGGCAAAATAGCCAATACCTGAATCATAAGCACTCTAAAAATTATAGTTAAATTATAAGAAGAGTAAAAGTAATGCTATTAATTTACATAAATATATCATATCTAGAAGACATCCATTCCATATGTCTGGAAGTTACCAGAAAAGAATCTTAAGGGGGAGAATATACTTATTCTCAGATGCCTTATGGATTATTATAATCTCATTTAAAAATATAACTGGAAACTATCTTGATATTTTCAGTGTGAGGGCTTTGGGAGGGAAATCAATTATCATGTTATTTCCTCCTAACTTCCTTTTAATGCCTAAAATCCAAAAATCATACTTCCACCTGTTCCAGGGTTCTCAGCTGAAGAGGCTCATGGAATGGATGCCATTGATGATATAGCTCAGCTCTCTGTGATGCCCAGATGTTGTGCGCTGTATTTTTAATCTTAATTTCTAGAAAGGTAAATATGAATGTTCAAGGTGAACCCATCAATTGGTTCTGGGAGACCAGGTCCAAAATCAGGAATATGAGAGGAAGCCATTATTGTGAATACGGCAGACTTTTCCAGCAATTACATACTGGTTTCTTCTAATACATATCCTTGAGTCTTTTTCTGACTACTATCTCACCTTGTATCATAGTTTCCAAGTCGCACCATTCTGCAGATATTCTGGTCTCCCAGTTTCTTAACCATATGCAACTATTTTCTCAGCTGTGGGCTTTTCACTTGTTTCTTCTAACTGGTATATGTCCTTCTATGCTTATTGCCACACTTAACCTAGGGGATCAGAGGGGGTCTTTTTCTGCATGCTGAAATTTCACAGGTAAATTACTCTGTTGAAATTAGCATCCTCCCCCTGTGTGGTCTTTCATATCACCCTTTAATCATCCTGCAAAGACTCTATTAAAATCTGTAGTTTTCTTCTTTGTAGAAGAAACATGTAGGTTTACATGTTTTATTCTGATTTTGCCATCAGAATTTAAGATTCATAAAGGCAACATTTTTTAATCCTCATTACTGTTGTATCTCCAGTGACTAGCACAATCAATATATTTGCAAATGAATAAATTTAAATAATTCAATAGTGAAAAGTGAGCTTGGATATATGATTCCTGAATGTCCTCCTCCCATTTCACAATTTTAAAACAGAATTATCAACTACATTAAACAATTAAATATAATTGGTGAATACAGGTAAGTTGTTATTAAAAATGAAAAATCATATACATTATTAGCATTAACAAGAGTTAATGTTGTTGTGAAGACATCTTCATGCTCATATTACAATTAATTTTCAAAATTCTTGTATACTAAAGCAGAGAGGCCTGAGAGTGTAGGGTCTGGAAACAAGCTGAGTTTAAATCCTAGCTTGACACCTTCTCTTTATGTCACTTAATTTCTCTGTGACTCAGTATTTGTATCATGAAGGTAGGATAATAAAAAATATGAAATAGATTTTTATGGACATTAAATAAATACATAAAATGATTAGAATATGAAAATTATAATTATGTTCTGTCTTTAACACTGGAATATTCACTAATCATTTGTTTACATATCTAAAAATGAACTACACAGAGAACTAACTGATTTCTTAGTAAATTGCTCAGAAAAGTTGTGATCCAATGACAGAATTTATTATATCTTCATGATATCAAGTCCCATGGCAAATATAAATACAATATTTGTATTTAAATTTGAGCCACATTTATTAACCTAAATCAGTCATTACATTGATGTCTTTACTTTATAAATCATGGATTTTTTTCCCACGATATAATTCTAACTCCCTTTTCATCTATTTTACAATAAACTGTCCTTCAACTTGAACACAGGAAAAATTTACTGCTTTTTAATAGTGTGTGATTATCTTTTTTATTTATGCCTACAGCCAAAAGGATGAATTTGCTGTTTAAACTACATGACTCATCCTAGACAATAATTGTCATTCTACAGCAAAAGCTTCACTTTCATTTTTACTCTAGGCAAAATATGTCTTTATTTGTTTCGAACAGAGAGAATGGAAAGAGATGGTAAGCCTAACTATTTGAATCCTGGGGTAAATATTAAGAACTATGTTTAGGAATTCAATGTCTCATTTTTTTAAATGTAAGTTTTATCCTTATTTCATTTTTAAAGCAAAGAAAAAAAGTTTATCATAATTGTGGAAGTATGATTGAAAAGATTTGCTCACATAGAGAAAATCATTTATGGTTATCCATAGTTTAAAAAGTTTATTTTAAAAGAGAAATGTAGCTGATTTCACAATTTAAATAGATAATAAGGATCAGAAGGAATGTTAAAATGAATCCAGATGACAACAATAAGCATAAAGATTCATGAGAAAAGATCTGCATAAATAATGGCTATAAGTTTCTCAAATTTGAGAAAAAACATTAACTTATACCTCCAAGAAGTCCATTCAACTCCAAATAAAATCAAACCAAAGGAAATCACATGGAGACACATTATAACAACACTGCAGAAAGCCAAAGCTAAAGAGAAAAGATTGAATGCTGCAAGAGAAAAATGATACGTCACATACACAAAACAATGAATCAAATAATGGTTGAGCTTTCATCAGAAATAACAGAAGCCAGAAAACAATGGAATGACATATTCAAATGTTGAAAGACAAAATCTGTCAAGCAAAAATTCTTCATACATTGTAACTATTCTTCAAAAATTAAGTGAAATAAAGACATTTCTAGACAAACCAACAGTGAAAGAGAATTTGCAAGCAGACTTACATACAAGAAATTCTTAAGGAAAAATTGTTGAAATGATGTCAGATGGTAACTTGAATCCACAGAAAGGAAAGAAAAACACCAGAAGTTATGTTATCTAAATTTATTTTATAGTCTTAGAACCATTTAAAGTAAATAGGAGAAATAAATACACCTAATGATATTGTAATATATAAAGTAAAATATTTTTCGAAATGTAAGAGAAATAAATGTGCCTAATAGCATTGTATTAATATATAATTTTATATGAAAATATAGTGCTCTCTGCTTAAATAAAGTTATTTATAATTTCAATATCTTTCATTTAGACCAACGGTCTCCAACCTTTTTGGCACCAGGGACCGGTTTCATGGAAGACAATTTTTCCATGGACCGGAGGTGACTGATGATTCACCTCCTGCTGTGCGGCCTGGTTCCTAACAGGCTGCAGACTGGTACTGGTCCACAGCCCGGAGGCTGGGGACCCCTGATTTAGATTATGCTTTTTATACGCATTCATTGAAAACTCATTTCTTTTAAAAGACAAAACAGGGATAAATTTAAGTATACACTAATAAGGAAATCAGCTATGTTTCTTCATTTTATCTAACAGCTTTAACTTTTTTCTAAAGTCCATTTGTTTCAAGTATTTGAGTTAATTTTAACTTAATAAACAAGCACAGTTCCTTTCATAAACACAATTTTATTAACCTTTGTGGGAAAGCAGAAGAATTCTAGAAATTGCGTTTTTGAGAAAAACACCTATTTACATCATGGACTGAACAGTGTTCCCCCCAAATTCATATGAAGAAGTTCTAACCCCCAGTACCTCAGAATGTGACTGTATTTGGAGATGGGGCCTTTAAAGAGATAATTAAGGTAAAATGAGGTCATTTGGGTGGGCCCTAATCCAATAGGACTGGTGTCCTTATCAGAAAAAGTATATCAGGACACAAATAACAGAGACTGACCATATGAGGACACAGCAAGAAGTCAGCCATCTGTAAGTCAAGGAAAGAGGGCTCAGAAGAAACCAAACACCTTGACTACTAGCCTCTACAACTGTGAGAAAAATGTTTTTCACCACCCAGTCTGTGGTATTTGTTAGGGCATCCATTTCAAACTAATAGAACTCAATACCTCAATATTCTTACAATAATAACATAGAAACACAATATGATCTCAATCTTACTGATTATTTTCTGACTTAGTATTACTTTCTCAGTTAACTATGTCTGTTTTTAAGTTATTATAAGTTTATAGGTACTGTACACACATGTATACATACACATATAGACACACATATATATATATAATTTTGCTTTTTAATATTTTGATTTTTAGAGATAAAACTAAAAAATATCTAAAGACAACTGAAGATTTATTAATTACTATTCTTATATAATCCAAACAGTAACAAAAAATCATGTAATACAGAGATACCATGAAGCCAGTTGATATTGTATCAATAAGAATAAAATATGACATTTTACCCTCCTTTTCCTTTATATATGTTATTTTTCAAAGATTATTTTAATTGAAACAGTTTTTATAATGTTTTTTGTTTCATTTGGTTTTATTGTTCATTCATCTGTCATTATGAGTTATATGTCTTTCCAAAAGTATATACTTTTTGAAAGAGAATGTAATTAATAATGTGGTTAATAATTAACTAATATTTAATTTAGATAAGAACATAATGTCAGAACCTGAATAGCCCATGACTCTTATTAAAGTTCCTTAAAAATTCATAAAGTGTCTAGGGGTTTATATTTGCTCAAAATCATGACTCACCAAGATGTATGTCACAGTTAATACAGTTTACATATATTATTTTCTATTTTTGTAATATATTCCATATTATTTATGCTTAGTAATGTATATAAGTAGAAAGGTAGGCAGGTAGATAAATAGGTAGATAAATGGATATTGCCAAATTCCTCTTTCTAGAGTTTGTATCATTCTGTCTCTTCACAAGCAAGATATAAGAGTTCCAATTTCTCCAAACTTCACTAACAGAATATGTTTTAAATTTTAATCAATCTGATAGGTGAGAAATGGTATCTCAGTATATGCTGATTTTTTATTTATTTTATTAGGAGCAAGGGGTTGAGCATCTTTTATACATTTAAGGCTATTGGTATTTCTTTTAATCAAACTGTGCATTCATATTTTGACCATTATTCTATTCAAATTTGGGGTTTCACCTCTCAATTTATAAGAGGGAGGAAACAGAGAAGTAGACAGGTTCTATTTCTATATTTAGAGAATCTAGATTTCTCTGAATGTAAATTATTATAAACTTGAAACTATATGGCAAATAAATAAAACTAAACTTAGTAAAGGGGGAAAGCATTCCCTAATTTGGAATACAAACTCTAAATGTCTTTGGAAAACAATTGTAGATGAAAAATAATTTTCCCCCTACCCTTCTAGGTTCTTGGATAAGACTCTCCTGTAATAAAAGAGAGATTAACAGGAGAAAAACAAATAGAAGTTTAATAACTTGTATACCTCCTGGTTATATGGAAAATACCCAGGAAAACTGAGTAACTCCCCCAAATGGCCCAAGCCTCCACCTTAATTCCATCTCCAGGTAAAGATAATAAGAGGATGTTGGGAGGGGGGAAGGATTTCAGGAGGTTACAGGAAAAACACAGTAAACAAGGATATATTTGCTATGCAGATTTAAGTCGGTACCATCTTCTTTGATAAGAGTTTCTAGAGATTTGGTCATCCTCCTTTTCCTGGTACAGAGATGGAGACACCCTCACAAATGGAGATTTTCCTTGTAAATGTAAATGTCTCTTAGAAAAGAGTAATTTCTACTCTGTTTTCAAAGCTTCTCCTATGTCTGCTGTTTCTCAAAATAATCTTTATGCCAAAGAAGCATATTTTGTGGTGGCATATTCTGCTACCCTTCAGCTGCTTTGTGCTTCTGCCACGATCATAAAAAGACATACCTAGACTAGTCCAGTGTTCTTAAAAGAGGTTAATAGTCAGAGCAGAGCCCTTATGCCCAGGTGCCCCCGAAGAGTAGCCCACTCCTAGCCTAAAGCATGAGCAAATTTAGCTATGATCAGCACAATCCACAGATGTCCCAATCCTGGATCAGCTGACTTTCAGTCCATCCATGGTAACAAGAGCTAAATAAATACTTATATTGGGTTGGCCAAAAGGTTCGTTTGGTTTTTTCCATAAGATGGCTCTAGTAGCATTCATTTGTTTTAACTTCATTCAAAACAATTTTGTTAGATTGTATTGTGACAGCTGTCATATCAGTGTGCATTTAAAAAAAAAAACATCAAAATTGGTGAATATTTGTGTAGCCATTTTAATATTGAAGATGAAAAAAAGCAACATTTTTGGCATACTATACTTACTTATTTCAAGAAAGATAAAAGCACAACTGAAACGCAAAAGAAGATTTGTGCAGTGTATGGAGACGGTGCTTTGACTGATTGAACATGTCCAAAATGATTTGTGAAGTTTCGTGCTGGAGATTTCTCGCTGGATAATGCTCCACTGTTGGGTAGACCAGTTGAAGTTGACAGTGATCTTAATTGAGAACAATCAACATTATACCACGCGGGAGATACTCAAAATATCCAAATCAAGCACTGAAAATCATTTGCACCAGCTTGGTTATGTTCATTGCTTTGATGTTTGGGTTCCACATAAGTTAGCAAAAAAAACCTTCTTGACTGTATCTCCTCATGCGATTTTCTACTTAAACATAACAAAAACGTTCCGTTTTTAAAACAAATTGTGACAGGCGATGAAACATGGATACTGTACAATAATGTGGAACGGAAGAGATTGTGGGGCAAGCAAAACGAACTACCACCAACCACACCAAAGGCTGGTCTTCATCCAAAGAAGGTGATGTTGTGTATATGGTGAGATTGGAAGGAAGTCCTCTATTACGAGCTCCTCCTGGAAAACGAAACGATTAATTACAACAAGTACTGCTCCTAATTAGACCAACTGAAAGCAGCACTCCATAAAAAGTGTCCGGAATTAGTCAACAGAAAACACATAAACTTCCATTAGGATGATGCAAGGCCGCATGTTTCTTTGATGACCAGGCAAAAACTGTTACAGCTTGGCTGGGAAGTTCTGATTCATCTGCCATATTCACCAAACATTGCACCTTTGATTTCCATTTATTTAGGTCTTTACAAAATTATCTTAGTAGAAAAAATTTCAATTCCCTAGAAGACTGTAAAATGCAGTTCTTTGTTCAAAAAGACTAAAAGTTTTGGGAAGATGGAATTATGAAGTTGCCTGAAAAATGGCAGAAGGCAGTGGAACAAAACGGTGAATAAGTTCTTCAATAAAGTTCGTGAAAATGAAAAATGTGTCTTTTATTTTTACTTAAAAGCTGAAGGAACTTTTTGGCCAATCCAATATTTGTATAACCACGAGTTTTGTTCTTGTTTCTTTCACATTGTGGCAATAAATAACTGACAGAAATAATAGGAGACTCAGAAAATATGTATAAGCTAAAAACCAAAACACCCCAAATTTCATGTGCAGAGACAGTCCAAATTAAGCATTTGGTGTACATTCTTCCAAATCTGCAGATGTAATTGTGATCTTTTAAATAGAATTTGTTCATATCATACACTTTTCTAACCTTTTTTCACTATATATTGTGACTATCTTTTCATGTCAGTCAGCACATTTCAGTGATTGCATATGAAGTCAGTCCTCCATTTTTGGTCGTTGAGAGATTTTCTAATTATTTGCTAGTAGTTATTTCCTTTGGCTAGGTTCCCATAGTGGAAGAGCTGAATCAAGGGTATGCTTATATTGAGAGTTTATTAGTAAAACTATCAGATATGAGATCCAGCTGAACCAAGTCTACCAAGCTGACAGATCTGAAAGCAAGCTAAAGGTACACAGCAGGAGCAGTGTTCACATACGGCCCCGCTGGTTGGACAAGCCAGCAACCAGATAATGTACGGTGCCCCTGAGGTTAGTGTTCACCCTGTGGTGGCACAAGCTTTGTCTGTGTTCAAATGCCATCTTTCTTTCACATATTGGCTATTTAATGTTCTGGAAGGTTCTTAAACTCTGAGTTTCCTCATACATGTAATGTGGATAATAATACTTAATTCAAGAGCATTAAATGACAGGGGCATGTGATTGTTTCATAGTAGGGACATATTTCGTGTCAAATACAGCAGTAATAAAAGTATTAAAATATTTCAGGTATTACTCATTTTTCAAAGAATCTTTCTTATCAATTTTTAATTAATCATATGTTTTTGATTACCTACTATGTATCAGGCTCTGTGCTAAGCACTGGGAATAAAATGATAAGGATGATAAAACCAGTGTCTGTTCTCATGTAGCTCAAAGTTTAGAAAAAGAAATAAACAACAGACAAATAATATAAACATGCATATACAATTGCAGCAAGCATTACGAAAGTGCTATGTGATGATATCAAATTTAAAGCAGTGAGAACTGCTCTGACATCGAGGTTTAGAGAAGATATTCCTAAGGAACACTGTTTGAACTGAACTATGAGTAGATAATTTCAAATAGATCTTTTCATAACCCAGATGAGTGTTGTGTATGTGTTCGTGTGTGTATGTGTTGTACCTTACTATTTGGAAAAGTTTGGACTATCTGAATCTTTTAATAGGTATCACTGATTAATTCTGGAAATGTATTTGTTATTATTTTGTGAATGATTACATTTTCTTTGTTCTTCAAAGTATTTTTCCTGGAACTCTAATTAGGCCAATGTTGGGCTTTACACTCTTCTACATTTTTCCTAAAGTTACTTCTATATTTTCTAGTTCTATGATATTCTTTGTTGAATTTAGGATAATATCTTCAGCTCTATCTTCCAATTTACTAAGTCTTTCCTCACTGTTCATTGAGGTGCTAATTTTTATTGTCATGTATCATATTTCAAGTTCCAATTGATTATTTTCCAACATTGCTTTATTTGTTAGTTTCTTTTACCTTTGTTATACTTCACTCATTTCCTTTTATTCCGTAGAACATACGAAATGTGTCATTTATATTTTTATTTAATAATTTCAATATGTACATACAATATAGAGGTTATATTTCAAATAATTTTAAACCATCAATGTTTCTGTTTGTGTTTAGTAATATTTTTAAATTATTTGCTCATTACTATTTCTAATATTACATGTGGCAGATTTTCGAGGACTAACTTTAAACCGTTTTCTCCAGAGAGATTTGCTTTCTGTTTCTGCCAGGCACTAAGGCTTCACATTAAACTTTAAGTCAAATTTCTAGGTTCCTTGGTTGTTGACATTTTTATTATTGTTTTTATGGTTGTTGATATTTTTATTATTGCTTTTATTTTAACTGCAAAGATATCATTAAATATAGCTTAAACTCATGAAAAAGTGTCCTTTATTTAGGAATGGCCAGAGGGAAATTTTGTTCTTTTTTTGTTGAACTTATACTTCTTGCCTTCTACCTAGAGCCAAGTTTAAAACAGTCAATTAAGTATTCCCTGTTAATTCTGAAAAATAAATGTTTTCTAGTTCACTCACTGAAGAGAATCTGTATTATCTGGGTAAATCTGAGTTATCTCCTATATTATGAAAGTATAGTTCTTGCCTCCTTTGCTGTAGATTAATTGACGATAAGTGTGTGGGTTTATTTCTGGGCTCTCTATTCTGTTCCATTGATTTATGTGTCTGTTTTTGTGCCAATACCATACTGCTTTGATTACTGTAGTTTTGTAATATAGTCTGAAGTCAAGGAGTGTGATTCCTCTAGTCTGTTCTTATTACTCAAGATTGTTTTTGTTCCTTGGGGAGTTTTATGTTTCCATACAAATTTTATTTTATTTATTTATATATTTAGTTATTACATCTTTATTGGAGTATAATTGCTTTACAATGGTATGTTAGTTTCTGCTTTATAGCAAAGTGAATCAATTATACATATACATATGTTCCCATCTCTCTTCCCTCTTGCGTCTCCCTCCCTCACACCCTCCCTATCCCACCTCTCTAGGTGGTCACAAAGCACCAAGCTGATCTCCCTGTGCTATGCAGCTGCTTCCCACTAGCTATCTATTTTACGTTTGGTAGTGTATATATGTCCAATTTTCATCTATTTGTATCATCTTTAATTTCCTTCATCAGTGTTTTATAATTTTCTGCATACAGGTCTTGTGTCTCCTTAAGTAATTTTATTCCTAGATATTTTATTCTTTTTGTTGCTATGGTAAATGGGAGTGTTTTCTTGATTTCACTTTCAGATTTTTCATCATTAGTGTATAGGAATGCAAGAGAGTTCTGTGCATTAATTTTGTATCCTGCTACTTTACCAAATTCATTGATTAGCTCTAGTAGTTTTCTGGTAGCCTCTTTAGGATTCTCTATGTATAGTAGCATGTCATCTGCAAACAGTGACAGCTTTACTTCTTCTTTTCTGATTTGGATTCCTTTTATTTCCTTTTCTTCTCTGATTGCTGTGGCTAAAACTTCCAAAACTATGTTGAATAAGAGTGGTGAGAGTGGGCAACCTTATCTTGTTCCTGATCTTAGTGGAAATGCTTTCAGTTTTTCACCATTGAGGACAATGTTGGCTGTGGGTTTGTCATATATGGCCTTTATTATGTTGAGGAAAGTTCCCTCTATGCCTACTTTTGTGAAAGTGTTTATCATAAATGGGTGTTGATTTTTGTCGAAAGCTTTCTCTGCATCTATTGAGATGACGATATGGTTTTCTCCTTCAATTTGTTAATATGGTGTATCACGTTGATTGATTTGCGTACATTGAAGAAATCTTGTATCCTGGAATAAAACCCACTTGATCATGGTGTATGATCCTTTTAATGTGCTGTTGGATTCTGTTTGCTAGTATTTTGTTGAGGATTTTTGCATCTATGTTCATCAGTGATATTGGCCTGTAGTTTTCTTTCTTTGTGACATCCTTATATTTGAATCTTCTCCTTTTTTTTCTTGATGTGTCTGGCTAATGGTTTATCAATTTTTTTTTATCTTCTGAAAGAAGCAGCTTTTAGTTTTACTGATCTTTGCTATCGTTTCCTTCATTTCTTTTTCATTTATTTCCGATCTGATTTTTACGATTTCTTTCCTTCTGCTAACTATGGGTTTTTTTGTTGTTGTTTTTTCTCTAATTGCTTGAGGTGCAAGGTTAGGTTGTTTACTCGAGATGTTTCCTGTTTCTTAAGGTAGGATTGTATTGCTATAAACTTCCCTGTTAGAACTGCTTTTGCTGCATCCCATAGGTTTTGGGTTGTCGTGTTTCCATTGTCATTTGTTTTAGGTATTTTTTTGATTTCCTGTCTGATTTCTTCAGTGATCACTTCGTTATTAAGTAGTGTAGTGTTTAGCCTCCATGTGTTTTTATTTTTTACAGATCTTTCCCTGTAATTGATATCTTATCTCATAGCATTGTGGTCGGAAAAGATACTTGATACAATTTCAATTTTCTTAAATTTACCAAGGCTTGACTTGTGACCCATGATATGATCTATCCTGGAGAATGTTCCATGAGCACTTGAGAAAAATGTGTATTCTGTTGTTTTTGGATGGAATGTCCTATAAATATCAATTAAATCCATCTTGTTTAATGTATCATTTAAAGCTTGTGTTTCCTTATTTATTTTCATTTTGGATGATCTGTCCATTGGTGAAAGTGGGGTGTTAATGTCCCCTACTATGAATGTGTTACTGCTGATTTCCCCTTTTATGGCTGATAGTATTTGCCTTATGTATTGATGTGCTCCTATGTTGGGTGCATAAATATTTACAATTGTTATATCTTCTTCTTGGATCGATCCCTTGATCATTATGTAGTGTCCTTCTTTGTCTCTTCTAATAGTCTTTATTTTAAAGTCTATGTTGTCTGATTTGAGAATTGCTACTCCAGCTTTCTTTTGGTTTACATTTGCATGGAATATCTTTTTCCATGATTGAGTGGGTGCTGGTAATGTTGTATTTCTTAATATGTCTTGCAAATATTTTCTCCAGTCATTTTTAGCTTTATATTTTAATCATATGAAAAATTTTAATTTGTATATAGTGAAATTTATAAATATTTGATTTTTTAGTGGGGGATTTTAGCTTTGTATCACTCTTGTATTCTTCTAAAACATTTCAGGTTTAAGTTTTTATAACTGAATATAAATCTATGCTCCATTTGAAATAGATGTTGAATACAGGTGGGAAATAACATCATTTTTAATTTTTTAATAATATCCTTTAAAAGTTTTTTGTCAATATACAGCTCGTTGATCCAACACCATTTTTTCTCAAGGATTCAAAATACCACATTTTCTTTTTCAATTTTATATAAAATTTACCATTAAGGATCACTACAGAAAGTGAATAAATATTAATTTTGATTGAAGATGTGTAAGAAGTAAAACTATATAAAAAATCATTGGCCAAGGTTCCAGGTACAAACAACGGCACAGAGAGGTAAGCATTTGCAGGGGGAGCTCAGTAGAACCTGACACCCTGGTTGGAATCCTGAAGTGCTTCACCCTCAAGGTAAGTAAAATCCATAAACAAACATAGAATTCTTTCTGGACGAAGAGAAACTTACCCTAGCCATCAAATTATTTACTACAAAGAATTGTGCAAACCCAGTATCTGGCACACAATAAAAAATTCTAGGCATATAAGAAGATTATATAGCATGAATGACAAGTAAGGGAAGAAACTGACCACAGAAACAGAAAACCAGGGGTCCAGTTATTGGAATTCTTTAAATAAACTGTAGTATATCTGCTTGCTATGTTCAAAGAGTTAAAAGGCAAGATAGAGAAACAGATGCTATAAAGAAATGGGTGCTATAAAAGAGAAACGTGATAAAAGAGAATCAAGTGAAATTCTAATCCTGAAATATATAATAAGCAAAATTAACTCAAAAAATGACTGTAATGGAGAGATACAGATAGAAAAATAATTATTGGGAATATTGTCCAGAGGAAAATATAAAGAATGAATAATTAATAGAAAAATTATAGGGAATTAACTAAATAAATGTAGTAATACAATATACTAATGGTTTGGTAAATTAAATACCATCATGATGTCCATTATTTTCAAGCAGATCCTTAGATTCAAAGTTATCCCGATAAAAATCTTATGGAAAAAATTTTAATATGTATGTGTATAGAATTGAAAAGGTCAATTCTAATTTTTGTACACAATTTCACAAGACCAAGAATAGCTAATGTTATTGAGAGCAAATGAGAATAAGTAGGTCCACCTGATATAAAGATGTATTGTGAGACTTCAGTAATTTTAAAAGTGTCATTAGCCCAAGAATAATCATGTAAATAAAGGAAATATAAAGATTCCAAAAATATATTTACTTTTTTGTTTGTTATTATTTATTTTTCCAGCTTTATTGAAATATGATTGACAAAAAAGTTTGTATATATACATAGATTGTACATGTGATTTTTTAAGGTGTAAAAATGTGATGACTTAATAGACATATACATTATGAAATGATTACCATTATCATTTAATAAGTTACTAATATATCTATCATCGCATATAATTACCTTTTTTGTGTGGTGAGAACACTTAAGATCCACTTTCTTAGCAAATTTCAAGAGCTTTTGGGGCTTTTAGGGCTTTTAGGGCTGAACCATAGCACTTCTAATTTTTTCAATCAGGCTTTGGGCTCTAAGAATAGAAGTCCTGGGTTAAGAACCTGGCTCTGCTGCTTATTGGCTATGCCTGGCTTACAGTATTGGTATTCTGATCAGATCTTCCTAGATCCCTATTACCATTTTCTGTCTCTGCCTCTCCCCCTCGAGCACACACTTCAGTACGCTTTCTTGTTCTAACAGTCAGACTGCAGCTCTTAAGCAACTTGAGCCTGCATTGCCCTTATCCAGAGAGACCCAGACATTACTGGGAATTTGTAGCCCCCAGGGTCCCAAATTAATGACTAGAGAGAATGGAGGAATCAAGCTGAAATGTCTTTCTGTGGGAATTTGCCTGAGATCTCACCCTTACCTCGGTGCTCTCCCTTTCCTGTCCTGTTTCTTCTGCAAATTTTCTGATTGATTCTCCCTGTAACCACTTAGAAACCCTGGCACAGGAATCTTCATCCCGGAGCCTGTTTCTGGAGAGCACAACTGAAGACTTGGTGTAATATGAAACTAGTTGTGTAAATTCCTCAGTTTCTTCCACTGCAAAAATGTATTAAAAAAACACCCTAGTTGCTATGGCAATTAAAACGATTAGCACAGAGCTGGGTGTGTGCATACACATATGTATATATATTCTGATTTAGCTTCCTCTCATGAAATGTTTTACCTTTTGTTTCGTTAAGTAGTTATATTAACTTTATTTTATTGTCTTGGGTGACTGCTTTCAGGGAAGAAAGTATACTATTGTGCTATTTTTTACAAAGATATCTAATCAGTTGCAATAGGAATTGATTTTACAACACTGTTATCTTTATAGATTATAAAGACATACACTTATAAAAAAGGGACATAATTAATTGTTTTGTATTTTCCTTCATTTAAAAATTTTCTAAAGATGTAAATCCAGGAAATGAATACATAAAAATACAAAAAATCCAAGTATATTTTTGAAAGTACAATATGGCTCCTTTTTTTTAATCAAACAGCCCTAATTCAAATTTTGTGAAGTGTTGCATGAGCCTCTCACTACATGATTCCCGTTAAAGTCAATGATCCCCACAGACTGTAATGGGGATCATACAGTTCCACCCCCAGAAAGCCCTTTGCACATCTACTTATGTCTATAAAACTGCTTAGGCAACTTAGGTATTATTTTGTTTCAATAAGAAAAAAAAATGGTATTTTAAAAAGTCTTAATTTTCACCAAAAAAGCATAGTCTAAAACAGTTGAATAACGTTTTAAAGAAAGAATGCCCCACATAATTGGATGTTGTGACTAAGTTTTGGCACCACTTAATTTCATCTCATGAAGTAAAATAAAGAAGTGTAGTTTAATGACATGAACATTTAAATAAGAATACAGCATCTAATACCAAGACCTGGTCAGGTGATTCCTGATTGACAGTACTGGAAATTTTATTATTTCCACCACTTCTCTATTTCCTTTGCAAATAAGAGGGGTCATAGAACAATGACCTTTTTTTTTTCTGGAAAATTTAAAGGAGCAAAAAAATACTAAATCATGTGTTTAAAATTTATGAAACACAAATTTGGTAATTTTCAACCTTATTTATCATCTCTCTCTTACAAACAAACACACATTTGCAAACACAGATACACACACACACTGAGCATGAAGATGCATGAACACTTTTCATTTCTAAGTGGAAACAGTATATCCTGAATGTAAGCTCTACCTTCTGTAGAGCTAGACTGCTCAAATGGAAACCTATCCCTTAATAGCAAAGTCTACTTCGATAATATCAAACCTCACAATTTTCCTAGTCTATAAAATGGGGATAAGAGTAGGATTTATATTGTAGGGTTATTATATGAAAATATATGTGTTAATATGTGAAAAGCACTTAGAACAGTGCCTAGTATGTTAAAAGATCTCTGCATATAAGCTAATAATTTGAATTACCCATGTCCATATTTCAACTAGGTGATTTACATTATGTACACTTTGCCTAAGAAGAATGGGAAGGAAATGAAAATATGTGTGTTAATCCTAGGTATAAGACACTGTGCTTGGTACTATATTGTGCATTCTGTAAGTAAGCAGCAAAGCTGTATTAATACCTTTATTTTGACAGATAAGGAAACAAGTTCACAGTGCTTAAGTAACCTTAAAAGGTCATGAACCTACCGAATGGTGGATCTGTGAGTCGAACTTAGATTTTCTGGAAATGTATCAATTCATTTCCAAGTAAGTGATATTCATATGCTAGATATGTGCTATATAATATCCCTGAACAAAACAGACAAGGCCCCTTCTCTGATGCTTCACATATTCTAGTAAGGAGAGAGAGAAAATAAACATGGTAATAAACACAAGATAATTTCAACAATGATAATTATCTAAAGAAAACAAAATGAGATCATTTAAGAAATTGTAACGAGAAAGGAGGCTTACAGTAAATAGAGTTAACAGGAGAAACACTCAACAGAGTTAACATATGAGTTAAGAAATTAGGGTTGTTGGAGGTGGTTAGATTTCAAAGCAGAGAGTACTACAAGAGTAAAGGGCTTGATAAGAGAGAGAAAGATTAAAGATGCTAGCTTGAGCAGTTGATTAATAGTGGTAAGGATTACTGGGAAGAGAGAGGAACCAGTTGGGAATCAAGTACAATAATTTGATCTTGGACAAGTTAAGTGTATAATATCTTAACAGATATTCCAGTGGAAATAAATCAGCAATTGAAATATAGGTGTAGAGCTTAGGAGCAAAATCATCTTCGTATGTATGATGTGAATTTTGTTGATGGCACTGAATGAAAAGGATCTGGAGAAGAAAGCACAGAAAAGAAGGAGGCACAGGCACAAGGCTTGGGGTACTCAAAATTATAAGATTAAACAGAAAATATATTCAGTAAAAGAAATAAAAAAGGGGCAGCCTGGTCTAGACAGAAAACAGATTGTATTGTCACAGAAGTCAAATGAAACAAGTTTTTCAAAGACATGTGAAAGATTACTTCAATGAGAAGCTATTAAACAGGAAAGCATCAAGAGCATAGAGGATAGTTTGCAACACAGATTTCAGGGATTGATGTGGAGTGATGTGGTAAGAGGTCTGGTTGCTCCGGATTAAGGGGAGACTTCGGGGTAGGGGATTAGAGGGAGCTGGTTGGGACAACTCTTTCAGTGGGTCGTCTGGAACAAGAGCAGGAACCTGGTTAGTAGCAAATGAAGAGGTCATATAGAAAATGTAAGAACAGCTTAAGAAAATAATAGACCACGTTGTTAGGTAATGAAAATGAACAAGTAGAAAGAGTTAATTTGATGATGTAGAAAAGAGAGAAAACTTGTCAGAGCAAAATGCTAAAGTGATTAGAATATACTGAATCTAGGGCACGAAGAGGAGTTAGGCTTAGAAATGTGTTCTTCATTTTAGGAAGAGGAAAAGGAGAAGGTTTAATTGCTGCTGCAGGTGGGTTGGTAAATTTGATTATGGAGGATTATGGAATTCTCACTTGATTACATCCCTGTTCTGAAACTAGTGTAGAGTAAAGCCTTAATCTTCTTTTGGTGGGTTAGACGTTTAAAGAGGGAAGAGAGAATGCAAAATGGTTGTTTTGGAAAGTACAGAAGTAAACATACTCACTAACGTGACGGAAGATTCCTGTAAAACATAAAGTGTATAAGCCAAATCAAAGGACACATAACCAGAATTACATGAATCAGAGATCAAGATTTGCTAATAATTTCAAGTAATTAGTCATTTAAGAGGGGCTGAAGAATTAGTGAGAGAGCTAGGATGTTGAGGACAGCTATGTTGGTCCTATATTCCTGTACCAGACATGCACTCTCTGGCCCAGAATAATAAATGAAGTCTCTAATGAGGTCTGCATGTCACCTCACATAGCAGGCAGAATTTACGTAATGGAACATATCTGTTTTATATTATAGACAATTGCATAGCTTACATGACTTTATCCAGTGAGCCATGTCTCAGGTTTATTTAGTATAAGATATACTTTAGGCAGGGAACATTCTATAGATATGTCCTTCCTTCTAATAAATACCCTCGATTTACTTTCCTGGAAGTGCAGTTGACAAGGATATTAGCCTAGATGCATGTTCTCTTTTCTTCCCTTGCCTCAAAGGAGTTTCCCCACCTTCCCAAGGACGCAACACAATACATGCCAACAGTTTTAACCCCTTGCTCCTCAGTGCTCATTTGCAGTTTGTGCATTTATAGATTTTAAATGAGAGAAGTCATCATGCTATTTGTTGCCATTATTTGTTTGTTTTATAAAAGTAGTAATGTTAATAGATTGGAAGTCTTGAAAAGATTTAAATAATATTGGAACGAGGGATTCTAGAGTAAAAATACTTAAGAGTAGTGGCCTAGTGGTGCAGTGATTAAAGTTAAATCTTTAGAGATGGTGTAGTTATTAGTGATAGTAAATTTAAGATAACCATGGGAGTGGAATGTGGAAGGAGAATAAAGGAAAATACTATAGGAGGTAAGGAAACCAAAGAATTGAGAATCTGGGTTGAAATCATACACATATGAATATACATATCCATTCATATATATATAGATATATGGATATATATACATATATATTCAGTTGAAACAATCTAAAAGCTATCATATAGAAGTTAAAATAAAATGTGTTTACGTTGAACTTTTGTGAGATATTTTTTGAGTTAATTTTCTGGAAACTATCTTAATCAATGTTATTATTCTAAAGCCATAGAGCTTTTAGGGCTTAACCATATTTTCTTTAATGAAATCTACCCTTCAATGTTTATTCACAATGTTCTAATTAATTGTCAAGTGCAATTCATCAAAACAAACTGGGATACAATTTGCACAACGTTGTGTAGAATTTGACCTTCACCAAATTTTCCTCACTAAATCTTCCTCATACTCCTTTGAAAATGCCCTCCTAAGTCAAATGTATTTCTCAGTTGTCTTGTACGTCAGGAGGAAATACAACTAGAGGAAATGAATGATAGGTTTACATTTTATATTAAATATTCAGTCAGCCCTCTTCCATTCAACAGCCGACTCACACAGTCCTAAAAGTATTAAGAAAAGAATGAACAGTGGAGGTAACACTGTTTGCTCCTCATAGGACTAGGTTTCCCTCCTTTCAATCCACTAAAAAAAAACCTGGATTGTGATATGTGTGTATTTCACACGTATGGCACACGTGTGTATTTCACACTTCTGACTCTAACCATACCATCAGAAAGAGAGGAGACAAGTGTAGGACTACATGGCATAATTGGCAAGATCTTCAAAAAGGAACGAAAGATTCAGCTGAGTTAACAAAAATATACGCATTAAGTTTCATAACAAATACCTATCAATCTTAAGAACAGCTCAGGTAATACTAGGAATGCACAAATAAACTAACCAGAATCACGGAGGAGAAAATCCTAGAGTGTATAAGAAAATGTCTGGGGTGGGAATGTTGGAAAGATGGGTTGAACCCAGACTTTCAAGGATTATGAAATATAGAGCCATCAAATAGTTTTACACCAATTTTAACTAGAATCATTGAGCCATAAAGAGGTAAATGCCCACTGAAAGTTGCAGATTGTTGTAACTAGGCAAAACAATGCCCTCTTCTCCCAAATATTATACATACTGTTTCTATAAAACTAGAGAAAATAGAGTGTATAACATGTAAATTGAATATTCCAAAATGTTTTTTCCCTAATGAAACAATAATGATTGTGGTAAAACTAAGGAATCTGAGAAAAGAAAACAAAACAAAACAGAATTTCAGCATTTCTGTAGGCAGTATATTGGGTGAGGGGCGGAAGTGACTAGCAATTGCAGCAAGGCAAGGTATTAAGCGGATGAGGTAAAGCAAGAGACGAATTTGCTCAAATGCAAAAATAATCCTTCTTCATAGAAAATTGGACAAGTTACACTTTTTCAATATCCAAAATGGATTACTCTAAAATGGAATGATATCAGTCTTTGATTGAAATATCAGAAAGAGAAATACTAAAATCCTTAAGTTCAGAAATTGAAGGGGAAAAGTGAACCAGATAATTGATCATCATTTTGACACCAAAGGAAAGAGAATTTTAAGGAAATCTTAATTCATTAAAGGACTGAGAATCTGAAAAGTATTGATAAGTGCTCAGGAGAAAATGAATATCTATGAATCAATTCCAATGCTACGTTAGCAGTAACAGGAAGAATTCAACAGGGACAGATTTATGACCAGAGTGAGGAAGATCATCGACAGCAGGGCAACGGAAATATAATTTAGCTAGATGGTGTGATAATAAAAATGTAATAAAAAGGTCAAAGGCTTAGAGACTCATAAAACATTTTGAAAGGTGAACAATGCGTATTATATTAACCAGACAATAAAAATATGAATATGATGTAGCTATATTCTAAAGTTTAGGAAAATGCTCTTTGCTAACCCATGCAAAATTGAAGTGATATGCATGGCTAGGACATTACCCAGTAAACCTACTTGATGTCTCATAGAAATGAAGGCAACATTGTTTCCAAATGGCAGTTGATAAAAACATAGGAAGGTAGTGGCCTACTGTAATATGATATTAAAATTCCTCTAATTCTGAAGTATTATGTTGATCAAAAGAGTAGCGAGCAAATATTTTTTATTTTACTACTAGCAGTAAGTAATTTTAGACTGAGGATAAATTTTAAATTGAGACTCACCATAAGAACACATGTTTACCTAAATGTTTAGATATTTGCGTTCAGTACTAATAGTTGCGGAGAAAGTGACGCAAACAGAATGATCTATTTAGCCTTAGCCTCCCAACTATCACACACACACACACACACACACACACACACACAAATTCCATATTCCTCTTATATACTTTATTTCATATTGATATTTACATTTTATGTATTCAAACTGACAGAACATGTCAGTAATTGATATTAAGAATCACAAACTCTTATAAATCAATAATACAAAAGATAAATAATACAAATGAAAAATAGGCAAAAAAAAAAGAAAAATAGACAAAAATCCTAAAAAGTTAGTTCACAGAAGAGGAACCACCAGTTGCTAAAAAGATTTGAAGAGAAGCTAAACCTCATTAGTGATAAGGGACACGTGCATCGAAATTTCTTTTAAAATCGCATTTTTTACGCATTCTATTGGAAGCAATTAAGAACTCTGATAACACCAATGTTGGAGAATATATGGATCAATAGGGCTATTTATTCATTTTGAAGGGGTGGGGAGTATAGAATGCTTTAGAAAATGAATTAGCGTTACTTTTTTTTAAGTTGACCAGTCACATTCCCTACTACTCAACAATTGCACTTCTTGGAATAATCAAGATAAATTTTAGCAGATTTGAACCAAAAGAAAAGGAAAATGATATTTATACTATTGTTCGGTTAGTAATGGTTACAGCAGAAATAGTAGTTATAATAATAATAATTATTATAATAGAAATAATAACCTGAAGATAATTCAGATGCCCATTGATAGGAAAATTGTACACATAATTTGTGGTCTATTCATATAATGGCATAAAGTTAGGGGTAGTTACACAACAATATGAATTCTAGTAACTTAAAACTGAGTTGCCAAAAAGGAAGTAGAGAAGAAAGAATATAATATATTATAGAATGTTCAATCAAAACTAAATCATGTATCATCTGAACATACATATATGTGTAATAGAAGTTGAAAAAATTAAATAGGAGGGAAATGATGAAACTAACTAACAGAAAAACATCTGGGGAGGTACTAGGTTCAGGGTATAGGGAAGAGAATATGGGAAATATAAGAAACAAGTAATTTCGTAGTTATTTGAGAAGTAGGTTCCTGAATGTGGATCATATATAATAAATTTTAAGTTAAGTCATCTATTCACTCTTTAAAATAGCAGAGGGCTGTATAGAGGAAAATAGGATTAACCTAATTCTGTGCATCTGAGGATAAACACAACCATTAGAAGAAATCTTTGATAGTAATTTATGTAATGTATATAATTAGGAGGTAAATATTACAGTGAATACAAGCGTTAAATTTATCACCAATATTTTTATGCTTCTTTAGTTTGTGATAGTTAAATGTATGAACAGGCTTCCTTTCTGTAAGTCAAGTTTCTCAAACTTTCTTAGCCTCACATTTCACATGTGGAAAATTAGCATAATAAAATCAGTTTGCTTAGTTATTTGGGGCATTAAATGTAACTGTGTGTGTGAAAAATAGGACAGAGTATTTTCTCAGTAAATACTATTATTGTATTACAATTCCTGGCAGTGGCCTACATTCCCCTCTACTAATATTATTTAGAGAAGACATTCCATATTAAATCAGATGTTTTGGGTTTGGCAAACAAGCATTATCTATTCAGTTAGCTCCTCTTTCCAATGATGTCTTCAGATGAAAATCATAGACAGCTCAGTATTTTATAAAATGTGACTATATAGCATTCAGAGAGCTCCAGCAAATATCATCACTTCCTTTATATTATGCAATTTATAGAAGTTATTAATATAAAGTAATCTAGCTACAAGTAATTGATATAAAAGAGACTCGAAAAATTATTTAAGAAGAAAAAGGAGAAGCAAACTCAGGAAAAATTACCTGATTAATGAGGTAAAATGTGAGATTTGCTTACAAGGTGCTTGAAGACTTGAGATGGTCTTGGAGGAGTTCCTAAAAAACATTAGCATAGGAAAGATATAGTAAGAAAGCTAATACAAGTTTTACACATTTTTTCTAGGAAAAAATTGGGTTGAGTTAAAAAACAGCTCACTTGAGTTTCTTTTTCTTTTTTTCATTAAAAATATGAGACTTTACTAACTTCTGAAGATGAAAGTGTAATTTTTGAATTTGCAAAATTTATGAAAATGTTATGAAATTGCAAGATTTAATTAAAAAAAGGAAATGAAAATCAACCTAAGTCTGATCAGCAAGTTAGGAACTTCCAGTCATGACCAGTGTGGAAATCAATTATATATGGAGATGAAAATATTTCTTTTTTTTTTCTTTCACTTTGTAGGTTTTATTTCATTTAACTTTTTATTATGGACAATTTTAAACATGTGCATAAGCATATGGTGTAATAATCCACATACACCTAACCCAGCTTCAACAATTAACAACTCATAGTCAATTGTGCTTCACCTCTACCCCCACCCAACCCTCACCTACCCCATATCATTTTGGAGCAAGCATCAAGAGATCATATAATTTACTCCTTAAATTTTCCAATATGTATCTCTAAAAGATAAGGATTTCACAAAAAATAACCACTATAGCATTATCACACCCAAAATAAAATTAAGTCACTTGAGTTTCTTGAACTTCTGGTTCAAGCTTCTATCTACAAGATTTGGCTCATTAAGTGTTTTAATTATTTTAGGTACATATAGTAGTGTCCAAAAACAATGAGTTATTTAAATGAATAAAATAAATAAGAAAGAATTAAATATGTTAATAGCTGGAGATAGACTACATATGTTTTTAAAAACTTTTCTCATCTTATTTTTCTTGATTCTTGAAACCACAGTTCATGTAATTTTAGTTTTAATTTTTTATATCTAATATCATCATAGCCCTCCAGGTTCTTTCCTGTTCATAATTCATATGATTAGTTTTGATCTCTGGCCTCATTACTGAACATTCTGGCATATTTAATCACATTAACAACTTTTTTTAGCCTGTAAACTTTACCTAGGAGATTTTGAAGGATAGCATGAATTGAAATTCATAGTTTCTCTTTGTAGTAATTTGTGTCTGCTACAAATTCAGGGCCTATATGCTATTTAATTTAGTTTATGTAATTATGTATAACATCATCTTGCTCTGAGAAGTCTCTTTTAGTCCATTTAAATCATAAGTTTTAATTACTTTTCTGCATAACAACTACCTTTAACTTTTGCTCTATTAAAAACTAACAGTAACTTGAAAGTTATCATAGGTAAGGTATTGGTGCTAAAAATTATATGGAAGAAGCTATAAAAATAAGGACTGGTTTGCATAATTAAACTGATTAAACTTTAAAAGCATATCAAAATTTGTTTAAAGTTAATATTTCCCATGTTTTCAGACTTTACATTACTATCAATTGTTTATTAATAATTTCTTGATTATTTAATAACTCTCAGTCCACCTCTTCATTGTGTTATATGTGTCCATTATTGGAAAATATATGCTTATGCCCATATCCTCTAAAATTAACTGGCAAATACCCCATTAATTCATTGTTAAAAATGATAATTTAAAGGATAATTTACAACCAAATTAATTTTAGGAAGACAATAATAAAATTATTAGGAATGTTTTCAATTACCAATGTAAACTAAACCAAATTGTATAATAATATCTGAAAGCCATTTGATAAAATTAATTCTCCTTAACCCACCTTTTAAATAATTATTTCCTAGCCATTTAGTTCACCTAATATTGCTACTTATGACTCAGTCTATACAGTATATTTATTTTACTTTTACAATGAAAAACTATAGGTTTTCTATTAAAAGAAGGAGCAAAGTGTCTGTTAACACAACTGGGGTCTGTTAACACAAAGCTGTGGGAGAAGTAACAGTCAGGTATATTTGGAAAGCATAGAATAACTCAATTATATTTAGGACTTAAATAAATTTATAAAAAGTTTTGGTTTTCATATAACTCCTTTGGAAAGAAGTTTAATCTTAGTTATTATAGCACATGATGAGTATTAATTATTATTGAAAAATTGCTGGGATGATATAAAATGAGTTTAGAATGGAATGAAGCAACTATAACTTTAGTTAACCCTCTTACTCTTGGAGAAATATGTCTTTCCTATGGGGAAACTCAATCCTTGTAGTCCCTGTGATGTCACCACCCTTGATCCACACCAGGGAAAGATGTATGTCTTAGGTTCTGCTAGTCAGAGCTCTTCCTTCACTTTGGTACAAACACATAGACAGGAAGAAAATTTTTAATTATATAATTCAAGAAATTTCTCCTTTCGTTTGCCCCAGGTGTTTTGAGATGGATTTCTATAAGAATTCTAGTTAATATATAGTTTTAAAATTACAATTAAAGTTGTATAATCAATGATTGCTGATTTGATAACATGAATTATTGACCTCATTTGTATATTTCAGTAATAGCTGAAAAGTCCAATTTTTAAAAGGGTTAAGTAATTGATAACATTACAAAATTCTGTGCTAAAGAAATTTCAAGAGATTCCTTAAAACTAATCTCAGAACTTTTGATATGCTAATAAGTGATAGAACTCAAAGAAAGGGTCTAGTTTGCTGAACTATCCAGGTTTCTTTGAAAACAGAAAAATTTCACCATCCAACCAATGTCTCTCAGGATACTCATGTTCATTAATAGGGACTGGCAAAACTGGGCCAAGCTGCTTGTTTTTGTAAATAAAGTTTTATTGGAACAGTTACACACATTTCCTTTTTTTGTTGTTTTAGTGTATTTTCTGTGCATATTTTTGGGCTACAACAGCCAACTTGCTATGGAAACTGTATGCCCCATGAAACAGGACATATTTACCATCTGACCATTTACAGAAAAAGTAAATTGCCAAACCCTACTGATATGAAAAGTTTGGGGACAGCATATATGAACTTTTAAAAAAGAATTCAAATTATTGAATGAATCATTTAATCTGAACAAGACTATTAGCATATGTGACATTTTGGAAGGCTAGAGAGGTATCTGAAAACTATTATTCATTAAATATAGGCCATTTCTATACATACTCCAGTATTTATTTAATCTCTATGAATATAAGATACGTTCTTATCTTTTTGGTATCGTTAAGACTAAATAACTGTAGTAAAACAAGAGGCATGGAGTAGTCCAGACTCTTTCTTTTAACTTGAATTCAGTGGGTCTGAAAATTGCTAGATTATTTGCATAAGATCATATGACATATGTGTGCAAAAGTATATTTATTTATTTTCAGAAATAATTTAAATCTTGCATCTTATTCCATTAAGATGGGACAGATCTGACAGTTAACTCTTGTGCCTTTTTTTGTAAGACATATAGAAATTCTGAATGTGATGGGTTTTAATAACCAAATCTCTCAATCTCTCTGCAGACAAAACTGTAGACAGAATGGTGAAATTCAGCCTCCTTTAAATCTTACTTACTATTTTGATAAAATACTTATGTCTATGAACTACATTACATTTGACAGGAAAGGAGAAATATTATTAAAATATGTAAAGATTGAACACATCCAACCCAAACTCTGATTTCTCACACTGATAAAGTACCTTTCTCTGGCACCAATTTTTACACATAAGTTGATTTATAAAACATTTTATCCTAAATGCTTTTGAGATCATTTCCTTCAGGGGCTCAGAATAAAGTATTTATTTAGAAGTAAGCAATGATTTTAACATAGCAACTATTTGGAGTTATCCAAACTTTTAAATTCTGCCTACATCATTAATTTGAAAACATTTATCAGTGCCCTTCCTTTAGGCACTAAAGTATGTTTCCCTTTTGACCTGCCTTGCAACTCAGGAAAATTATTCTGAAATAATTATCCCAACAGAACTTAGTGATCAGTACATCAGCAGACTTGTATGTCTTGGGAGCAAAATCAGCAAATTAAAAGGGCATTTTATGAAGATCAGGTCATTTAGGCTAGTTCAATTCTTAAACCTGAAAGGAAAACCATGACAGAGAGCTATTTTCCTAATGTCCTTGAGTATACTGGAGCAAAATCTTCTCAAGTCTTTTACACAAAGAGCTCTGTTCATAAGAAATTAGGTCAAACTATTAAACTCACCTCTGTTTGATGTAAAATAAAACTGCTTATTGCAGATCTAACAAAACACTCGGTGTCCTATTAGGTTGCCTTCAAAGAATGTCCTAGATAACCTTAAGGTAATTTAAAGCACAAGCTAACTTCAATCCTGCTATAGGATTGAAGTCTGCTATAGGACTCAAGCACATTAGAATATATTTGAAAATGCAATGTTGCCAAAACATAGCCATTTCTTACTGATTATATGTTTCTTTTCAACTGGTCACCTGTGTTTTAATTTCTCTATGTTTTGCATATGGTAGAGAATGTTAAGATAATTAAAGGTAAAATAAAAGAACTAGGTTAATTAATGTTAAATCGATGAAGTTTTGAAAGGCATATTGATATACAAAGCATCAGTGCCTTCTTGTGTGATATAACTTGACTCCTTCTCTTTCCCTTCTCTCTCTCCTTTCTTTATCTCTCAGTGTTTTATAACCATAGAAAACTTCATGTGAAACTATATTTTCCTCTTTCATTTCCTAAAATGATAGAGGGGGAATTTTAATCTCCATTTTATCCCAAAATATTTGTAAATAATATTTTAAAATACTCCTTTAATTATTAAGGGAAAAATTACTCATAACCCAGATGCACCATCAAACAAAATTACTTAAGAACACTTGTATATTGATTCAGTATACTGTACTCTATCTTTCTTTGTCTATAAGACAAAGAAAGATACATTAATCCAATTGGATGTTGCCTATGCTACTCCACAGCAAGGCAGCAAGAAGAGACTCTTACATATTTTTGAAAATTACATGAAAACTATTAATTGACTGACTTCTATTAAAATATCTTACAACATAGTGCCAGGTAAGTTTGCTGCATGACAAAAGATCCTCAAACGTATTGGCTTAAATGTTATTTTAGTTCATGATCTGTGTGGTGTTTCTCCTCTCGGTCAAGCTCAGCTGATTCCAGCTAGGTTCACTCATGGGCTCCCTACAGTAGGCAGGTTATCTAGAGACTGGCTTGCACTGGATGGCCTCATTCACATGTTTTGTATTTGCTGGATTTTGGCTGGGACAACAGAGACTTGGTTCTCATCATCTCGTAGGCTAGCCTGGACTCCTTCACATTGTAGATGGATTTGAAATATTATGTTTTCTATTTTAAAATTAAAACCAATTGTTATGAATTAAAAAGGAATTAAAATGTAATTCAAATTTGATTCAGATTACAAATATCACACATTATAAATGCAAAATACGTTATATATATATATTTACAAAAACACCTGTTGTTTAATAAAGTACTGGGGTGATTTTTACATTTGATTTGGCATTTATTTTACAGGTTTATGGGTACTTAGATTTTTTTTTTTGAATTTTAAGGGCAAGTCTGCTTAATTAGAGATAAATAAAAATCAGACAAGATTTCAGATGGGATTTTAACTATATCGATGTTTATTCTATATGAATTTATTTTGGAGATAATATTTCTCCAAATATTGTCCAAATTGAAGATAGAAATGCTAGTTTTTTTCTCATATTTTTCTCTTGTTCTGGCTTGAAATTTTTTTCTACTAGAATTTAGTATTGGGATTTTGGTAAGTTGTACCATGGTTCCCAAGTTTTTATTTTCCTTTTTTAGGAGCTTCATATTCACCTGCTCCATTGACATCTGACTTTACCATGTGACTTGTGGTGTCTCACCCAGAAGGAGGATTAAACTTTACTTTCCACTGCTATCATGCTTGGTGATATGATTTGCTTTGATAAAATTTGAGCAAATGGTATTCATCACCTTTCAGCAGAAATTTTAAGAGATCCCTTCTATGATTCTACCATGGCTCATGTTTCCCTCTGCAAAAAGTTTAGGCATGTCTCAGATAGCATATTCTTCCAGTAGGGTCCTATACTGAAGGACATGTGGAGCAGATTCAAAGAAATCATCAATGAACATGTAAAATAAGACAGAAATAAACATTTTTTGTGTTAGCCCACAAAGATTTTTTAAAAACTATCACATGTTGACTGATAGAGAAATAAGTAATTAGAAGTAGGGTGCTTCCAATGTGAGAAAATCTATGATATGTGACTTTGACCTGGGAAGAGGCAGCATCTCATGTTAGAGGCATTGTATTTGGATGTTAGAGATGGCATTCCATGCTGCTGTGCAGTAGCAGCACACTTGGTAAATGGTGCCTGTGATAACATATAAAGAAAAAGCATGTATCTAATAAACGTGTGGTTTTAGGTGGAAATAAGGGAAAACAATGTTAGTAGTTGACATTGTTGCTCTTGGCTCTCCTAGACAAAATACTTAAAGAAACCAATGAATTTAGAAAATAATAGGCCAGATGCAAGAAGAAATGTAAAAAAATAAAGCCCAGAAATTCCAAGACTTGCAGAACTTGAAGATGAAATTATTATCATTGTTAACCCAAAACTGAAAGCCCCTAAGTGGCAAGGATAATTCAAGTGCAGCATCATGGCCAAAAACAAAATCAAGGATGTGGCCCAAAACCCCCAGAAAAAAATTCTGATTAAGATGGCATTTAAATACTTTTTTTTTTACATCTTTATTGGACTATAATTGCTTTACAATGGTGTGTTAGTTTCTGTTTTATAACAAAGTGAATCAGCTATACATATACATATATCCCCATATCTCCTCCCTCTTGTGTATCCCTCCCCCCCTCCCTACCCCACACCTCTAGGGGGTCACAAAGCACCGAGCTGATCTCCCTGTGCTATGTGGCTGCTTCCCACTAGCTATCTATTTTACATTTGGTAGTATATATATGTCCATGACACTCGCTCATTTCATCCCAGCTTACCCTTCCCCCTCCCCATGTCCTCAAGTCCATACTCTGTCTGCGCCTTTATTGGATTAAATGGCTCAAAGAAAACACAATAAATGCTGGCTCTCAAACAAAGTCTGATTAAACTCAGTATAGATGTAATTAAGCTAAATTTAATAACAGTATGGTTATTGCTATAGGCATGTCAAATTTATTGAAAGCAAATAAATTTTTTTACAGGTTTTGAGAGAGGTGTATGGCCAAAAGGACTACCGACCTGGATTAAAAGAGATCGCAATTGTCTGAAATTCAATATAATTTTTGGTTTCCAACCCCCCTCAAGTAGGAAGTCCTTTGGAATACCGAAATATTTCCCATTTAATTATTTATATATGGCCAAGGAGGATAATAGGAAATGAAAGACTTACTGGATAGCACAGCCAAAAGTCATGGCAAAGAACAGGCTAGGTGAAATTTCCCAGGAAGCAAAACTGGGGCCTGGCAAAGCTCCAGAGTTGAGACTCACATTTGCCCAGAGAAATTTCAGAATTTCAATTGACTGATTACTGCTCTAAGCTTTCCATTCTTTCCCTTTTTAATGGGAATGTTTATTGTATTTGTCTTGTCCCTGTTCCATCATTGTGTACTTCATGTTTTATTAAGGAGCAGAGAGCAGATAATTTGTTTTCTTGTTGTACTCTTTTGTTGTATGTTGGTTGTTTGGATTGCTTCTTGCTATTGTTCATAGGTCTCAATATCAAAAGCAGCCAGGCGGGCTTCCCTGGTGGCGCAGTGGTTGAGAGTCCGCCTGCCGATGCAGGGGACGCGGGTTCGTGCCCCGGTCCGGGAAGATCCCACATGCCGCGGAGCGCCTGGGCCCGTGAGCCATGGCCGCTGAGCCTGCGCGTCTGGAGCCTGTGCTCTGCAACGGGAGAGGCCACAGCAGTGAGAGGCCTGCGTACCACAAAAAAAAAGCAGCCAGGGATAACTAGATATAAATAGATACTATCATACAATTCTGGACTTTGGGACTGATGTTGTTATTGGATTAGACGGTTGGGTTTTCACCCTTAGGAGAGGGTAAGTATCTTTTCAAACTTAACGAAGAGAATTGGATCATAGATACTGGTTGATTATATTTTCTTCTCAAGTTTCCTTACCATTTCCTGAAGTAGAATTATGCTACATGCCCCAGTGAAGTCTTACATTTCCACATTATATACCTTGGCCAAGGATATATACGTGGAAGCAATTTATGTCACTCTTGAGAAATTTAAAAGTCATTGCTTGGTTCTACCATTGTTTTTCCTTTCTTTCCCAGCTCAAAATATGCCAAATAAAGGCAGCTCCTTTTTTAGCCTGGGCCCTGTGATAAAGAAAACATGAAATAAAACCGACCCAACATGCAATAAATGAAAAATAAATATAAATATCAATTAATTTATATAAACTATTTGATATTAATTATTTTGATATTTAAAAAATTAGATATCAAATATTTTTGATATTAAAAATATAAGGTGTCAGAGTTGTTTGTGTATTTGAATAACTCATCTAAGCTGATTTATTCAGACTCCTTTTGAGCACAGCCTAAACATTCTTAGAAAATTGAAGTATTAAATTTAAAGCACACGTGTTTATGTAGAGAAGAGGATCCATGGGAAGGCTAGCTGCCTAGACAGGCCTACACCCTGCTGGAATCAGGAAGTCTCCGCTCTTTATTTACCAGGCTACAAAACAGCACTTGTCAACACCACAGATCTGTATCACTTTAAGAATGAGAATAATACTAGCCTTTATTTCTTAGGGATTTTAAGGAATAAAAGTATCTGGAAAAATATAAATTAGTATAAAATAACATTTTCTGGTTCTTAATTATATATAATATAGTATGTCTTATGTGACTGGCATCTTGGTGTTCTTATTGATTTATTTAAAACAAAGGAGGTCACATCTGTATAACAATATCGATATTTTAAGGTTTCATATCAATATTTTTAAGGTTTTACATAAGGTAGATTAATGTTTTATGAATTATTTTAATGCTTTAGGAATATTACAATAGTATTTAAAATGTACAGTACATAGGGATGTCATAATTAATGAACTGCTGTTAAATAGACTAATTTTGTTGAGGCCAATTTGACCGTTGTTAAATAGTCAATTACTGGGAGTTAGAGCTGTAATAATCAAATAGTCTTTGATATTAATTAGAGTTTGACACTTCTATTTCTTTAGTTGTGATTCATCATTTTCATACTTAGAAAGAATTGGCCTAAGTGGACTTAAACATCTAATAGATAGCAAGACATTTAAATGGCAGAAACAGATTTCTAGATACCTTCTCACACCTCATTGCCAGTAAACCTCTTCTTTCCCCATTCTCCCCAGCTCAGTAAAGCCACTCGCAACTCCTATGCTCCTAGATGCACAAGATAAATCCAGGGAACCATCCTTGAATCCACTTTGTTCCTCTCTTGACATCTAGACTCTAGCAAGTCTTATTGTCTGTCTTGCCAAAATATATTCTGAGGCCAACCACTTCTCTCCGTCTTCACAAATAATTCCTTAGTCCAAACCATTGTCCCTCAGCTGAAGTACTGAAAACCATCCTAAAAGTAACTTTATTAAAAATAGTAAAGCACATCATGTTATCCTCTATCTTAACATCTTCCACTATCTTCCCTGCATACTTAAAATATAAATCTAAATTTTTATCAGGTCCCTAAAGGCCTGTGCAGTCTGGCTCCTGTGGCCTTTGTGAACCAAGGTCCCATAGCTCTCCCCTTACTCATGGCACTGTCCATGTCACTCTGACCAAGCTCCTGCCTTCTTCAAGGCCATTCCTGGGCTCGAGAACTCTGGCTCTAATTGGTCACATAACTGACTTTACCTCATTATTTAGGCTTTAGATCATAGACTGCCTTAAAAAGTGCCTTTTCAGACCAAGCTAGAGAATCATAGGCCCCAGATACTTACTGTATAACATTGTTTATTTTCTTACTGAACTTCCAGTAACTTAAATTATGTTATTCAATTATTGGTCTATTGTTCAATAAAAAAAGGAGAGAGAGATCTTGTCTGCTGTAATTCTCCCTATAATTCAGTTCTTAGAATAGTGCTTGCCAAATATGAAAAAAAATTCAATGCATGTGTTGAATGATAAATTAATGAATATTCCTTTTCCTTTGGGGAAACAAGTGGCTAAATTTCTGCCAAATCATTTTCTTTAGTGGTTTACCATGCAAAAGCACCCAAGTCCAAAGACATTTGTGTAAACGTTTTTTTTATGTAAGATGACAGAAAGAATGATCTCTGGAAAACTCTGCTTAGAACTGAGAGATTAATTTTAGTTTAAAAATGCAGTATGTAAAACATTATTCATTTCATCAGAAACTTCACATTTATATTTTCAATTACTTTTCAATAAGTGAGCAATACTTCATCAAACATTACTAATAGCTTTCTAATCAATACAGTAAAATTTTCCCCATAGTAATCTTAGATGCCAAAACATTACTGTATGCATATGAACTAGCAGTATCCTATATTAGTTTTAGACCATTTCCCAACTATATTCCTGTCTTCTAAATGGAGAAAAGCATAGGAAAGAGACATTTGTGTATGTGAAGGCTTTTAAATGCATGATCAAAGGTCTAATCTGATTTCAAAATGACCATATTTTAATAATATTTTGTTGTCCTAGCTGATACCATACAGTCATATATAAATATATCAATAAACAAAAAAATTATGAAAATGAACTGATAAGAATGGTTTGTAGCACTTCCTTTAATACTATATCTAAGGAGATAACAATAGGGAAACTGACTTAGACACTAATAAAATAAAGAACTGAAATACTGTGTAAGCATTTTGAAATAAATGCTGTTTAATATCTGAAATGCTTTAATCTTAAATATAATATTTAGTTAAATTTTAATGTTTAATGGTTACGGTTCAGAAATACTAAATACTCAATGAGATATTATAGGTTGACATAGTATATTGCAATTGTATTTGGTTATGAAGCTGCTTCTTCAGCTACCAATTGTTGGTGACCTTGGGAAAGTCACAAAATATTTCTAAATTTAATTTTCTTCTTTGTAAAATGGGAGTATGGAGATTTCTTACAGCTATCTTCATGCCTAGCATTATTTTTATCTTTGTGACCTCTTCCTCTGCATTATTTATTTTTGACCTTCATGTAATGAATTTTTCTTTTGGCACTGACAATTGTGCTCCAACTATCTGTGCTGTACATTTAATCTGAGGTCTGAATTTTTATTTTGTCTGCATTCCTCGCATATATATCCACTTCATTTTCATCATAGCTTGCATGTCCTGCATTTTCTATGTGAGACAAAATTAAAATCTTCCTCTTTCCTTTAGAAAATATTTCTCATGGATATAATATTAATGCAAAAATAACAACTGCTGAACCTTCATTTGGCTAAGCTTTAGGCTATTTGGTGTAAACACACACACATGTACACACATTATTTTCCTACCACCATAACATTTGTATTATTATTCAAGTTGTATATATGATAAAAGTGAGGCTTATAATGACAAAGTAATTTCTTGTCCAAAGTTATACACTTGCTAAATGCTAAAGCCAAGATATAAATGGCGGTTTCTCTGATTCTAAAACTCATGTGATTATGCATTAAACTCCACATCTGCCAACTTTGTATTGTACCTTTTTTTCCTGAAGTTTTAGAGCAGTGATCTTCTTCTACTTGACATTTTATTTTATTTTTTTTTCGGTACGCGAGCCTCTCACTGTTGTGGCCTCTCCCGTTGCAGAGCACAGGCTCCGGATGCACAGGCTCGGCAGCCATGGCTCACGGGCCCAGCCGCTCCGCGGCATGTGGGATCTTCCCGGACCGGAGCACGAACCCGTGTCCCCTGCATCGGCAGGTGGACTCTCAACCACTGTGCCACCAGGGAAGCCCTACTTGACATATTTTATATAATGTATCCATATATTTTAAATGAAATACTTATTTTGGAAGAAGAAACATCCTCAAGATTAGTGTTTGCCAACTATCAGAGTGTGTGTGTTTCCACATCATCGATTGTCTCATTTCTTCTATGATAGTGCTATCAGTTAAGTTGAAAGGACAGAATTTAATCAGTCAAATAATGAAATTTCTGGTGTCAAACAGGTATTCATAAAGGATCATTCTGCTTAACCGAGGCAGGATATTCTCCTCCAGTTATCTATTCTCCTGAATATAAAGTAATTATTTTCTGATAGATTTGAAAATTATTTTATACATCTTACTAGAAATAGTTTTTTTAAAAAATTACATTTCCTGACGGCATTCCTTTGAGCCCTCCTTCTGCTTTTGCCACAGCTGATTGGTTTATTTCTAATCCAGTCTGAAATATGCCAGCCCATTCCACAAAAGCTCACTTTTATTTTTATTTTATTTGTTTAACATTTTTATTGGAGTATAATTGCTTTACAATGGTGTGTTAGTTTCTGCTTTATAACAAAGTGAATCAGTTATACATATACATATATCCCCACATCTCTTGCCTCTTGCGTCTCCCATTACCTGGGCTGAACTGAGTTCTGTAGAGACAAAACCTCCTTTGGATGTTTAAAAGTTTTGATGTAGAAAGGAGAAAATTCAACTTCCTTTCCTTCTTAAAATTGGCTTCTGAATAATTGCAGAAGACTTTTTTTTCTCACTAATGCAGCCCTAAGCTGCTGATAGTGGGGCACAAGGCAATTCTAAGTTTGCTTTCTTTTAGAACTCTAGATATTAGTCAGTGTAGTAGGTTGAATTTATCTCCCCAAAAGATATGTTCAAGTCCTAATTCCTGGTACCTGTGAATGTGACTTTATTTGAAAATAGAGTCTTTGCAGATGTAATCAAGTTAAGGTGAGGTGATACTGGATTAGATGATGACTAAATCCAATGACTGATGTCCTTATAGGAAAAAGGACACTGAGAAGAAGGCCCTGTGAAGATGGAAGCAGAGATAGAAGTGATATAGCTGAGTCATGGAATATCTAAGATTCCAGGGGGCCACCAGCTAGGAACAGGCAAGCAAAGATTCTCTCCTGAAGCCTTCATAGGGAGCATAGTACTACTAACGTTTTAACTTCAGACTTCTAGTCTCCAAAACAGTGAGAGAATAAATTTGTGTTTGTTTAAGCTACTTATTTTGAGGTAATATTTTATGGCTGCTGTAGGGAATTAATGCAGTGAGCAACCTGTAATTCCTCAACATTTAGCAGCTATCTTCCTTGAGACTACCCTTCCTAAAGTTTAAAAATTTGTCTAATAATATCCTCACATTTCTGTACTGTTATGACTTTGTATCTTGGAATGCATCATGAATATTTCTTTTCACTCAAAGAGATGTAATTGAATTCATCTATTAGTCACAACAAATTTGAAGTTTGATATTTACATTTTAAAGTAAAATAGTGAACATAAAATTTATTTTAGAGAAGCTTAAAGCAGGTTGACTTTCAAAATCACAGAGTATATACATACTATTTTATTTCACCTAAACATTTCAAAGCATACATATGCACACAAATAAAGGCTTTTAGTTAGATTCTTATTTGTTGACTATTATTCCATTTTTTTACTTGCAAGTATTTATTTGTTTAAAAGAACAATACAAATTCATATTAATATATGCAAATGATTGTATATGGTTATATAGGTATATATATGTTCTCTCAGATTATTAAGATCTACTTCAGAAGTTAAATGGATGAGAGAGAGAGAAAGAAAGAAAACATCATAAACTGGAAAAATGATTCTCCTAAGCCATAATAACTAGCCCAAATAATAAAGGTTTGATTATTGAAATTTTATTTTATTTCTATTTTTAGAGCATTATCTTTGTATTAGTTTCTGAATATTCAGGGCACTATAGAATAGGAGTTAACTAAAAAAGAAAAGACAGTGGAAAGCCTTTCAACAAGTATATGGAGCTTTGGGCTATATATTTACACTATCTAAAGTAATATTTAATTAAAGATACTACAATAAAAATTAGTTTACATTTGCTATTGCTGCTGTAAGTATTCCTGGCTGCATCCTCATCACAACAGAAAGCCAAAGCTTTGTTCCACCCAGGGGTTTTTGTTTTCAGGCTTCCCTGAATAGTAGACAGGCATTAAGAGACACCTCATTAGGATGGTCTCAAAAATGAGATGGAAGGAGGCCTGACTTGGGAGTACAGGACTCACAGCAGAACACAAGGGTCCCTGAGACTGTGAAGGAGTAAGTGTCCATGTGCTGCAAGTGTGGGTGTGTGATCAACTTCGCATGTTTATGATGACTTTTATCCACGAAACTTTGCACATCTTATTCCATTATCTTTTAACAATTTGATTGGTTGTGGACTGAGTTTATTTGTTTTTATTATTTTTCCCTGATAGCAAAAAACAATTTTATGCCTAGATTCTAGAAGGATTTTTCTTTTCCATGCTTTAGAATTATATGAAAATCTATATCTATTAATGTATGTATAGATGTAGAAAATAAATCTTCCTTTTTCTGTATTATATTTAGCAGCATATCTATTAAAATATTTTTACACACTAATTTTCCATATGTGAGCTATATCTGGCCAGTCCCACCTATTGCACAGTCTCTGTCTTTTCCTCCAAAATTTTGTCCTTTTTCTCTGCATTCTGATGTATTGTTTTCAAGTAGATCCTCCATATCACTGCTTCTTTTTTCCATGCTATCAATTTGTTCTTTATTCCTGCTTCACTCTTTGAAATTATTATGTCCTATATTGTTTCTAAATATTCACCCACTTAGAATTCACTGAAATCTTTTATTATAATTGCCATGATGCCACTTCTCTTTCTACTTCCTACAGTTGTTTAATCACTGTAATTACAAATTTCCTTTTATGTTGCATCCTGACCTGAGATACATTTTATTTGGTTTCTATCATGTAGGCTTATATCTTTTAAAAGGTGAATAGCTAATATTTAAAAAATGGAAACTTTCAAATAAAAATTTAAGTGCCTTATTTCTCTAGAACATAATTAGAATAACTGTCAATGATGGTACCACATTTCCATGTGACAATTAAGTGGAACTCAGTAGTGATTCTTCCTTTTAGATGAAACAAGCATGCACTTCCCAGAATGTCACAGTCCCCACTACTCCCTATTTATGCTTGGCCTACTTAATCTATGAATCCTTCAATCATTTGCACTTTCCTCACTTTTTAACTTTCTGGAAAAAAAGTGATATAAGCTTACAATAGTAAATTATATATTATATAATCAAAATTTTCCTGAATATTCAGCATGGAACACAGAGCTTCCATAAAATGAAAGTGCTTTATGTTATCACACATTTACTATAAAAAATAAGAATATCAGATAATTACTGATATGAAACATTAAGCAATCAGAAAAATTAGTTTTTGTATTAACACACTAGAATTGTCCTGAAAATTCTAAACATGAGGAACCAACATTATTGGAAAATATAAACATGTTTTTCCTAAAAAGAGTAACAATAAAAGCTTCATCAAATAAATATGGCTCAGAAATCCTTTTAAAATTTTTTAGAAAATTTAGTTATTTTCCTAAAGGCTATCAGTTGCTCCTCTTTGTTTTCAAAATCAGGATCTTAGAGATATACAGCCCCACTTTTGTTATAGCATCATTCACAATCGTTGAGATATGGAAACAACCCAAATGTCTACTGCCAGGTGAATGGATAAAGAAAATGTGGTATGTACATACAACAGAATATTATCCAGCCTTAAAAAAGAAGGAAATTCTGTCATTTGTGATAACCTAGATGAGCCTAGAGGTCACAGTAAGTCAAATAAGCCGGTCACAGAAGGACAAACACTGCACAATTCCCCTTATACAAGGTATCTCAAATAGTCAAACTCATAGAAGCAGAGTAGAATGGAGGTTGCCAGGGGCTGAGGTGAGGAGGGAGTGGGAAGTTGCTCAGAGGGTACAAAGTTTCTGTTATACAAGATGAATGAGTTCTAGAGATCTACTGTACAACATAGTGCCAATAGTCAACAATACTGTATTGTGCACGACAAAGTATGTTAAGAAGTTAGATCTCATGTTAAGTGTTCTTACGATAAAAAACAAAAAACAAGCAAACCACACAAGGAAATTTTTGGAGGTGATGAATATGTCTAGTATTTTCATTGTGGTGATGGTATCATGGGTGTTTGCATATATCCAAACTCATCAAAATGTATGCATGAAATGTATGCAATTTTTTTGTATATCAGTTATAATTCAATAAAGCTTAAAAAATGGGTTCTCACGGCATGTTGTAAATATATTAGCTAATCTTCATTTACAAAATAAACTCGATTATATGAAAGTGTTTATGGAGAGAACATTAAGATTCATTAAGATTCTGGTGATGATGATTTAGTTCTGTATTTATAAATAAACAATATCAAGCTTTAGTTTAAATAATAATATTCCAGGACTTCCCTGGTGGTGCAGTGGTTAAGAATCCGCCTGCCAGTGTAGGGGACACAGGTTCGAGCCCTGGTCTGGGAAGATCACACATGCCGCAGAGCAATTAAGCCCGTGTACAGCAACTACTGAGCCCAAGTGCCACAACTACTGAAGCCCGTGCGCCTAGAGCCCATGCTCCGCAACAAGAGAAGCCACCGCTATGAGAAGCCCACACACTGCAATGAAGAATAGTGACCACTTGCCACAACTAGAGAAAGCTCGCATGCAGCAGCAAAGACCCAACGCAGCCAAAAATAAATAAATAACTTTATAAAAAATAATAATACTATTCCATTCTTAAACTTTGAAATTTCTCTCTTTTATTTTTAACTTGAGAGATACAGGATGCCAATTTCATTAGTTTGTGTTGATTCTAACTATATTATAAAACCATACATTCATAGTCAAATTTTAAGTTGGAAGATATTATAAAAATACTGTTCATATTAAGATTTTATGATGATCTGGGAATACTTAAATTTTAATATTTCTCATATTCTAAATTACTCATGCTAAATATCATACTACAATACATGTTATAAATAATATGACAAGCATAACAAATACGTTTATAAGTTGTGTATGAAGATGCATTTTTCTTTAAAATTCAAGCATAAGAATAATGAAATATAGAATATGTCAGTAATTAAAGACCTTTAACTTTTCAAATATATTTATATATTTCATTTTTAAGTATTAAATATACTATATATAATTCCAGGTATTATAACACATATAATACATCCTAAATATCTGTGAAACTAGTAGAAAATCCAAAATTCAGAGAATAGATACTATGGGTATCAAACATTAAAGTGTGTCAAAGGAAATGAAAATTAAATATGATATTGCATATCAAATTATGTAATTATTTTAATGAAGCTTTGGTGGTACAAGCCTGTTAGAACATTGTTCTGGCTCTATAAATGTACATAATGTGGAGTAAAAATAATGTTTTAATTACGTTTTCAAACAAGTATTTGATAAAATTCCCCTAGGATAAATTCATAAAAATAGTTACTGAATTAGAATTATAAACAGTGTGAGTTCTTGATATATATTGTCATATCTATTTTCCAAAAAAGGTATACATTTATAAACATTATAATTAAGTAATTTTAATTAATTCAGATGTATTTTTTTCAAAATGAGTCTTAAGTAATAAGATCAATTATATAAACTAAACTAAATTTATTTTTCATGTATCCAAATAGTCTTTGCACTGAAATCTTATATTTTGTATTAAAATAAAATAGAAAAATGTTTTATAAAACAAGGGAAAATATTAACCTGTAATTTGCCATACTTAATACTCAATATTTTATTCCAATACAAACATATTTAACATGTACTTCTAGAAAATACACTTGGTTACCATGTAATAGATGAATAAAAAGTAGCAAATAATTAACTCTTCCTTGGTGGATAGGAACTGGTTAGGACAATATTAAGATTTGATTTTGTATCTTTGAATGTTCAAATTTCAGGGCTTAAATTATGTACTAAATTATTAAATTACGTTTTTAGGTCCTTGAAAAATAAAAATTACATTTAAAACTACTTAATTTTTTTTCTGTTATGCACTGAACATTTGTCATTCATTATATTCCCATTGTAGAATTCTAACTTTATTAAGTATTTTATCCATGTTTTAGAGGATAAACTATCCCATATGATTATCAAATAATGAATCACTTATTCAATTCTATCTTTTAATCACTAAATCAGAATAACAGTAATTTATCAGATATAAAAGTGATTTTTAAATTTTTCTGATCAACTGATAATTGTATAGAGAGAAGTACTCAAACATGTAATGTAAGAAAAAGTGATGAATTACTTTAAATCTGTATTTTTTGGCAGAAGAGCATTTTCTCAGGATCCTATGAATCACCTAAGGGTGGTTTCAGGCTTCTATGAGGTATAAGTCTTGAATATAAATAATTTATTATTTTTGTCTCACTAAGCACTATTCTAATTAATATACAGTAGGTTTGTAAACTGCATTGAAATATAATTTTAGTGTCAAAAAAACAATTTTTGGTGCCTCCTGGAGTTCAAAGTATGAATCTAAATGGACATAATTTGAGTGATTATAAGTGGTATAAATGTATAGTCCTTCTACCCATACATTTTTCTAGTTGCTCTACAGTGATGATGTAGAAATTCTTACTACTGTAGAAATACTTTTGAGACAATGCATATATAAATACTTTAATCAGTTAGTCACTTTAATCCAATTAGTGTGTCAGATTAGAAAATCAGCTCCTGCTGAGATCATGAAGGCAAGCAACACGGCACTGACTATTCAAAATAGTGAGAAGATGTAATGTTGAAAATCTGAATCAGGCTTATTAAGATCATATGGAGTGTTCCAATCACAAATTTTCCTATTAGCTTCTCTTAGTGCTGTTTATCTTTCTTATATGACATTTTTACCAATTGCATGGACTGAAAAAAATATCTAAGTGTCATTTTTTTTACAAAGTACACAGAAACATTTGATTTTCCTTGTATGCTACTAGTTAATCTAAAATCTAGCGTTAACCTAATATTACTGTGTATGTGGTTTTTAATTTCTTTCATGTTGATAATGTATGTTACTGATGTAATAACGATATACATATTTATCTTCAAAAATAATACAAAGACCATGAAAGCCTTTTGAAATATACAAAATAAAATGATGAAAGGTCAATGACTATATTTTTTCTATTCTACATAATAAGTGACACATGTCATATTTTCTAAAAACACACAGTAATTTCAAATTCTTTTAACATAGTCACTCATTAAATTATAAAAAAAAAAGTATATTGCCAATTTTGTTCAATACACATACACACACACATACAACCATCACCACCACCAAAGCCTGAAGCTAACAATAGTCTGTTTGCCAAATATTTAAAAGTTATCTTGCAACTTTCCTAAAATATTTTGCTTTATGTTTATTATGACCACACCTAGAGCCAGAATCACATTAATAATAGTTTGTAAGCAATGGAAACAGTTTCTACTGCCTTAAGTCCAAAACTGTCTATGATGTTATTTCCTTCTTTATACAGCATATCTGTCATACTGATGAAATTAGCAAATAAAGAATAATCTTACAAAAGAAATACAATTTGTAAGATTCAACCTAATTGCTGATTTAACAAAAAGTTAAGACAAAATATAATGCTTGCATAACTAAATCATTTTATATCAGTTTTATAAAGACTTTAATTCTGGCCATGTGAAAGTCTTCATTCATGTGAAAACTAATTTACATTGGATTACTAAAAAGGCTCATTATTGTATTCTTAATAAATTCATCTTATTTGGCTAAAAAGGACCATAATGAAATTTGTTTGATAGTTGCCCAGTAAACACACATTTCATAAAAAGCTGGAGAAATAAATAATAATTACATCATAATAGTCTTCATTTACAAATATAGCTTAGTTTTCTCCTAAAAAAATTTATACTGAGCTTATGAACATTTAGTGCTTCAGAAAGAGAATGGTATGACCTCACTTAGCAATTAGTTTTCTTTCTATGCGCCATAAAATTGAAGAGATTTACAAAGCAAGTGGAAATACTAACTTTTATAATGATGAGCCATATGGTACTTGTTTTACTATATTTATGCTTAGCAGAGAGTATAAAATTATAGTTATTGCATTTTTTTTTTTTTTTTACAAAATGAGGTTACTACTTCTATTATGCTTACAAATTAGCAAAATGAGGATAACAACCACAAAAAATTCAGGTTACTTTAAAAAAAAATTGATTCTGCTGAGACTAACATTTTCCTTGAGCTGTTTTGGTTTATAAATAAGTTTTAAAATGTTTATAAACATGAAATATTATGTTTATAAAAAATTGTCCAGGTGAAATCCATGACACAGTTCATTTGATGTGGGAAAATGAACTTACTTACATCTTACTCCCAGTCCAAATGTGTTCTTAAAGGAAGAGAAACAGAGGCACTAACTCTGATCTCCCACCTACTCCCTATCTCCTCAACTGAGTATATTTAGTTTGAAATGGATAAATTTGTACTTAGTGATAGGTTAATCTATAATTCATTATAAGAGATTGTATAGGCCCATACTTTGGTAAATTTTAATCTCCAAATGACCTGGAGAGGCAGAGTTATATACATGAAATATGGTAGATTTAGCTAATAAAATGTAGAAACCAATTACGCCATTTATTAGCTGTGTGGTTATAAGTAACTTACATTTTCTGCTTGGGGGCAGCTCATATGCCTTAAAGCAGATGGTATAAAAATATTAAAAATACAATTTTTTTTCAAATTATAATAGGAAGTCTTAGGAGCATTGTAAGCAAAAATGATTAACCTAGTTCACATAAAATTTGAACACTTTCACCTCTTACACACTGGCCACAGAGGGGCCAACATAATGAAATGATCCTAGGAGAACAATGATCAAGTATGTTGGTGATAACACATAAAAAGAAGATTGAATTTCATCTCACCTCATAATAGAGTGAGGATGGATCAAATATTTTTTAATATTAAAAGAGTCATCAGTTGAGTGAAAACTCAGAATACCATGTTGACTCACCCACAGTATTTTATTAACATAATTATACCAATTTTCTGAGGATAACAAATATTTACCACTACTATGAACATATTTTAAAATCACAATAGGTCTTGTATACAATGTCTTGGCTATGCAATCTCAGTTTGAAAATCATCATACTATGCCCTCATCTCAAGCAACAAAAGGCAATGAAAAGTTTATATGTAGAATTTTCTCTTTTAGAAAATACATAATATATATATACCAGCTATTCTTTTAGTAAGAATTTAGTATATATTTATGTTATTTTGGTGCTACACAATCAACATCTCATAATCAGAGCCCGTTAGTTTGTTACCGTACTCACAAAATGATAAATTACTCTCACAGCCTTCAGTTCTAGCTAGTTTTGAATACTAGATCAAAGTAGCATTTTATAATGAGAGTAGGGCTGAACTCAAGCTCATGGTCATTGCACTGAATTAAAGAGTAAAAACATTATGCTAGTTTCAAAATAAATAGGATAAACTATCAGGTATTTGCAGAAACAAAGAACGGATCATAAACCAGGGAAACTTTCTAGTAGTATTTTTATTTTCCATAAGTCAGAAAGATTAGCTTTCCTTTGTATAACAATGTGCTATCATTTTGTAATGCTAACAGAAATGATTAAATCAAAAAATGTAAATGTAATCAGTATTAAAGCCATCTGAAGACTCATCATCTAAGATATAAATTATAGGCTTTCCATGGCTGCTGAAAACTTAATAGCTTTATTTCTAGAATACATACTAAGTTGAAAGTCTGATGTTTTACAAAGCTTAATGAGAATTCAAATCAGAGTACTTGTAAAAAGAAAGTAGTGGTTCACACTCAGTCAACCATGATAAAAACCAGTTCCTACAGCTATCTGAACTACTACATAAATCCATTCTCTTGTCGATTGTAACTTGTTTCAATTGCCCCTTCATACCTTTTAAACAAAATGTAAATGGACTATTTCAGTCTATAAATGGATTAGGTCTTTTATACATAGATCTATCTTGTACATTTATTTTCAAGAGCCTCTACTGTAATGTCAGAGAGATCAAACTCCTCAACGGGCATCACAAAGATCATTTCTAAACTTTTAAAACCCCCTCTTGGGAGCACAAATTTTTCATCGACTATTTTATTTATTTTTTGCTTTTATAGAGTTCTAAACTGGCATTATTGATAGCAGTGTAATCTGCCACTCTTTTCCCTTCTGACTGTCAGTAGTCATAAAAGTGGTGTAGTTTAAAAGATGGAGCCTATTGATTCTTAGACTCAGTTAATGAAAATACTTTCTCACTGCCTGAAATATTTGGGAATGTTGGCAAGAAATGTGACAAAAAAGATAAAGTATGATTAATACAATCTCAAACTTTGAAAATAAATTACTTTTACTTGAATTCTGACTGACCAATTTATAGAAAAAACACTGAAGTAGGTGAGGACAGGAATTTTATATTGCTGACATTTTATGAAAATGTTTGTATCAACTAAATCCTTGATTCTCAGTGTCAGTTTATAATCTGAATGGAACACATAAATAATGAAAGATATGGTTTGGGAACTCTTGTTAAAAAGAATTTAAATCATATTTGTCTACCAATCTAGTGAAAACCAGTTTTACATATTTGGATGTAAGGTTCAGAATAAAATTTGCTGTGCAGAGTGAGATCAAACTGAAAAAAAATTGTTTAAAAATTACACCTGATGAAATTTAGAGCTGTGGTCACAATAATCTTGGAGAACAGACCCTGTCAAGCATGAGAAATGTGGCTGAGGGGATTTGACACAAGTGTCATAATGCATTTTGGAAGTGAAGTACCTCATGATGATAGATGCTGGACTGAAGTGAGAAGAAAGTTATCTCTATGGGCATTTTAGTAAATATATATTTCAGTAAACTAGAAGGTATTAAAGAAATGTATTAAAACCTTCCAGTAAAGAGAGATGCAGAAGAGTAACTGTGTTTTAACAAAGCCCTGTTCTCTAAAGGCCACATTTGATTGTTATATTGTTTGCTTTTTCAGTGGAGACTGAAGAGTGTCTATAAAATATACCTTACAGCTTCTTTACTTTTAGCTCTTTCACATGAACTGCCAAATTTTTCACATACTTGTGGTGGAATTTTCCTTAGATTTTAATATCAAACTGTGTAGAGCTGCCCTTTATATTTTCAAAAATAGTTACACATTGATTCTTGATTTCAATTTTATTCTTATTATGGATAAATATAAATATTTTTGCACTTCCAGTTATGGTAATGTCTGCAATATCTAATTTGTTTCAATTTTAGCCTATTCTCCCACTTCCAATTCATCACCATCTTGTTGCTTATGTTGTATGTGTGAGAGAGAAGAACAAAAGGAGAGACAGAGACAGAAAGACAGAGAGAGATATTTCCCATGTGTAAACTCATATGTATATTCACACGGACACACACACACACACTTCATCCTCCTCTCTTGTTCTCCACCACTTCTCTGACTATATACTTCCATATGGCGTGTCACCTGCACCCAGGGTACTCTCCACAATGCAGCAAGTGTGATATACATTTTTTACTGGAAATATCATCATATATCTTCCATGTGTAATATAATATACTTCTTACTGGTTTTAGTTTCAAAGAAGTCAAAGTTCTTAACTAAACCTGCAATACTTTGTCCTTTCACCCCTGCCTAAATCACCAGTCTCATCTTTCAACACTTATTCCTCTCCCTCTCAACGCTCTGGCCAAAATGTCTTTTAATTTTATAAGCGTGCTGCATTCTGTTCTGTTCATGACCATTGCATATGGGTTCCTTTTCCCAAGACATTATTCCTGAGGTCTATGCTTGGCTGACATCTACTGTGCTCTTAAGTCTCGAAGAGTCTCAGGATCTTCCTTTATGTGGCCTCAAAAAATACAGCGTGTCCCCTTCGTGGCTGATGTGGCCATTTTTTCCAGCTTCTTTTTCTCACTACCATGGCAAATGACTGAGGATACAGACTTGCCATTTCTGTCCTTCACATTATTCCTAGGACTACCTCATTGATCAGCATATTGCTTAAACATGTTTATAGCCGAAAGGAATAAACATGATGTGAAGCTATCCATAGTTAGACATGAAGTGTTCCATTTAACCCCCTTCCCTCTTTCTCATGGGTACTGCAATCCAAATGGGCATTGCTAAACTGTCACAGTACCCATGCTTCTACCTAATGGCTATTATTACTCCAACTTAATAAACTCTACTCCTTTGAAGCTCCTGTAATTAAATTGTACGTGCAACTTCGGCATTGCCACCTATTGGCCTCCTGTGGAGAGTCCATGGTTTATTATGGTTTTAGAACATGGTTTACAGTTTACCTTTTCAACCAGATGCCTGTTGCTAGCCTAGGTATTTGCATGTCCATCATCATGGACAGAGTGAGACATATACTCTTGCCTTTGCTTTTCTCTTTGCCTCGCTCGAATTCTATTATCCAGAATCATCTTCCTTCTTAGGCAAATTCCCTAAAATCATTGCTATTTTTTCCAAAATCAATTCAGCGATTCTTTTGCATTAAAGTGTTTAATTCCACTCAAGAATATTTTATAATCTGGAATTTATAACATGACAATATTAATAATAGCTGCATTTACTATATGCCAGGCCAAATAGTTAATCTTCACAATAACCCTATGAGGTAAAGGTCTTTTATCACTACATTCAACAAAACTTCCAGTTTCACTTGTACATTTTAGTACATTTCTCTTATTTAATTCATTCATTCACTCTTTGCTACAATGATTTTCATACACTTTCTCTCATGGGATCCCTCAACCTTATCTCTGCCCCACGACTCTCAGTGGATGACCTTTCCTCATCTTTCACTGACTGATTTCAAGCCACCCAGTGGAACACCTCCACCCTCCTGCCACATCTCTCTCCAGCATCTCTGCAGGTACTCTATCCTTCCCTCCCATTATAGTGGCAGAATTGTCTCTACCAATCAGGGGAAAACTACTCTGCATGTGTCCTGAAGCCTATCCTCTTCTCTCCATGTAACTTGCCTTCTACAGAATGTCGATTATTCTTCCCCATTCTTTTATACAATTCACTTTTTCCTGTCTCCTAGTCCTTTTTATTTCTCAACTTCCAGTATCTTTTCTTTTTCCTAGAAGCTGGATACAATTAACTGTAGCAGGGCAGTGCTCAATACTATTGAAGCCTCACACTTTAGGTTCTACTACTTTAATATCTGTAAATGCGAGAATGCAGATTCCAAGAACTGCAAACTAAAATTTGACATTATACCAACAAGTTTACTCAATATTGATGTAATTATACAGAAGCTTAAATATATCACTCAAACTTTAATATTACAGAATTTGGCCTTCTTATAAGTCATCTTACATATAAACAAAGTTACTCTTTGCTTATCTGTCCTAACCTATGAAATGTTGCACCAACAGACTCTTCCCATAGTTCTTCACTCTGTACTTAAACAGGTGATTCCTCCCACTTTGGCAAAGTGAAAAAAATCGAAATCCCTATGCAGAAAAAAATGTTAACTCAGAATTACCAAATTCTGAAATTACAGCTGATGGTACACCATAAATAAGCTTTGGGAAACTCCTATTAAAGTCTTTTACCTAAGTAGGACTATAGGAAGTTACAATGGTGACCAAAAGAAGACACACGTTCTTCATTAAAATTTGTTTTAATGGGTCTCAAAGTTCTGTGACAGATTTGTGGTCAAGTTGTTTCCATTAGAAAGTACTGATTTTAAAAAACTAATAACTTAAAATAGTCACACACACGCACACACATGTAAATGGCCCACAAGACATTCTTTCCTTCTGAAGGTTTTACGATGTGTTTTATCATTAACCAGTCTTTTACTATTAAACTTAAATGGCCAACTGAGACAAACAGTTCTGAGACTGTTCTTCTACCACTGATTAAGACATGGGTGGCAGGCATTGGGGATAATATTCATTTAACCTTCTGAGCTTTTTGGGCAGACTTGGTGACCTTACCAGCTCTAGCTGTCTTCTTGTCCACTGTTTTGAGGACACCCACAGCAACCACGTCTAATGTCACCAACACAAAAGTGCCCCAGATGAGGATTGTCACAGAAGCTCTCAACACACATGGGCTTGCCAAGAACCATATCAATGGTGGTGGAATCACCACACTTCAAGAATCTGGAAGCATCTTCCAGCTTTTTCCCAGAACAACAATCAATCTTCTCATTCAGTTCAGCAAACTTGCAAGCAATTTAAGCTGTGTGACAATACAACACAGCTGCATATTCAGCACTGCTCTGGCTGGAATTGTTCAAGATAATCATCTGGGCTGTGAAGCCAGCTGCTTCCATTGGTGGGTCACTTTTGGTGTCACAAGGCACACTGCCACAATGGACATCTTTGACAGACATGTTCTTGATATTGAAGGCCATGTTGTCCCCAGGAAGAGTTTCACTCAAAGGTTCATGGTGCATTTCAATAGAGTTTACTTCAGTCGTAACACTGACTGGAGCAAAGGTGACCACCATGCTGTATTTGAGAACACCAGTCTCCACTCAGCCCACATGGATAGTACCTATACCAACAATTTTATAGATGTCCTAGACGGGCAGACACAAGGGCTTGTCAATTGTATGAGCTGGTGGCAGGATGTAATCCAGAGCTTCAAGTAGCATGGTTCCACAGGCACTGCCACCTTAATGGGTAGCTTTTTAATCCCTTGAACCAAGGCATGTTAACACTTGGTTCCAGCTTCTTGTCACCATTTCAACTAGAAATTGGCACAAATACTGCTCTGTTGGGGTTGTAGCCAATTTTCTTAATGTAAGTGTTGACTTCTTAAAGATTTCTTTGTACCTCTTCTGGCTGTAGGGTGGCTCAGTGGATCCATCTTGTTAACACCAACAATTAGTTATTTCACACCCGGTATGTAAGCCAGAGGGGCATGCTCACAGATCTGCCCATTCTTAGAGATACCTGCTTCAAATTCAGCACCACCATCAGCAACAATCAGGACACTGCACAGTCAGCCTGAGATGTACCTGTAATCATGTTTTTGATAAAGTTTCTGTGTCCTGGGGCATCAATGATGGTCACACAATACTTGTTGGTCTTGAATTTCCACAGGGAGATATCTATCAGTAGTGATACCAAGCTCAGTTTCAGCTTTCAGTTATCCAAGACCCAGGCATACTTGAAGGAGTTCTTTTCCATATCAGCAGGCTCCTTCTCAAATTTTTTGATGGTTCTTTTGCTGATCCCATCACATTTGTAGATCAGATGGCCAGTAGTGGTAGACTTGCCTGAGTCTACATGTCCAATGATGATAATGTTGATATGAGTTATTTCCTTTCCTATTTTGCCTTAGATTTAGCAGTGGTTTTCATGACACCTGTGTTCTGGTGGTAAACCCATTGTGAAAAAGCCCTCCTATTCCTTTTAATCGATATTCAATATTCAAACATGGGCTGATTGCTCCCAAATTTAAAAAAGGGAAAATAAGATTCATCAGACACCATGTTCTCTTCCAGCTCCCTTCCACTGACAGCTAAGTTCAAAGAGAAAGTGACCATACCCATAATTTCTATTTCTCCATCTCTCATGCCTCTACCTCTGCTCTTACATGTCCTATTTCCCCAAAACCTTCATTTTTCACTCTGACTGTTCACCTAGATGATTTAATCTCCCCACAAGTTGTCAAAAATAGTCAACTCTATTATATTGACTCTGAGCTGTAAATTTCTTTCATATTTAATGTCAAAAAGGTAACTCACTTTTAGATTAACTGCATGTCATATTTCTACTGGAAATTTTTATTTATTGTTTCTTTCTGTGTGGTACAAAAATAATGGTGCATATTACAAATACAGCATCTTCTATATGAAGAAAGACAGAATTGGCATAAGCAAACATATGTTGATTCTCCTCTCAATTCCAAACCTGTATCTGAGCAATAGTTACATGCAACTTTTCCTCAACATTTGTAGATGGAGTTTTCTCAAGCATCTTGTGTTCATCAAATAAAAAAGGAAATCTGTGGAGTACATTAATCACATATGCTCCAACTCTAGTTTTTATCATTAAAAAGAAGCCTTGATTTTTCAGAAATTTGGGAGTGATTATCAATATTTGTCTTAAATCCACATTCAGTCATTTGGTAAGTCTTACCTCCTAAACAATTATTAGTAAAACTAACATTTATTAAGGAATTCATGTACCAACACTTTAGGCTCCTTGCATGCATTACCTTAGTTTTATTAGAAAAGAAAACAAAAACTAAGAGTTTGGTACCACTGTCATCCTCAATTTACATATAAGGGAACAAAGACGGAATTTTCCAAAGCTACTCAGCTAGTTAAGTGGGAGTCCAAAATTTGATTTAAACTCCTTAGGATCTGTGCTCTGTTAATTTTTCTTTTTCTCACATTTTTCATGAAATTCATTAGAAAATCCACTCTTAACTCCTATTAACTGTGTACACTGCATACAAGCGATCTTTTAAAAGGACAAGTTGAATTGCTGATGCTTCTCTTGCTTAAATTCTTTAATTTGTTTCCATTTAAAATACAGTCTAAAATTCTTATCATAATCTCCAAAACTCTTCCTTACCAGGTCTGTCTCTCTTTTAAGTTAATTACATAGTATCATAGTGTGGTAGGCAAAATAATAACCCTCCCAAAGATTTCCATGTCCTAATTCCTGGAACTTGTGAATATGTTAAGTTACATGGCAAAAGAGGACATTAAAGCTGCAGTTGGAATTAAGGTTGCTAATTAACTGACTTTAAAATAAAGAAATTATCCTATATTATCCTAGTGGGGCAAATGTGACACAAGGGTGATTACATTAAAAGAGAACCAGAGAAATGTCAGTGTGAGAAATACTGACATTGGTAGCATTGAAGATAAGGGAATTGAACAATGCATCAAGGACTACAGGCAGCCTCTAGATGCTGGATAACACAAGGAAACAAACTCTCCCATAGAAACTCTAGGAAGAATGCAGATGTGTCAATATCTTGATTTTAACTAAATGTGACTCATTTAGGAATTCTGATCTTCATAAATGCAAGATAATAAATACATTTGTATCATTTTAAACCATTCAGTTTGTGGCAATTTGTTACAACAGCGATAAGAAACACATGGTGATATTTCTTTCAAGCATTCATTTATTCCTTCAGTTATTCTTTGAACAGGTGTACTGTGCAGTTGCTATTACTTATTAGAAACTGCATATTCAGTCATTTAAAGAAATACTCCAATTTTCTCAGATGTATATATTTTCTAAAATATATTGAATTTATTTTAGATAGATATATGAAATAAAAAGAGATATGGGGATATATGTATAGCTGATTCACTTTGTTATAAAACAGAAACTAACACACCATTATAAAGCAATTACACTCCAATAAAAATGTTAAAAATATATATTAAATGAAAAAAAAAAAGATGCTAGCAGCTCCATTTACAATACCCAGGACATGGAAGCAACCTAAGTGTCCATCGACAGATGAATGAATAAAGAAGATGTGGCACATATATACAATGGAATATTACTAAGCCATAAAAAGAAACAAAACTGAGTTATTTGTAGTGAGGTGGATGGACCTAGAGTCTGTCATACAGAGTGAAGTAAGTCAGAAAGGGAAAGACAAATACCATATGCTAACACATATATACGGAATCTAAAAAAAAAAAAAAAGGTTGTGAAGAATCTAGGGGCAGGACAGGAATAAAGACACAGACATAGAGAATGGACTTGAGGACATGGGGAGGGGGAAGGGTAAGCTGGGATGAAGTGAGATAGTGGCATGGATGTATATCCACTATCAAATGTAAAATAGATAGCTAGTGAGACACAGCCGCATGGCACAGGGAGATCAGCTCTGTGCTTTGTGTCCACCTAGAGGGCTGGGATAAGGAGGGTGGGAGGGAGATGCAAGAGGGTAGGAATATGAAGATATTGCATATGTATAGCTGATTCACTTTGTTATATAGTAGAAACTAACACACCATTGTAAAGCAATTATACTCCAATAAAGATGCTAAAAAAAAAAAACTAATAAGAACTAGAAAAATAATTACAGAGGAGATAGGCGATTATGTAAGGAAAAGAAAGTGGCAAGAGCTCTGAGGCAGAAATTTAGTTTTTGAAGGATAAGAAGCTCTGCACTTCATTGGAAGTTTAAAAAAAACTGATTTTTTTACATCTAGAATATAGCATATCTAGATTAAAATATATAATATATTAAATGGGGGATTATCGCCTTACAGCTTTATTGTTTTCTCACCTCTACCTTCAGTAGTGACTTACTGAATCTTCCTCCTCTTGACTTGGCAAAATCTCAAGTAAATATGCATCCATTATTGATTTGATCACTTTGCTAGTCTTGACATTTCCCATAATTTTAGCTCCTCTCAGTTCCTTGAACATTTCTCCTCACTATCATGTGTTCTCCCTCTAATTTCATCTTTTTAATTCCATTTTCTGGTCAGTACCTCCTATCATTCTAGATCCCTCTCGTGTTCTTTGATCTCCTTTGAACTCCAGTCCATAAACTCCTCCACATTTTATATTTTCTCACATACCTCATGTTACAGGTCAAATGTAATTGTCAATGGTTACAACATGGACTATAGTATGATTTAGATCATTATTAGCCTTTCTTCCAGTTCCACCTTTACATCATTATAAGCTTTCATGATTAAATTTAAATCAAAAGGGAAACATGGGGCCAGAGAGATGATTTCCCAGAGAGAAGCATAGCAAGGCACTGAACAAAACAGCAAACCACCTGCATTTATGACTGCAAGAGTATTTCCGTTTTCTAGAAAAAAGATTACAAGAGGATAGAGAGTGCTTATATGCAGGGCACAATTATTATCTCTAATTGTGGCTTTTACTTGGGCTACTTGCATGTGTTTTTAAAATGATATATACTGTAACAATCCTGAACTTTTATTTAATGAAACAGCATATCCATCAATATTTACCACTGCCTAATTTGTGACATTTTTCATTGCACTAGAGAGATACATTGTTTTCAAATATCCGAAAGCAGCCTTAATATTGTACAATTTTCAAAAACAAACTTGGAGGTCTGAAGTTAGAATACTAACAGAAAATTGACTCTCTAGTTACAGGACCCGCAAAATGTTAAATGCAGAGGTGACTCCTTCCTGTGCTCTGCTTACATTCCTAAGTGCTGGATACAAGTGCTCAGTTCTGGGAGGAATGGAAGTTTATGCATCCATCTCACATAATTTTTCCTTTGTCTGACAGTGCTGCCAGCCAAGGAGCCTATTAATGCCAATCATCATGGCAAATGTTAAACAACAGAGTCCTGTCCAGTTAGAACTGGCCACAGCGAACCACCTCATTTCACCAATGTACAGAAGTTTTCAGTTTTCAGAGGATAATATGTTTTTACTAACATCTAAAGAAATAGGAATTATATTTTGGGATCAAAATGAAAAGTGAAAATTAATATACTTATTAGCACTTGAATCAGGACCATAATTCTGCAGAAAGAGATTTGTAATTTTTATTGTTTTTGACATTATTGAGGGGTGCTTTTTGTTACAGACCTTAGGATTTCTGATGCTACAACGTATCATAAAAATTAATTAGTAATATCACTATCAGTTTAGAGATGAGAAGATTTTCCAGTTATATTCTAAGGGTTCGATCACAGATTTAATTCATCAAAGTTATATGAATTGAACAAATGAATAAGGAACTCATAAACAAGAATAAACTGATGGACTTGGCACACAAGTCTGGCATCTGGGGTGATACTGCTATACTAATGTGAAAAGAGAGAGAACTTGCTGCTGAGATCCATAAGATGAAAAGCTGTATGTTTATCTGGAAAGTTTGGCCAATAAATGCCTGAGTTCCTTAACAGAGGTGAAGGAGCCCTGTTACCAATACTTGACAATGATCTTGCATTAACTTTTTGGAATCTCACTAAACTGACCTTTCATAACTTATTAAAATTACAGCACAATCTAAAATAGAACAATACAGAAGTATAGGAGTTCATAAGCTAGAGTTTAAATTTTGTTCCCATACTAGCGCACATAGAGGGTTTTAAAAAAAAGTGGAATGATATATCTGAACATTTATTAAATAGATTTTCTTTTGTAGACACTCTATTTTACAAATACCATTGGGTACAATTATTAAAGTAGTATAACTAATAGTTTGTAGATATTTTTTAAAAGAGTTTGGGATAAAATACACACACTGAAAAACAAATTTTTAAATATGCAAACACCATAGAGAAAAATATTTAAATACATAATCCTGTTGGCATTTGTCCTCGCAAATTTTTCTATGTATCCAGTTTTTATTTTTCAGTGAATAAGGATCTTGGTGACAATGAGACTTATGAAGCAGAATAGAACAGTCAGGAACCCAAGAATATAAATAACATTATGTGGTCATGGGAATGATTAAAATATTTAATGAACAGTGAAACAAATAATTATACTAAAAGGGAAAAATACTATTGTACAATACAGTAAAAAGTAATATGCAAGTATATTATAATACAAACAAAAATAAATGCTTTTAAAACTTTATATAAAATATATAATATTTTTATGTAATTGTAGTAAAAGTTCTTCAAACAATATCATGACTGATATTTTAGAACTTTAAAAAATATTCTTGCTAAATTTAGCAATTCTTTTTTATTTGAATTTAATTTGAATTTCTTAGATTTTGGGTGAAATTAGCTATACTGTTTGTGTCATGGATTCTTTATCCTTGAACATTTATTTTTAATAAATTTTAGTTTTATAAAATATATGCAAGGGTTTTTTCTATATTTTATGTGCTATGTTTTTTAGCCGTTTGTCACAAATGTTCTATATTGCCTTTATAGATGACTGACAGTTTGACTACAAATAGAATTACTTGATCACAACCATATCCTACAATGCTTTCCCATTAATATTGGATATCACCCTCCTTTGTTAATTTTCTTAAACTTGCTTATACCTTCGTAATGAGTGTCTTTACTAAACTCTCAATTACACCTTTGTATTTGCCATTTATTTTCTACCAAAACCCTATTAATCTTCCATACAAAAGAATGAAAGAAGTTAACAGGATCTGCCCTTTCAGAAGTCTTTATATCTCAGAATACTTGAGTTGGAGTTTGTGCTCAGTTAGCTTTCTTCCGGAGAACTCTGGTAGTGTAACCTATCATACTGAAACACTGGTTTGAGTACTGTTTGTTGTTTATTTCTGGTGTTCATTAATACTTCATGTTTATGGTTTGTTCCCTTCTTTTTCTGGGAATATATGGCTTATTTGAAATTTCCTGCTTGAAAAAATAGGCATTCAGTTTATTAATTCACGGATGTATATATGATATAGCAAATCAATGCCCATATACATCTAGAACAAAACACATAGATATATTTTATGAACAAGCATAAACTTAACAGAAAAATAGAACTCTACCTAATTTATCCATGTATCTATATATTTACCTCTCTCTATATATATGTATGTATATATCTATTTGGATCACAAAATTTTTTAATCAGTTTATTCCTAGCTACTATATTTTGTTGTGACTGTTAATAAGATTGCTTGTCATTATGATTTTAACTGCTTACTACTAGAACTTAATAAAACTACCTTAAAAAAATTAACAAATATATACTTTACATTAGCTTCAGTGTATTTCACTTGATTGTCTTGGATTTTCCAAGTATCTTATTCTTACATTTGCTTTATTAGTATTTTATTCTAGTTGCTTTAGCAGTTTATTTTAACCTATCAATAAAACTATGAAGTAATTAATTTTTGAGATTTGTAACCTCAACATGTTCATTATTTTCTAGGTTATATGTGTTTTTAAAACATTTGTATTTTTAAATGTAATAAATTACTGTAAAATTTGAAAAGCTGCACACTATTACATTAGATATAGTATATTATACAGCTCTATATTTTATATCACATATTTCATACTTTCATTTCATTTTCCTTTTCTTCAATGTCTTTGAAAGTATCTCAACTTTAATTTCTACACTACTCTTCAATTCTGCTTTCTAGATATTTTTAGATTTGTTAATAAAATTTTATTTTCCTCCAAGTACTTACTTATATGATAAATTATATTTTCTCCAATTATTTTTTCTCAATCTCTTAAATATATTTTTTAATTTATAAATGCTATATTTTTATACATTATATTTTACTATGGATTTGAAAACCTTTCTGAAAATTTCCTCTTAATCTCTATATAAAACATTTTTGTTAGGAGTTTTTACTCTATCTTTTCTAGTAAACTTATTCAGTGGTCTACTTTCTCATGAAATAACATCCTCAGAGTTCTGAGGTAGGTAGGTAAATGTTGAGAGGAGGGAGGAGAGGCTTATGAGAATCTCCTGGTTAAAAAAAAAATAGTCTCCTCTCCCAACTCCACAAAGAGGGTCTTCCATGACCACTTATACTTAGCAATACTTGACTATGTTATTCAAATTGCTCAAAGGCCGCTTTTCAACAGCTACCATAACCACTACATTTCTTACTGCAGCTTTTACTGCTCTGATTTTTCTGGCCCCACTTTACCATGTTATTAGTTATTTTTTCCATAGCCTTTATTATCTTTTAACAATACATAATTTGTTATTTTTTATTGTCTAGAGTTCCACCTTACCTCCTGCTAGAATGTAGGCTCCATGAGGGCTCAGAACTGTTACACCTGTGCCTGGAACACATTTTATTTCATGTGATTAAAACTCTGAAGCTCACCTCAGACTTAGTAAAAAAACAAATTCTGGAATTCTGAATTTTTATAGGTTCTCCTCTGATTCTTATGCACAAAAAGTTGGAAATTACTGTACTCTAAAATTAGAGATAGGGGTGGAATGCCAGTATGTGTATTTTGAAAAGCTACCCAGGCGACCTCATTAAACTCCTGATCTTCTTACGCCTACTGGCCTGGTGGATATTCAGCAAGTGCAGTCCTTTTGTACCCAAGCTGGGATCTACTCTTAAGGTCATGCTCGTTTTCTGAAACTTGAAAGTTTTTGCTTCCTGCTAACACTGTCATTAGTCACATCCAGAGACACTAGGTCTAGTCATGCCTCTGTCTTTGCCTGGCTTACTTATCTTGGTCTGTGAATAAGGTGGTATCCACCAGCTTTGCGGACCCCACAAGCTTTCCTGCTCTGTTCTTTACTTATGGCTCTCTATATGAAGGGAAATAGTGCCCCCTGGAGGCACCAAAGTGTCTTTTATCCATCTATATTTAGGTAAACTGGGCTGCTTTTAAGTGAAGTAAATTATAGATGATACACTTTTTTTTTTTCCAAATTGACTCTGTTCTTCTTATTTGTGAAATCTTCCAAGTAATTATATAATACCTTTAAATGTTTAAACTTTCAGCTTTCTTTTTTGTCTTCATGGGAATTTTAGTGAGAAGCTGGGAAAGACTACATGATAGACTACTATCAGATGTCATGTGAAACCAGACATTTCTCTTGATATAATTTGTTTTGATGTCTCACAAGGAAGTAAACTATTTGTTTTTATTACTGATATATTTCAAAATACTTCAGGATCAAGATAAGATACCACTATTGTTAAGAGATATGTAAGAGATATTTATGAGACTAATGAAAAAGACCAGAAAGTCAGGTGCAGTGCCAACAGAATTGATAACAGAGTAGGCCTCTGAGGATTGTTTTGTTTCAAAGTCAGTGTCTGTAAATTTGCTAATATTCTTGAGACTAACTGGCATGGGAATAGTGAAAAACAGATGTACAGGAATTTTGGTGACTTATGTTTCACAATGTTTCTGATGTTTTAATTAAGTTATACAATTATAGAGGTCTCATCAACTTAATATGTGAAAAGCTTAAGTATTTAGTCATTAAAACAAGTCAAATCAGTATTACTAAAAGAACTTTTACTATGAGCCAGATACTTGTGCCATGGACTGTGAACACTATGATAAATGAAACTTCAAGTAGATAGAAATCTAATATAAATGACACACACAAGCAAACACATGCACGGCAGTAGTGGGTACAATAAAAGGCATATAAGCTCTTTAGGGGTGACGCAAAGGAAGGAGCTATCGATTCTGATTCAGTGCTTCAGGTAAAGGTTCAAAGAGGTGACTATTTAGGACCAGTGAGCCTCAGAGAAATAGGTAAAATATCCAAGCACAGAATGCTATCTAATGCCACAGTTGGAACTTGCACAGAAACAAAAGACTACCAGAGAGTAAAACTCTCACTCTTACATAGTGAGAACACTATGTAAAACACAGCCCTTCATTGTTGTCTCCAGAAATTTTTCTTTTCTTCTTAAACTTCAAATCTATTTGAAAGATTATATTAAAATATAGGGAATAACAAATATTGGTTCCTTATTACATATATAAAAATGTAATAAGCCTGTGGCAAACAATGTGTAAAATATTTAAACTGGTATCTATTCTAGAGCAGTTCTCCAGAGAGAATAATGGACACCCTCATCCAACACAGGCAGCAGTAAAAAAACAAGAGAACACAGGCTGTTTGGCATGGTCACAATATATACACTAGAAAGTAATTTGGTAATAGAATCAAATATAATCAGAAGCCTTAAAACCTTCATTATTAGAATCGTTTTCTATTTTTAAAACTTATGCATAGACTGTAATGAAAGAAATGTGAATTACTGGATGGCAAAAGGTGTTCATTTGCATCCTTGCAAATAGTATATTTTTAAAATACTCAAAAATAAAAGTGCTGTTAAATAAACTATGCTGTGTTCACATAATTGAATATTGTTAATTTATTTTCAATCTGTATGCCATGAGCTCCCGGGGATTAAGATAATAAGATTCAGGTTTTGCCACATGCTTGTAAACAAGAGTTCCTCCTAAATGTTATATTAGAATTTAATATAACATTTTATCTTAAAAGTCCCAGATATAAAAAATTCAAAAATATTCTATACCTATGTAACGGTATAAAATTAATAAATGTGCATGTCAATAAAAATATTTCTGAGAGTGCTCATGCTTGATTTCAAAAATAGTTCCAGAATTTATCTAGAAAACAAAACTGAAACAAAATGAAGAGAACATTAGTAATAATGTGAGTTAAGCAAAATCTTTAAAATACAGAATGAATCATGTTGAATTTTTTTTTTTTTTTTTTTGTGGTACGTGGGCCTCACTGTTGTGGCCTCTCACGCTGCGGAGCACAGGCTCCGGATGCGCAGGCTCAGCGGCCATGGCTCACGGGCCCAGCTGCTCTGCGGCATGTGGGATCTTCCCGGACCGGGGCACGAACCCGTATCCCCTGCATCGGCAGGTGGACCCTCAACCACTGTGCCACCAGGGAAGCCCCATGTTGAATTTTTATACAGTTTTCCATACAGATTATATCACAGCATAATTTGAGTTTCACAGCATGATCATATATTTCTACTTTTGCAAACTTTCAAGATCTTAACTCATTTCCCCCAGCTTCATTCACTCTTGATTTTCAAATAATTTTCCTTTGAAAACCAATCATATCTTCACGCTTGTAAATGTTACCCAATTGATTGCAATTGGCTTTTTAGTTCTCCAATATCATTTCCATTAATTTCACAAAATCCTATATTCATGAAGTATTGCTATGTACTTGCACTGTGCTATAGAATGTTTCCAAAATCCAAAAATCCAAAAATCAGCTAGATTAGGCCAGAAAGATATAGCTTATGTAATCTCATAAATGTAGGACTCAATTCATAAGTAACTAAAAAAATATTTCTACTGATATTTTGAGACCTGATGTGTTTCTGAAATTGCTCTCCATTTCATATTATAATTATTGTTGCCAAGTTATTCTGTCTTCAGGGGCAGAATTTAGATCAAAAGTTGGTAAATATAAGTAGACAAATATTTAAAAAACACATTTAGGTAGAACTTGCTAAACATAAGACTGTGTCCTTTGTAAGAATGGAAGCTGACTACAGAACCACGGAGATAGCAGCTATTGTAAAGGATCGAGCAAGCACCTCACACTTGTCAGGGCTGGTGGCTGGGCTAAATGGTCTTAATTCTATACTCCCAGGAGTTTTCATTGGTTTTAATATGATGATGAGGAACAGCCTGAAATCAGAGATTTAAATTAATTTGTGGGTTCTGTCCCAATCTGCTTATGCCAGTCTATACAGAAATTCATCAACCTCAATTTATATTTTAAGGAAAAATCTTTATTTTTAGTTTTTTCTGATATTATTCCAGTAAATGTGGGCAGCAGAAGCTAGTTTTTTATTCTATTTTACCTTGATCATCAACTTTTTGCTTACAAATAGGAAAGAGCTGAATGGGGGAGGAAGTTGTTTTACCGCTCACAAGATTCTTTTGAATTACAGGTTAGAATCCTACAGCAAGAGGGTATTTTATTTTAGCTCCACTTTAATAAATGAGTAAATGTTTTCCCTGACACTATCATTCTGACTCCTGTGAGCAGCTGACTGAGGATTTACTACCAATCCCAAAAGAGATAACCTAGGTGACTAAATTAACACTGTAAATAACTTCTGTTTTTTCTAAACTAGAGGTTTAATTAACCTCTGTCCTTTCTGTTTTCTGATGAATGGCTTGCCTGTACTGAAGAGCTAGCATCTTCACTAAGCGGTAGCATCATTTCTTCAGTTTCACTGGCCTTTATTACTCTTAGAGGTTATTTGGAATCATTGAAACACATTTTCAAAATAACTGAAAAAATGTAACCTACTCATACAGTAAGCATCTTAGCAGAACTCAACAAATTTTAATATACTATTTAACAAACTTTTCTATCTTGTTTTCTTCAAATTTACAGTCTGACTTGGCATACGAAAAGCTGTAGATGTAACAGAATTCTTAATTACACTGAGTTTTATGTACACTGACATAGTTCATTCTCTAGTACAGGTCAGAATTTCATTCTATTACCATACAATTTGCTATACAACAAAATAATTTAGAAACTGAAGTTGATGTCATCCTAATTTCAAGAATGGTAAATGCATGAAAAAAATTCACTGTAACAAAGGTCTTGTAGCCAAGACTTTGGTGTTTATTATGAGGTTTTTTTCAATTATTATGACAGTCAATTTCAGTTGTTTGAATTCATGAGTTAAATAACCTTCCAATCTTGCTTTATTTTTCTGAAGGCAACAAGTTTCTCCTTCATTTGTGAACATCGAACTTGAAATTTCTGCTCTCATTTGCAAGTGTAAAAACATTGTTTCGCTGTTAAGAATTATTCTATCCTGGTTAAAAAAAAGGTAAAATTTCTTCTTGCTTTTTCTCAAGACAGCATCGTTTTTCAGCTTCTAAAGAGATTTACAATCTGTCTAGTCAAAATATAAAGCTTTCTGTTAGATATGGTTGACTCCTTTTTATCCAATGACCCAGAAAAATGGTTATTTTTGATCAAGAGAAGAATCAGACATAGTTGGCAATTAAAAAAATATTAACCTCTGTAGTCATGTAGGTGATGAGGGAAAGAGACTAGGGCTGGGTTAGTGTTGGCAGGGAGGGAGTGAAGCTCTGATTTTTTGAAAAGGCCTCATATCAGTGTATTCAGCTGGGTCTATACAAACACAAAATCACTTATTAACTCAGAGATTTTGGTGTCAATGATTCCTATAAAATTCAGAGATAAATAAATAAAGCTTGAGTATCAGGGCTTAAACCTTAAGTTTAACCTAAGAGATCCTAAGGAAGCCAGGTCAGTATGTGTGTAGGAGACAAGGAGCTGAGGGGACAGTGAAGAGCTGGTATGACACACAAGAGGGACAGTGTCTACCGAACCAAAGTAATACTAAACTTAGTATTTTAAGCTACTATGGTTATGAACTCTATGTAAGATCCAGATATATTTACTGATACTTCTTAATATTCCTAAAGTAAAATATGTACTTTTAAAAACACTGTTTCATGCTATGCTTATCAGAACTCTGTTGAACAGATAGAACATGTACAATCTATGATACATACAGCTTAAACATCTTACCTAAAAGTTCATCAAAGGGAATCCTGCTTTCTTACTGATTATTTTTCCTGATGTATTTCAGGGATAGGATGACAGTATAGTAATGTTTCCATCATTGTCCTATCTCAAAATAAAAATTCTATTTTTTGATTCTTCCAAGAAAGTCAAGTTCACACAAATGTTTGATTTTTCACTATACTGACTGCTTTAATATTCTAATCCATGCACTACTTCTGTGTTATAAAAGATTGTTTTAGTGTGTTTATTATGTGTGAACAGGGAGAATGTGGGTTGTATACTTTGAGCTATGTATATTTGTGATAACTATCTAAGTTATTTACCTACGTACGGCTCTGTATTTCCCATGTAAATAATACTGAAATGTGCAGAGAGACTTCTCACTTTCTGGAAGAAGACAAAAAGATGAACAGAGTAAGTATCCTATGCAATAAAATAAAGATCCTACCTCTACCTTAAAGAAGTGAAAAAAATACCCTGAAAACCTTGCAGATCTGTCTTTCAACAATAATCAGTTGAGCTCAGAGATTATTTGGCCATGTGAATATTTTTCTTTAATTTTTACCTTATGTCCTTCAGACAAAGCATGAGCTGATATATTTTTCAGCTCCACATCACTTTTTCTTTATTCTTACTCTAAATAAATCCACAGCCAACTCTGACATTTGGATTTCCTGAAATTTTGATGATAGCCAATGGGTACATAAAAGATAAATTTTAAGAAACTGTCAAAATAAGACCGGTAATCTAAAGAACCCTCAGGTACTCTGGCAGGATAAATATATAAATGTTGAGACATATTATGTGTATTTTTTTGGAGAGCTGAATAAAAACTTAAAGAAAGAATAGGTATTGGGAAGCTCAAAATCATTTATAAGATGTTATTTGTGATTAATATGCCTCCCTTTACTAAGATATTTTGTCATGAGGACTTAGAGAAAAGGCCAAAATTTTGCAAATTATATTACGATTTTTTTGTATATAGCAAAGGTTATTTGCTTAGAATTTCTAAATTTAGTATATTCCACCACATTCCAAAAGTGATTTAAGATGTGAGATGTTTATTTCAGAGGCAGGCTCTCTCAGTTAATTTACAAAACTATAAAAAAAGAATGGGTTGATAATCTACTTTACTGCATTAATGAAGGTATTAAATAAAGCCATGTGTATATTGTAATGTTGGGAGAAAAGAATTAAGGCAAAAAGTAAAGATATGGATCTGAAAATAAGAGTTGGCTCAGTTTGAACTTCGATAATAAGGGGACATTTCAGGAACTTGACTGAGGTCTCAAAATCAGTCCAAAATTTAAGAAAACCTCAAATGAACAATGTACTAATAAGTGCAAGTTGGGATTATGTAATGGAAATCTTGCATATTCACCACTTACTTGAAACATTTGGCATAAGACAATTAAATGAGAGTGAATCCCATATTTAATATTTACTTATGTGGCATGTTTTACCTCATTAGTGAATATGTTGGTATGCTGAGGCATCTTGCACATGTCAGTGGCAAGTGTGCTGTACTTGAGATAATATAAAATATACAGTTACAGTATTAAAATTTAAGAAAAATAAAGTTAGCACGCATCAGTTCCACATGGCACGTGCCCCAAGGAATACTTACACAACATTTCTCAGTGTGAATTAATCACTAATAAGCTCTGCTTACCAAAATGCCTAGGCATTCTTTTAACTATTGAACAATAGAAATTAAAGTTTTCCTGGGGGATTCTCTAAATGCTATCCCAAGGCTTAGTGTTATATATCAGGTATTCCTCAGTCATCAAGGAAGACAGATGACAAACATGCTTGATTTTTTGAGGACTGCTCCTCTTAGGGTAAAGAATGACTGTTAACACCTTTGTAACCACTTATCAGAAGGATCTGAGGCAACCATAAGTTTGTTACTATTGAGGTAATCCTAGAAAGACATTGATTCCAATGCATTTATTCAAACACTCTGGAAATGGGAAGGACAATCAAAGACCAAATAATTTAGTTCTAGACCCCATACAGCCTCTCAAGCACTGCCTATCCATTGATGCATTAACACCTTTCCATACCATATATTGGTATTCAACTATGTATTCAGTAATTATATTGTGAAATCTTACTATTTGCCTGGCATTCTGTTAATGTTCTGGAGATACTTTGGAGAGATACTGTCCCCAAACTTGAAGTGGTTTGAAATTCAGTGTATGTGATATTTCTTTATGAACTACTATAATATGGCAAATAATTGAGAAGCAAAAACAAAAACAACAACACGACAGAACTAATGTCTTAGAAACATGGTGTGGACTTAGCAGGGAAACATCCAACATCTGCTTTTCCATGCACACGCCTAAATGAGAAATCTGTATTATGTCTCTGAATGCCTGTACTTTCATTAGAGGGAAATGAACGTGTTTGTGTGTGCGCATGTATGTGTATGTTCTCGATTCATTCAAGCAGAGCAGTTATGAAGGATCATACATCCTCCTCTATTCTACTTTTGCTTTTATTATCAGCATTCATAGTTTGGAGAAAGATCCATTATTACTCGTGGGAAACAAAGAAAAGTAAAAACATAATACATCCCAGTGATATATTATATTTGGGTCTCTGGTAAAACTACAACCAATGTATCAGATGTTGGTGGCATTCCATATCCATCTCTCCTTTTTGCTTTCTCTTTGCTGTGGGCCTTAGTTTTTCTCACTGAAGTTTGGCTACTTCAGTGTGTCGCAAGATAACAAAAGTCACTGATCGTAGCTTTCTTTTAATTCTGACTATTCTAAGCCGGAAAAAGGTTACTTATAAATTTTTTCACAATATTTTATTTATTTTTTATTTTATTTTTTTAACATCTTTATTGGAGTATAACTGCTTTACAATGGTGTGTTAGTTTCTGCTTTATAACAAAGTGAATCATCAGCTATACATATACATATATCCCCATATCTCCTTCCTCTTGCATCTCCCTCCCACTCTCCCTATTCCAACCCTCTAGGTGGTCACAAAGCACCGAGCTGATCTCCCTGTGCTATGCAGCTGCTTCCCACTAGCTATCTATTTTACATTTGGTAGTGTATATATGTCCATGGCATTCTCTCACTTCGTCACAGCTTACCCTTCCCCCACTGTGTCCTCAAGTCCATTCTCTACATCTGTGTCTTTATTCCTGTCCTACCCCTAGGTTCTTCAGAACCATTTTTTTTTTTTTTTTGAATTCCATATATATGTGTTAGCATACGGTATTTGTTTTTCTCTTTCTGACTTACTTCACTCTGTATGACAGACTCTAGGTCCATCCACCTCACTACAAATAACTCAGTTTCGTTTCTTTTTATGGAGGAGTAATATTCCATTGTATATATGTGCCACATCTTCTTTATCCATTCATCTGTCGATGGACACTTAGGTTGATTCCATGTCCTGGCTATTGTAAATAGTGCTGCAATGAACTTTGTGGTACATGACTCTTTTTGAATTATGGTTTTCTCAGGGTATATGCCCAGTAGTGGGATTGCTGGGTCGAATGGTAGTTCTATTTTTAGTTTTTTAAGGAGCCTCCATACTGTTCTCCATAGTGGCTGTATCAATTTATATTCCCACCAACAGTGCAAGAGGGTTCCCTTTCCTCCACACCCTCTCCAGCATTTATTGTTTGTAGATTTTTTGATGATGGCCATTCTGACCGGTGTGAGGTGATACCTCATTGTAGTTTTGATTTGCATTTCTCTAATGATTAGTGATGTTGAGTATCCTTTCATGTGTTTGTTGGCAATCTGTATATCTTTGGAGAAATGTCTATTTAGGTCTTCTGCCCATTTTTGGATTGGGTTGTGTTTTGTTTGATATTGAGCTGCATGAGCTGCTTGTATATTTTGGAGATTAATCCTTTGTCAGCTGCTTCATTTACAAATATTTTCTTCCATTCTGAGGATTGCCTTTTCGTCTTATTTATGCTTTCCTTTGCTGTGCAAAAGCTTTTAAGTTTCATTAGGTCCCATTTGCTTATTTTTGTTTTTATTTCCATTTCTCTAGGAGGTGGGTCAAAAAGGATCTTGCTGTGATTTATGTTATAGAGTGTTCTGCCTATGTTTTCCTCTAAGACTTTTATAGTGTCTGGCCTTACATTTAGGTCTTTAATCCATTTTGAGTTTATTTTTGTGTATGGTGTTAGGGAGTGTTCTAATTTCATTATTTTACATGTAGCTGTCACAATATGTAGAATATTAGACAACATATAACTCCTTTGATAGGTGAAACACTCAAATTTAAGTGGCCAATTTTTCACTGACCCTTTTACTCATTAACCAAGCAGAGCAGTCAGATACATACTAAAGGAACATTGGGTAGTTTGTTTGTTTCTAGTCATATTTTACTGTTTTGAGGATTTGTGAAGTTACACTCCATGGTGTGAAATTACATGCTAAATATAAACCAAGTTTATAGACATGGGGCAGATATGCATATAATTTATCATTATACTTTAGAACAATCTGCTGAGTAGGCATAATTATTTTCATATTATGTATAAAGAAACTGAGATTCAAATATTTTAGGAGCATATAACTTGTAGTCTAGTGCTTTTACAACCTTTTCTGCATTGCTCTATTTTCCTCAGTATTGCCAAAAAAAACAAACAAAAAAACAAAAAACAAAAACAAAAACACCCCTAATACCAAAAAAACCCATTGCAAAGTCAGTGGTCAGTGGTTCTGCATGGGAAGGCAAATAGGGTTGATGCAGAATTCTGTATTCAATAATTGTAAATTATCTTGAAATAGCTATTTCCCTTTAGGCTTACATTGATATCCTATATACTATTCCTTTGGTATTCATTTCAATAAATTCAAAATCCACTTAAACATTTGATTTCATACCATGCTATTTCAGGGGTCATGGCAAAAACATATAAGCTGGCTTATCTAATGAACTAATCCACTCTGAAATAGCCTTGACATCCAACCATAGATTATTCTACTGTATTAGGAGAGATTAGCATAAGCTTTTATTATAATTACTTACATTATTAACATGTAACTGATTAGCTGTAGAAATTTCAAAAGATTATGTCTACAAAAATATTTTGAAAAGGAATTAGCAAGAGTGCACATGAAAAGACCATAAATGGGAAACTTTAATGCTAGGAGAAAATTGTCTTAAGTTGGATAACAATTATAATTTCTGGCAGAATTTTACAAAAGGTAACTGAAAAGATTAAAACATAGGATTATGATAAAAGGAATACTAGTATGATTTCATTAATAAAACATGCCCAAAGAATTAACTTCACCATCTCTTTTCTTATTGAAAATTGATTGTAAAGTTTTTTTTTTTTATAGTAAATTATCGGTTAGCAAAGATATTTACATTTCTTTCCTAAGCATGAAATGCATGGACAACTTCAGAGAGAAAAAATAAATTTTGTTGTTTTAAGAGAAGCAAGATGTTTATGGCAAGTTAGTTACTTTGATAAGAAATACTAATATGCAGTTGATCCTTGAGCAACACAGATTTGAACTGTGTGGGTCCACTTATAGGCAGATATTGTTCAGTTAATACATACTACAGTACTGGTTGAATCTGAAGATGCAAAACTGTGGGTATAGAGGGCCAGCTGTAAAGTTATATGTGAATTTTCAACTGCATGGAGGGTCAGTGCTCCTAATGCATTCAACATGCCCATGACATGCCCTAGATTGAGACAGTATCAATTTTACATACATGCATGTGTATGTATTGTCTCCTTACTAGGCAGTTTACTGGAAAACCAGGAAGAACTAAAGGCAATCTACTGGAGAATTTTCTTTAATGCTCAGGATGCTGGTTTTTTGTTCTATTCAGAGCTTCAACTGATTGGATGAGGCTCACCCACATTATGGCAGGCACATGCTTTACTCAAATTCTATTGATTTAAATCTTAAGATTTGGGGGATAATTTGAATGATCTAGATTTCTTTGGAAATTAAAAGTTGCTGCCAGGGGAAATATGAACCATGGCTTTCTCTTTTTCTTAGAGAGATGACAGTGTCCAATCTTTCTTAAATCCTGCTCAGTGCCAGACATTTCATGGAGGGCTCCAACAAACAAAATAATTCAAACTTATAATGTTGATATAAAAGCTTCATTTGTTGGGATCATTCTTTCCAAAATAGCTGTTGCATTGTTTAAGTATTTGAAAACCTTACTACAGAGCTTGATTACATCCTCAATGTCACCTATTTATCATCTCTATTTAATATATATTTTAATGATGTTTTCAAAATGTTAATCTCATCTGAGAACACCCTCACAGAAACATCCAGAATAATGCTTGACCGAATAACTGAGCACTGCTAGGCTGGTCAACTTGATACATAAAATTATCCATCACAAGTATACCCCTTGTCAACCTGTCACTCATATACATCTCCTTAAACCATACTTAACCTACAAATAAGGATAATAACAAGGTTATACTTCTACCTGACATGATACAACTATCCTGGATACAACTGCTCTAGCTCTTCCCTAGAATAGGAAGCAAATTCCTTGTAGATGTTGACTCTTCTCCTTGATATCCCATAACTTAAATGTATATTATAATATAAAGTCAATGCATTTTATGTTATATGAGGATAAGATATTTGAAATATATATATACATACACATGAACATTTTCATAACAAATTAAGGAGGGAATACTCATGACAATTACATTCCTTGTTTCTGTAACTGATCATGCAGTCAAAGCTGGTATTCATAGCTATAATACCTTTTTCCAATAGTCTTTCCATATTCCCTTTGCCTTAAGCAAGCACCTCAGCTAGTCATGTTTCTTTACGTGGTGAGGGGACCCAAAACTTAACTACTGAAGGGTCTTGGCCATTGGTAGTCTAGCCTGGTTTGGGTTGTTGCAGTTTTTCATTGACTTTAATCACAGGGCATGGTAATGCTAAGAGACTCCTTGGATCTTCTGTATTCAGGATATGAATTCTTCCTTAGCTCTGTTGTGGTGTAGTAGTCCAATTTCCCCTTGATAGTCAGGATTTATCATCCTAGCCAGCACAATAACTTCCCTATTTGCCCACTGATTTTTAGGCATGAGGAGCCCAACAGAGGCTAGACGGTAGTCTTAACTTCCAGTTCAGTAAATCATTGTTGTGTCTCCAGGTGGAAGCATCCTTCCTTTTGGAACTAAGACCACTAGACCAGCAGAGTATAATGTTTCAGGGACAGGAAGCAAAAATTTGGCTAGTGGGTCACTAGGGGTAACAGTAAGTGATGCTGCTCTCATTTTCATCCCTTGATTCCTGAACCTATGAATCCCACCTATGGGAGAAACAGCAACATATATCGATGCTGATGCTCCTGGAGAACCCTGCCACAGTCCTGCAAGGTATTGCCACCTATCTAGCACCGTAACTGTCTTCAAAAGTCCCTTTGTGACATAAGAAATGCATATTTCATCTTTGCCCCTGTTTCCTTGCAGATGGCACCTAAAACCCTTGTAATCTGTCAAGTTATGTACATTTTTGCATGCTAATGAGATGACTGATTGCATGGGGCTTCTGGGTAACCTTAGGATGGGGATTGGTTGCCAGGGGAAACAACTATATGGATAGAGGGTTGAAATTTTCAGCCCTTCTCTCTGACCTCTGGTGATGGAGCGAAGGGGCTGAAGGTGGAATTAATAACAATTTTTATTAATAACAATAATTTAATCATTCATACTTACATAGGAAGGCCTCCATAAAAAGCCCTAACCAAAGGGGTTCAGAGAGCTCCTGGGTTGGTGAATACACTAAGGTGCTGGGAGTACAGCATGCCCAGAGAAGCATGGAAGCTCCACCTCCCTTCCCACATGCCTTACTCTACCTACCTCTTTCTTTTGGCTGTTCCTGAGTTGTATCCTTTGTAATAAGTGGGTAATTTATCAGGGACACATAACTAACATAAATATGTAAATTACATGGACTAATTACCATTTCAAATTCATAATTGGAGAATACAATATTCTTCTATAGAAAATAATAGAACTAGATTAAAAAATTGTCATGAGACAGGAAACTATCAGCTATCCTAGATATATTGATAGTTAATATTGCACTACTACTGACTACAAATATGTACATTTTTGAAAATTCATTTTTTTTAACTAATTAATACCATATATTGAGCCATAAAAGCAAATTTTGATGAATTTTTACAGGATTAAATGGTATAGGGTATTTCTGTTTTTTTTTTTTTTCCAAAATACAATGAAAATTGAAGTCAATAAAAATGAGAAATCTAGAAACTACCCAAATATTTGAAAACTTAGCTACATACTTTTAAATAATTTATAGGTTAAAAAGTAAGTCATAAGGAAAGTTATAAAATAAATGGAACTGAATAGAAATAAAAGTTCAACATACCAAAATTGGGGGATAAAGTTATGCCTAAATGTAAATTTAAAAGTTTAAATTCTAATTTTAGAAAAAAAAACACAAGGTGAGGAAAGATACTAAAGATAATCAGCCTTTGAGTAAGTTTTTCAATAAAGGGAGTAGAGAGATTTTATTAAATATCCCACTAAATTTATGAAGAGCTCAACTGAAAATTGTGACACTAAAACTGATATTTGAAGATACCATGAGGCAAATATTATTCAGAATTTAGCGTTAAATTATTAACATTGATTTTCTATCTAGTATATGTTAAATATTTTATGAACATAACATCATTTGATTCTCACAAAAATAGGTCCTATTCAATTTTTGTGAGACGATTGAGACCTAGAAATATCAGTTTATTTGTCTAATGTGAGGTTTAGTAAGTGATAGAGCTCATTTTGGAATCCAGGTAGTGAGGATCCAGAATCTTCTCTTTCACATCACTGTGCCTCTAACTACAGTGGTCTTTTGATGGCATTTTACTTTAGAGATTAGAATATACTGACTCTGCCATATAGACAATGTAAAATCAAAGAGTCTGGAAAATAAATTGAATCTGATCAAGAACCTCTTCTAACTGCTGCCAATTCTGGAACCACGTCTATAAGATTTGTAATTAATTGCTACCTTGCCACTTATGTTTCTTCATCTCTGACATTGAGAGAACACAGCAACTAATCTGGTTTATGGCAACAGAAGTAAAGAATTCTTATTACTACTGGTCTACTGTCTCTGTAGCTTCCTTTCATTAATCCTAGTTATGTATTCTATATCTATAAAGGCACTCTAACCTCTATTCTATTAACCTGTTTTATATTTGAAGACTTATCCACCCAAATTCAAGACATCTCTCAGAAATATATGTCTATTGCTTTTCTTCTGTTTTGGCTATTTTTAAACTAAATTTTATTTAACCAATATTTTTATGCTGTGAATACAGACTACTTTATATAAACTAGAACAGTAATGATTCAATGCATCTGTGGGCCTTTAAATGAAGACTTAAGCTTCCCTGTACCATCAATTCTACACTTCAAGAGAAAAAAATCTCTCTTGGAAATGAATGAAAAGCACAAAACAATGCTATTCTGACAGTGTCAGGAAAAGAAGACCTATCTCCAGAATATTAAGTATATATATTTTTTCTACTGCAAACTTCCACAATGGGCTATATGCTGGACTGACAGTAAATTTTGATGTGCGAAGAATATGAGCTAGAAAGTTATTTGAAATTGCAAAAGAAAATGCACATGAATAACAAGCGCGCTTTGAGCAAGTGCTGCATAATTATTGGCAGGTGGATATACATTATGTGTTACCTTCTACATAGAAAAAGTCTGCATGACCAGACAAACTTTTCTTTTATTAACACTTCATAATTTTAAAAGATGTGGCTTTGGGGGTTGGTTTTATAGGCATTGCTTCCTCAGTTGATTTGGGAGAAAAGCAAAATAAATATTCTGTAAATACAGAAGCAGTAATTAATATGCTTATTAAATAGGAATTATAATTTTAAGATGAGAAAGATGCTATCTCTGAAAAAGTGATGAATTTCAAGTTTAACATTGAATTAACTAGTATTGAGTACTTTGCTGAAAGATATAAATGATTAATAATTTCACACATTAAAAAAGTAGAGGGGCATAACAGTGAAATGTGTATAGTACTATAACACTTTGGTCATTAAGCCTACACCTCAAAAATTCAAGATACAAGTTATCAATTGCAAAATAAGAGAAAACCATTATCTCTGAGTTATGGCTCAATCTGAAGCTTTTACCACATCATTCATGATGATAATCTTATAGGCAGCAGTGAAAATCATGCTCATGGACAGCTTTTCTATTACAGAAAATGAGATTTTGAGAGGAAAAGGGCTAAATAATTTGAACAGCACTACTTAATTTTCACCAGAAAGGCTGAACCATATTGAATATGCAGTATTGATTACTTATTCAATGAATCAAACTCATTAGCCTGCACATAAGTAAGTAGATGGCATGACTTTATGTCATCTCTGACTAATAAAAATAAGTTATGTTTGCTTAAATTACTTAGATGTATTCATCTGTAGATTACAGGAGAGGCAAACTTGTGTCATGAATGACTTTAAAAGCTGCCTGAGTAAATTATTCATAAAAATTACTAAGTGTTCTTTCGATGAATTAATATACTTCTAAGTGAGGTTAATATCTCATCCTTATTGAAGCCATACATATAGGAATAATCTTGCTTTTTGAAATTGATGTATTATTATTCTTTCTAGTCTTTTATAAATGAGAGAAACAGATTTTACAAGTAAGTAGCATAAATTTGTAGTGAGCTTAGACATAGAAACTTCATTTGCTACATATAAATGGTTTTAAGTGATAAATATAATCTGTTTTTGGATTCTTACAATCTGACTTGCCACTTTCTATTAAGTTTAAAATATTTTCAGGATCTAAAAAGAGAAATATTAGGGTGGTTATTTGTTGATCTCTAATTCTCTGACATTGTGATAACCTGTAAGGGAATGTCTACTTCATCTTGGTGTCTGCATCAATAGAAGACAAGACTCCTTCAGACAAAGCAAATTCACAAAACTAGAAGCAACAATGATTCAATGCCCAAAGCACTTATTCCCATCACAATTATATATGAAAAGTGTGACACAGACATGTACATTGGCATTATATATGTTGAGAACCAATTGGGAAAGAATAAATATAAGTTAGATGTGGAACATTTTATTTCTAATAAAAGCTGGATTGGGTGCATGAAATACATGTGCTGCCACAATAATCTAGTACTGAAATATACACATTCATTCACAGGAAGTACTACACAGCTACAACTCACACTGCAGCCATAGGTCCCAGTTATTTGGCTTACTGTAGGAACCCTTGGTTAATAGCCATTGGAACTACAATATTATAAGCAATTGTGTAGGTGAATTATGGATTTTAATTCCTTATGACATCAATTTAGATATCTGAGTATTGGACTATTAACATACATTGCCAAGTAAATAGTATGTTTTGACTGATATTTCACTGGTTATTTAGTAATTTGAAAGGATTATGTTGGGGGCATTTATATATTACTGCCATAATATTATAATAATATAGCTGTGATATGATTTTACTTCATTATATAACCTTTAAATAGCTATTTTTGACAGTGTATTATGGGGAACAGAATAGTAGTGAAATACTATCCTGGAGCATTCCAAGTTCTTGGGATGGAAAAATTGGTATTATATTCAAAGTCACTTCAGGACTTTTGAGGGCCAAGTCAAACTGTAGCAGCTCAGAAGGATCCACAAAGTGCAGAGGATGCTAGTTTTTGGAGCTGCCTCATAAAGGTAGGAAGAGGAGCTGGCCTATGCTTATAAACTCCTGTTTTCCTCTGCAAGGACAAGATGCATCTCTAACAAGCAGAGGTTTGTTGGTTAAGCCCAATATGTTAAGATAGGGGAGGGGATGTGAAAGGAGAGCTGGGGAATGTTAAGGCTAACCTCTACTTCCCTGACTTCATATTTCCATGTGGAGGTACTTCTGTCAGAATAATACTTTCAACCTCTATTCATACCTCCCCAATTATTTTGGCTAAATAAACAAATAAATAAAACTGCAGTAATGTGGAAAGTAAAAAATCAATACCTAAAGAACTGGATGATTTTGTTAAGGAAATTTCCAGCCAGGATGTTGAAAATATCATCTGATTTCTTCTTATTGCTTATAATAAGATATGAGAGGAGAGAATTACACTAAAGGAAGGAATTTAAACATGAAAGAATCAGGACTTTATGATTTGAAAAATCCTCATCCTCTACAGATATCAAATGATGTTAAAATTAAGAAACAGTTTTGAGCAGAGATAAATTTAGGGCAATGCCAACAAACCATAGTTCAAAGCATGTGGCAGACCAACCATGTGATTTTTAAAACTTTTGTTAAGTTCTCATAAACTATGAGGAATAAATGTTTGTTTAATGCCACTAAATATTGAAGGTATCTAAGTACAGTTCAGACAGACACACACACACACACACACGTTTCTCTGAAGTATTCATGGGTGTGCTTCATAGATTCTCTCAATCAACAAAAAGAGCTTCTAAAACCCCTGAGATCAAGATGGTGACACATAAGGCTTCTGACATTCCCTCCTCCTAATAACACACCAAATATACAGCTACACATGGATCAACTCCCTCTAAGAGAAATTCAGAAACTAGCTGAGTGACTCCTTCGTATCCGGTGACTGTGAAAATACCCACATCAAAACAAATAGGAAAGGTTGAGACACATTCTTCCTATAAACCCAATTCCCTGAACAGTGACTTAAAATCAGAAGGGAATACCCAACTCCCAGCTTCTCTCTGAGGAATGAAAGGTTTGGACTACACATACAATGGCCTAACTTTAAGGCTATCACCTGAGGTATGGGTCCCCAAATCACCTAGCTCTGATAGCCAATGGTGTTTTGCATTCATGAGTCCCGTGTGAGTATAGCAAACAAAAAAGCAGCATTAGGAAGCATTGCAAATAGTGCAGACCACTTGGAAGAGAGAATCAATGAGAATTGGGAGATTGGCATTGACATGTACACACTACAATATATAAAATAGATAACTAATAAGAACCTACTGTATAGCACAGGGAAGTCTACTCAGTATTCTGTAACGGCCTATATGGGAAAAGAATCTAAAAAAAGAGCGGATATATGTATATGTATAACTTATTCACTTTGCTGCACACCTGAAACTAACACAACATTGTAATTCAGCTATACTCCAATAAAAAATTTTTAAAAAGGTAGAAATCTAGATATAATTCAGGTAGAAGAGGAGAGTGAACTAAGATTTTTAAAAAGTGAAGTAATTCTCCAAGAACTATCTACTCCATTAGGAAGGGCAACATAAGGATAATGGGTATCTCAGAAGAAGAGAGGGAGAAGGGAACAGAGAGTTTATTTAAAGAAATAACAGCTGAGAACCTCTCAAACCTGGAGAAGGAGCTGAATGTACAAGTCCATGAAGCTAAGAGAACACCTAATTATCTCAATGCAAAAAGATGTCTCCAAGATACATAATATTAAAATTGTCAATGACAAAAAGAATTTTAAAAGCAGCCGGGGGGAAAATGGTAACCTACAAGGGAACCCCAATTAGGCTAAACACACATTTCTCAGCAGAATCTGTACAGGCCAGGAGAGATGGAGAGTGTGGAAAGACATACTAAAAATATTGAAAGATAAAATCTGTCAGCCAAGAACACTCTATCCAGCAAAGTTACCTGTCAGATATGAAGGAGAAATGAAAGCTTTTTTAAACAAACAAAGGCTGAAGGGGTTCACTGCCACTAGATCTACCTTACAAGAAATGCTGAAAGGAGATTTTCTACCTGAAACAAAAAGGCAAAAGTACACAAATCTGTGAATAAGGTAATAACTAGACAGAACTAATAGGAAAATTGCAACTGTAAATCAGAATAGGCTCTTAAACAATTATAGCATAAAGGTTAAAGTTAAAATAAGTTAAAATAACTATAGTTATTTCAATGTGGTAACAAACTCACAACATAAAAAGGGATAACTTGAAATAACAAAAACATAAAAGGGGAAGAGGAAAAGAATGGATCTCGTATAGACAAATACAAATTAGAAGCTATCAGACTATTTTATCTATGAGACATTTTATACAAACCTCATGGTAACCACAAAATAAGTCTACAGCAGAGACACAAAAGTTTTTTTTAATAAAAAGAGGAAACAGAAAATTTTAGAAAGCCACAAAGCTAAAACAGCAGACAGAAACACAAGAAAAAACAATGGAGTTATAGGGCAACCAGAAAATAAAAGATAAAATGGTAGTACCAAATCCGTATCTGTCTATAATCACCCTGAATGTAAATGGATTGAATTCAACAATCAAAAGACATGCTGTGGCTGGATGGATTAGAAAACAAGACCCACTATAGGCTGCTTCCAGGAGACTCATCTCAGCTCTAAAGATAAACATCGGCTTGAAGTGAAGAAATGGAACATGATGCTCCAAGCAAATGGCTGCTGAAAGAAAGTGGGTGTAGCCATACTCGTTCGTATCTGACAAAATAGGCTTCAGGTCAAAAAAGTTAACAAGAGATAACAATGGACATTATATAATGAAGTGACAACTAACCAAGAAGACGTGTTATTAATATACATACTTATAGGAACAGAATGTGGGTAGATGAAAAAAAAAGTATATTGCAACACAGCCATTACAACCACCAATTTAAAATTCTACTAATAAGTCCCTGAACTACATCATTATTAGACTAAGCAACTTTAGAGTTTTCAAATGTAGGTACTTAATAAAACTTGGTGTAAAACAAAAGGCAATATCATTGTCTTTGATAAAAGAAAATGATTGCTAGCATAAAATATTTCTCCTTAATTTCTCTATAGCTTCTTAATATATAGTACCCAAATTATCATAATCTTTATAACACATGACTCTGGGTATTAATCCTCATTGTTGCTAATGCCCAACTGCATACTTCTCAATAAAATGTGAAAATGTGTTCTCCTATTTATTGAATTTGCTTGATGTTGACTACTGTGTCCAAATTTGCTTTAAAATCAATAAAATGTCACTGAATATTAAAAAGGTTTCACTTACAAACCACAGAATAAAATTGATCTCCTAGATATTTTGTCCCATAAAGGCTAAAATGTTAATTCATTTGCTAGAATTGTATAACACACAACTTGCCCATCCTCTCTGGAAGTTAACTTATTCATAATCTAGTTTCACTGATTCTAAGTTTCCTCATCTATAACTAGATTTTATTATATGTTTATATTTGCATTTTTTTGCACTTTGCGTATGCAGTTTACATATGACTTACCCAGTGAGCTCAAGACCAACTCGCCAACCTTCTAGACCAGGAGAGAATATGAGGACATCCTCTACTTTTTGTTGAATTAAGCTTTCAGCAAATGATTGCTGAACAAACGGATGAAGTATATAAATTTATGTATATTCGTAAGATCAAAGACTGCTAATATTCATATTTCTGACTGGCCATTTAGAGGCGAATTCTCTGCTATTCACATACTACACACTAATTCTACAAGGGTCAATGGAGTTTATATACTTTTTTAGCACATGGATGATATTTTGCAAATGCAATTGCCCTAATCAGAGCAAGCCTATACTATTCATTTATTCTTGCATGTATTCATTCATTTAACATATATTTATTGAATGCCTACTACTTGGAAGGTACACTTTTAAGCACTGGATACACAACAGTGAACAAAATACTATCTCTGCCCTCATGTGGCTTAAAATCAGGGGTTGATATGAATTAATTTTTTTTCTTTTTTTAAAATTTTATTTATTTTTGGTTGTGTTGGGTCTTTGTTGCTGCACATGGGCTTTCTTTAGTTGCGGCAAGCGGGGGCTACTCTTTGTTGCGGTTGCTTATCTTGTTGCGGAGCACGGGCCCTAGAATGCACAGTCTTCAGTAGTTGTGGCACGCAGGCTCAGTATTTATGGCTCGTGGGCTCTAGAGCACAGGCTCGGTAGTTATGGCACATGGGCTTAGTTGCTCTGCAGCATGTGGGATCTTCCCAGACCAGGGATCAAACCCGTGTCCCCTGCATTGGCAGACAGATTCTTAACCACTGCACCACCAGGGAAGTCCCTGAATTACTTCTTGATAATATATTCAGTTACTCAGTTCTGTAACCGTTTTGTGATAGATAATATGCACTTTTGACATTGTGGCCATCCGTATTTAATTAAACCATTTCTTGGAAATCATTTGGGAAAAGTATATTTCTTGTTACAGAGTTGTTTTCTCATTTTAATTTTTTTCTTTACCTTTATTCCACTGCTGAGTAAGCGAACAGATACAACTATTATTTTTTCTGGCTGTCAATGTTCATATAATCAGGTATTATAAGGAATCACCTCTGTAGCTCAGCCATCAACCCAGTATAAAAATAGTCCCACCCAATATTTCCTCTCAAGTGACAACTGCCTATATATGTATTTTAAAACCTTGGGCTTCCCTGGTGGCACAGTGGTTGAGAATCTGCCTGCTAATGCAGGGGACACGGGTTCGAGCCCTGGTCTGGGAGGATCCCACATGCCGCAGAGCAACTGGACCCGTGAGCCACAACTACTGAGCCTGCGCATCTGGAGCCTGTGCTCCGCAACAGGAGAGGCCACGATAGTGAGAGGCCCACACACCGCGATGAAGAGTGGCCCCTACTTGCCACAACTGGAGAAAGCCCTCCCGTAGAAACGAAGACCCAACACAGCAAAAATAAATAAATAATGAACTCCCACCCCCCCAACGTCTAAAAAAAAAACAAAAAACAAAGTGAAGTAGAAAAGATGCAATGAGAACAAGTCACGTTCAAGAAACTTTAGAAAAAAAACCCTTTATACACAGGATATTAAAAAAAATGTACTCAAAGTGAAGTGTACAGAAAACTGTTCTCAAAAGCACTTTCTTGGAATTGTTTACAAACAGCTCTGCTATCTAGCAGCCGTTTATCTTTGCACATTATTAGAAGCAAAAGAGTCAATTTTTAGAATGGTAATACATGATAATATTAGCAATTCATTTGAATTCTTAATTTCTGAATTTCATCTATTCTTCTAGTCAATTTTAGTGCACAGATGATTATCTGGTATTCCTCTTCCATGTATTTCCACTTTCACTTTTGTGATAGCTTATTTGTAAAAATGTCAATATCTTTTCCATATCCTTTGCAATTTGATTTTGTTGTCTCTTCCATCAATAAGCGGAGTCTATTTCCTCACTTTATGAATCTGGGCTGGCTTTGTGACTTGCTTTAACCAACAGGATAGAGTAGTAATGAAATTGTACAGGTTCTGAATCTAGGCTTCCATAGGCCTCTCACTCTTCTGCTTTCTGTCTGCATTGCTTATACCCCAGGCCAGCCTCCTAGAAGTTGAGAAACCACACAGAGCAGAGATAAACCATCACACATGAGACCAGCCAAAATCAACCTGCCTCTACCCAATTCAACAGTTGACTGTAGTCACATGAGTGAACACAGCCATACTCAGAACTGCCTAGCTGAGCCTTGCCCAGATTACCGACAAAAAGGATGCTATGCTAAAGGACTGCTGCCTTAAGCCACTACTTTTGGGGATGATTTGTTGTACAGAAATAGTTAATCACTATAACCTGAGAATATTGGTCAACGGTGGGATTTTAGATTCTACTCCTATGCTGATGACACCAAAATACATATGATAATGTTCAGCTCAAACAACTTTTTCTTGTGCTTCCATGACTTCTACCACTACTATAAGGTAATTAAATCATTTAATTGGCCCAGATCACTATTCTGAGATACATGTCCACATATCTCCTTGCCTGTCAAGAATCTTGGCTCATTTAACTTACAGGCTACTCATATTCAGAAAGTCAAAAAGTAAATTAAACATTTTCCCTAGAAAATTCCTTCTCCTTTATCATCTCCCTGGTGAAAGACACTATGCCAAACACTCAGCCATAGTGATATTAATTTTTACACAATCCTTTACTCTCCATAATAACTTTTAATACCATAATAACTTTTGCATAATAGCACGTGACCATTCAGGTGAATGGATTACAGTGGTAGGGAATCCAGAGATCAGAAAGACAGAGGCCCCTTTTATCTATGAGTAGAAGAAACATATTTCCCATCCAGGAAAAAGACAAGAAGGAATATGGGTCTCTGTCAAAGGTCTGATGTTCTTAATAGTGCTGTGTTTTGCAGGGCATATAGTATATATTGCAAAATAATAAATTAAACGTAGCAGTAGGGGTGGCACAACATAGAGAAAGACTGAAAAAGTCAAAAAAAAAAAAAGGCAGTGATGTTGGTACAACATGGCTTTAGAGCTGTGGTCCCTAGTAAAAGATACTGTAAACATACTGGCATCAAGGGCAACTTAGAAAACAATAACTCTGATTGTCAGTGTGTCACTGAGTTCCAAATTTGAGAGTAAAACCTAAAAATTTTAAGCCCCATCATATGAGTAGATGTAGTTGTTGATATTTCTATTATCCTAATCAGGATTAGATAAAAAACTAGATTGAGATTTTAGGTGGAAAAAATCAGTGGATCAAGTTTCTAGGAAAAATAGAATGGACAAAAACATTTGTAAGTGATTAACACTGTTCCAGCCAAGAGTAACACATTTTTATTCTGAATGTGCCCAGGATTTTCCATTACATGAATGTATTCTTGCATTCTGTCTTATCTCATTTGCTCTCCCTGCCCATTGCAATTGTGAAATTCCTATTAATCTCTAATTCTACTTCCTCCAAATAGTTAAAGTGTAATGCAATGACTTCCTCATATATTTCCTTTTTATCACATATCATGTTTTCTAATAATTTATGTATTCCTATGAAGCAGCAACTAGAATAAGAACACAGTAACTTTTACATAATAGATGTCCTATAAATATCATGGACAGTAATAATATTGTTGTCAATATTATTAAAGGTGTTTGCAGAATATATCATTTAATTTCTTTATTATATTTTTGCTACCATAAAATAAGCCAGCATATTCTAATGATTATATATAAAATGTCTATGCAAAATATTTTAATGACTGTTTCTCAGAAATCAACCTTCATATATCACAAGTAAAATTCTATTTTTCTAAAGTGTGAGGAATTTTCAACCTTAAGAAACAGAAAGATAGTGACAGTGTAACTAGGTTATAATTTTCATCTTTTTAAGTAAATAGTATAGGTAGATAAATATTAGGTAATTTTTATTGTAAGAGTCACTTGAAAATGCTAGTGGCATTTGCTAAAAGATTTATCTGATACTCAAGGAAGCATTTTAATAATAATAAAAAAAAGCATTTTCCTTGGACTTCATAGGTCCCATAGTGAATTGTTAAATGTTGATGAAAAATTTATAAATATTAACTGTATCTTGGTATTTTCCCCATGCATTAGAAGCAACAAAAGCTAATATCTTCTCTTTTTTTTCTTAATAGCACACAGAAACTGTCTATAAGAAAAATCAATAGGTTTGGGGAAAGGGAAAAAATAGTCTGTTATTAAAATGGACTATATATATATATATATATATATATATATAACCTCTCTTATTTCTCAACTTAGAAACATGATCATTTGTCACCTATGAATTTGATGTTTTAATATATTAATCCTGGACTTGGATTTGGAACTCTGGCGTTTTTCTGTCTCAACCATAATGAAATTAATAGCTTTATGCATATCTACAATTTAAAAATGAGTAGAAATTCCACTTTCTGTGAACCTAAAACTCATTAGAAAATAGTCTATTTTTAGAACATGTAAAGAAAAGCCTAAACAAGCTAATATTTCTTATCTTTGAATACCAGTTCTACCCTCAATTTCATTAAGTATAACCTTTTCAATATTAATTTTTTTGCCTCACTCGTGGGAGCTGTTCTTTTCGAGATTAGTTGGAAAATATTTTCTGAAGAAATCAACTTTACTGAAGGAACTATCTGACATGTCCCAATTGAGAAATACCTAAGTAACATGTAATATGTTTCAATTTAAGTTAAATTTTGATAAAGTGCTTACTGACATTTTACTGATCTTTTAGCATGACTTACTGATATTTTAGCATAACAATTAGTAAATAAAAAATAAAAATTCAAATTGTTAGCTGTCATGGTTAATTTTTTGCAATGGCACATTTCACATTGAAAATTTGGATTGAAATTTTTACTATTAATGAGACATTTAACATAACATCAGTAAATTCTAGTTATATTTGGAGACACAGAAGTCATTCAGATTTGGTTTATGTAGAAAAGTTTAAGAAAAGTACTAGAATAACTTCAATAGTTGGGGGAGGGGATAAAGCTTAATTTGCATTTGGGTAAAGAGGGTCAGCTTAACATATAATTTAGTTTCATATTCAAAAAAAAAAAATAATTTACGAAACCTAGGAAGGACCTAGGTAGGAATAATTAATGAGATACTGTGTTAAATATCTGGCTTTATTAACTAGCCTACTAAAAATCTTTTCATCTCTCTTTTTCCATATAAGCGAATGATTCTGATATTTTCTATGGGAAGGTTACATTTTCCTTTCTTGACGGGTTTTGATAATATAATAGCTACAATATCTGGGAAATAGGACAGGGTAAAAACTGCAAGTTTTTAGTATCTTTATTCTCTATATATGTATTTCTTGATGATCTGTACCTTCACTACCAACCACCTACCAGGGTTTATTCCATTTTAGTGAGCTGATTATTCTTTTAACATGAGCAATTTAAAACATCTATTCAAGTGCTTGAGAAGATATCAGGTCCTTTAAGAAAAGGATGTAGAATTTCTGCTTGGCTGGATGAGGAACTGTGTCCTGAGGAGGAATGAAACCAATGAACAAAACTAAATGGTGCAAAGTTTAAGGATAACTTGCTAGAAAGACTGTTGTATGGTCTAACAGAAGAAAGCAAGGCCTACAGGGAAATGGTGAAACAATACACAAAGCAATTAAATCAATGGAAAGTCTTGGCAGAGATATGAGACCAGTTCTATCATTCTTCCCTTGGAATCTACCACTACTAATATACTATCGAAACATCATAGTCTATATTGACAGCACACAGTTCACACATAGGAAATTTCAATATATTCAAACTTTTTATTTATATGGTTTAGTTTTTCATTATTATTTACATGACTAGAGTAGTGTGTTGGCTAAGCCCGGATATCGTTGTTTAACAAATTTATATAATGCCTCACACAAAGTGCCAGGCACATAGCAGGTCCTCAGTTAATATTTGTTGAGTGAATGAATAATCAATCAATCAATCAATAATCCTGGCATTGTTGTGAACTGCATTACTTATTTCAAATTAGGAGGTGAGAATTAAGATCAGTACTCTATTGGCTTGGTCCCCTATGTTATCATTTGCCATTTTTGTATAATTGATTTGGTAATATTGACTTAGTTTCATTTTTAAAAATTCAGCACACCTACATTGAAACAAAGACTATGTTACATATTGAGTGTACAAAGTTAGATAAACAGCCAACTGGTCTTAGAAGATTTTGAAATCTAGAGGTAGAGACTAACATTTAAATCAGGAATTATACTGGCAGGATTAGTGTCATAATTAGATAAGCAGAAAGTAAAATCAACAAGGAAATATCATCTAATAAACTCTTGAGTTCTTTGACAAAATAAAATATTGGAAAATTTGGCTGAGTTGAATCTTTTAGGGTGAATGAAAGGAAATCAAGTGGAGAGGAAAGGACAAGGCAAAGAAGTAGCAACCCCCCAGCTCAATCTGTAAGAATTTCAGCACAACTGAAATGGATGGGGCTTGAGAACCTGAAAGACAGAAGAAATTACAACACAAATGAAGACAGTGATCCTGAAGTATCTTAGGTATCAGCTTGTCTAATGAGTTTGAACTTTATCCTGAAAGCCTCATGGACAGCAATTGCATTATCTGAAAATGAAATATTATTTTAAGCTCATAAGAATAAATTAAAATAGTTATTTCATGAAGCAATTAAGATGCTGAAATAGTACCCATTAACTATCAGTGGAAGTGTGAATAGTGTGATAAGAACTCTAGTTATTATTGTAACTGTATCATTCCATTGAAATCTTACTATCAGGAATGTAAATCCCTGCACAATACTGAAAGAATGGTGCACCCATGAAATTGAGAAGCAGCAAGATATGGTTATGGAGCTCAGTTTCAGATGATGAATTATTTTGTGATGCTATGAGTCAGTAATTTGTTACTAAGGTCAAAAAGGAGGACGTTTAGTTCGTAAGGAATCTCTGATAATTTTGGGGAGTTCAATTCTCTTCTTATATTCATTTTCTTGTTTCTTGCTTCAAAGAATATCTGTTACTTCCTAAGCCTGTTTAAAGCATTAATATGCTTAAAACCTGCTCATAATAGAATATATAGATGGCCTCTGAAGCAATTTACCACATTCAAACTCAATACTCATATTAATCTTCTCAAGATACTTGAACACCTTATAGTGCTAATTATGTCTATTAATGTGTCATTTACTTTGAAATGATATGTATGTTTTCTTCTAAAATAGAAATCCCTAATTTTACTTAGCAGAGTTCTATTTCAGTAAGCCTTTATGATCTAATGACTCTGATTTCTCTTGGAAATAATAGGTTTACTTGTACAACGAATAGTAACACATATGTTTAATGCAGATAACTGGCTGCTTATCAAATTGGTTCTAATTAGACATTTTTGCATTATGGGATTAATATAAGCACTGCTGGGACAGGGCACATAAAGCATGTGAAATTTCCAAGTGAGAATACATTTGTAAAGATGGCATTTTCCATTTCACACTAGCTTTGTACCATTTGCTAAATGAAAATGACTACAGGTGCACAACTGGCTCTTGATAGTACCTGCCTAGTACCTGGATATTTGGGTGGAAATAACAAATATGGTGAGATTTGACAGGAAAATGTTTAAAATGCTGACATTTCCACATAGTACTCCTAAATTAATATATGAAGAGATGAGAAATTTCCCAAGTGATAGGTTCCTGTGCTAAACTAAATTTATTGGTACCAAATGATGTCTTTTCCAGCTTGCTATTGAACACTAGCAAGGAAAGCCTGGATGATTCGTCTCTGAGCCTATCATTCTTTTGCTCACTCATCCATTTTTTTTCTTATATGTATTTAATCAGGATTCCTGATTAGATGTTACTAGATGAATACAAGGTTCAGTTTCCCACAATTTTTACTCTATTTTAAAGCAATTCTACCAATTTATATTTGTAACATTTTTCCTTATATCAGATCAAGATATACTTCCACTTTAGCTGAAGAACTATTTCCTGGAAATTAATTTTTACACACAAAAAAATAGATGCTAAACTGCTAAACTCTTCTTTATGTAGAACTCTATTTGCCCTTGTTTTGTTGTGGGGTTTTTTTTTGCATAAAACAGCATATTCTTTTCCATTATGATTTTACTAAAATTTCCATGCAATTATCATACCTTTCCAACATAATTCTAGTAGGTAAGTGATGAATCCTTAATTACCTACATATAGTATGTGTCATGCCAACAGGAGCAAACAGCTAAGCAGTTCTGAGCCCAGGTCTGTTGGTGCAGCTTGGAATGGGGAAACCTCCCAGGGCAGTATCAGCAGCAGATGCATTGGTCACCCAATACCTGTCATCCTTGAAGACATTGCACAGCTATCTGGCAGGGCCAGACATCACACTTAAAGAGAACTTAAAAAGGAACCCCAATGTTTGACTGAGGGGCTTTGAAGCTGCATGATCAGGGAACCTACTTCTGGTGTCATCAGGGGTTGGTCCTAAAATATAACATGCAGAATCTTGGCTCTAGCCCTATTCTGCCAGTACAACATCAGTCCCACCTGTGGTACAATCCAGGGGCTGGGGTCTAGTATTTGATGTTGCAGCTATTTGATGGGGCATTATTTGCTATCTCTGCTTATGGTTGGGAGATCTTCTGTCCCTCATTCCTTCCCTTATGATAGGGACTTGGCTAGGAAAGGGCTATGGGCCAAACTTTGTAGTCAACTAAGGCTGCTTGTCTCTATGCATCTATGCAGAAGGCCAATGTCTTTCTCAGGAGCCCAGCTAACAAGGGATCAATTTGGAGAAATGTTTCCTTACCACTGAGTAAGACACTAGTCTACATAAGTTATAAAATACTACATACTATTTATATTACATACATATGAAGTAAAATTATTTTAAAAAAACAGAGAAAAAGAAAATTTTTTTTCTCAATTGTCAATTATCCCACAACCATTTATTGACTAGTCAGAATGAACAGTCTACTCATTTTGCACTGCCCCTTCTATCAAATACCAAGTTTCCATACATGTACAGGAGTATTTCTTCACTTTCTATCATTGGTTCATTGGCCTAGCCCTGTATCAATGCTATACAGACTATGGCTGTAAATCATTTAATTATCCATATTAAATGAAAGATAGTTAATGTTCAAGAACTTCTTAAATGATTTAAATGTTATACTTACATGCAACATACAGGCAAACATTATAAAAAGTTAATATTTGCTAAGAAAATTATGATGGCACAGTCAAGCAATACAAAACATTTCATGTCATATCTCGAATATGTAACACATTCTCTAAAACAACAGTGTTTACTGCTTCCCCTCACTAAATTTTGGATTGTAACTCATTACATACAAAAAAACCTTATAAATCATTAATAATCTTAAGAAAGTATCAGAAGATGCTTTGAAGTAATTGCCTTTATATGTGAATTATATTGAACAAAACAAATCTGGAAAGTTCAGAGCTACAAATGTCCCAAAACAGAGTATTTTCTTCTTTAGGAGAAAAAGTTCCTTTGTTCTCTTTGATAAAACCCGTGGTTCTAGAAATGGGATAAAACATAGTAAAACAAAGTTATTTTGTGAGGAAGTTGGATGAGAGAGGGAATGTCAGTTGGAAAATCAAGTATGTGACTACCAAATATGTGACAATTTTAACAGGATAGTTATTCCTAATAGTCAACAGTTAAATACTGTAATCCCTATTGCACAGTCTTGAAATCACTATAAGTAATTTACTTACTAAGAGGTCAACCGAGTCACTTAAACATGAGATAAATAAACTTGTCAGAGAAAGATGCTAGATAATAGTACAGGGCTTATATCTGCTCCTCTAACATAACCCTCCCTTTCCTGTGCAATATGAGAAATCAGTTTCAACTGGGATTATAAGGAATATCTAGAGTCTCAATTCAATAGTTCTCATTAACTGTTACAATTTAATGACCTAGATTACAGTATTAGTTACCTAACTGGTGTCCAAGCCTTTCTTTATACTTCTCCAATTTATTTTCCAAATGGTTTCAATAGACATTTCTAATCTAAAAAGTGGACTACATCACCATCTTAATTAAGATCCATCACCAAAAATATAGAGTCCCAACACTTTAATACAGCATACCTTACCATGGTCTTTGCCTATCTGCGTAAAGTTATCTCCACCCACTCCCAATAGACACACACACACACAGACCTTGATAAGATTTCAATTATCAAGCAATATGAACCACATGCAGTTCCATTATTCACTGGGAATACTGCTGTGGAAGAGACAAAATACCTGCCCGTATTCATTTACACTTTAGTGGAAGAGGCTAACAAAATAAGTAAAATATATAGTGATACATACTAAGGAGAAAAATAAAGAGGGAAGAAATAGAAAGTATTATTCTATTTCTATGAGGTAAACAAGTGGGAGAATGTTACAGGATGACTGCTGTTGCAAACACCTCTTCCTTTATTGTCAACACCAAGTCTTTACCTAAGTTTTATTCCTGTTTCAAAATTTGCCTTGGACAATCCTTCCAACCAGAAGCCATCCCTGCTATTTACCAAAGTCTGGTGAAGGTAACGCTTCTTAGAATTTTAACAGCATGTTCTATGTACCTCTATCAAAGCTATTCAAGCACATTGTTGTCTACATGTTTGATTGTACATGTTTGTTGAATTATTCATCCCCTGCACAGGCAGTTATTGACTATTGGTGTAACTCAAGGCTAAAGGGCAGTAAAGGATAAAAATTAAAAATTAGAATCTTTGGGTTCTAATGTCAGGTTTTCCATGAGCTAGCCATGACTTAAAGAGTTAACTAACCTCACTGTTTCAGACTCCTCAGCTCTGAATTGGAAATAATTGCAATAATATAATACTTGATATGGGCCAGGCATTGTTCTGGGAGCCTCATAGTTATTAATCCATTCATTTTCACATTATTCTTACCTGTAAAACTTGCAGGGTTATGGTAAACGTACTGATTTAGTTAAATTATGTAAAATGTCTTTCTGGCATACAGTTAGTGTTTGATTCTGTATGCATTTAAAGAAAAATATTCATGAAATAAATTGTTATGGATTTCCTAAAATTTCTTCACATTCAAAGATCTACTTTTAATCACTTTTCAAAATCATTTATGGCCATGTTCTATTATAAAATGTCACCTTCTGTGAAGTAATGATTGTGGTTCATACCATATTTCTTAAAACAGTGTTCCATATTCGTCCCTTGGATATTCTCTAAGCCTTAGACATTCATTCTGGTATTTTCTTGATATTAGAAAATAATAAACACTCATATTACTTCCTCAAGGGACCCTTATGTGGGACAATATGTCAAAATATTAAAATTGTCCAGTCATGTCCTCAAGAACTACTTGTATGCACACCCAAGTAATGAAAACTATTTCTCTACTGGCTAATAGTAATTTTAAGGTTTCATAAATTTAAAGCTCACTCATGCTCAGAGATATAAACAAGTGAAATTTTTCAGCCAGAGAAATATAGTAATTATTTCTATACCTCCTGAATTTAGCAGTGTTCTTGGAAAACTGTGAAATTGTAGGATGAGTAAATCACTCATAGAGGGAATGAGATAGATCTTTCTTATACAATAAAGTAGCATCAGCTAAATTATATAGGTAGAATTTTCCTAGGGAAGTTAGAAAAGCCCTGGGTAGTCATGTGTAAATCTAGAGTACAAGCAGAATAACTAAAAGTGTCATACATGGAGTGGTAATGATCCAAGAATTGTTTGTAACCATCATGAAGAAATAAGGAGTCTGTTTCAGCAGGTAAAGCAATACACTGCTTCCTTTATCAAGAAAATCTTGCCATGAAAATGTAATGGAAGCTTAACCAGAGTATGCTTTATAAAGGTTTTTTTTGTTGTTGTTGTTTTGCAGTACGCGGGCCTCTCACCACCGTGGCCTCTCCCGTTTCAGAGCACAGGCTCCGGATGCACAGGCTCAGCGGCCATGGCTCACAGGCTTAGTCGCTCCGCGGCATGTGGGATCTTCCCGGACTGGGGCACGAACCCGTGTCCTCTGCATCGGCAGGCAGACTCTCAACCACTGTGCCACCAGGGAAGCCCTATGAAGTATTTTGATTTACATTCTGGCTCAAGCTTTTTATCTCCTCAAGTACATGTAATAAACACTTTGATACCATCACTTTGGGACTGGTGTAGAGAATATATAGAAAACAAATGAATTACAATTTTGCAAAGTTGGACAGTACCAGAATATGGAATTCCTTAAATGGCAGGCATCGATGAATATTAATGCTCTGAATAGTGTAATCGTATGATCAGTTAATTTTAAGGACTCGTAATAGCTAATCTTACAGGAAACACTGGAGTGGCAAAGAAAGGAGATATTCACCTGGGGGGAACTAAAACTATGAAGGGTACTCATCAGCATGCTAAAACTTGAAAATAAAAGGAAGAATTTGATAAACAGTACAAGTAGATAACCAAATGGTTTTGGAAGCTTTTTTTTTTAATCCATTGGGATACACTGTATGCAAATTTGCTAATAAAGCACATCATTATTTTAAAAAAGCATAATGCATGACTGTACATAAACAAAAGAAATATACAACAGGACTTACACATTATCACTTTTGTTTTTTGCTTGAAAGGCAACTAGTCCATCAACAATTGCAAGCATATCTGGGTCTATAATGTTAACCAGCAATGAAAATATAATATTAACACCTGGAAACAAATATCTCTATAAATCTCTGCATCAGAGGTTAACTTGTACAAAGCCATAGAGACAGTTTCCATGTGTGTAACTAAACATTTACTTAGATAAGTACAGATAACATAATCGTATTTAAATCTAACTCTGTTAAACTTGAAAGTATTTTAAGAGTTACCAAAATATACTAAGGCAAAAGGACCATAGGAAGTGGTTCTTTCACGGTTGGACCTCATGCGGAAAGGGGTAATAAAAAGAATATATTCTCAACAACAATATATTAATATATTTTTAAAAGAAATAAAAATATGAACACTTTTCTTTATAACATAGACTAGATTTACCAAATGAAAGAGAAACTTAGGTTACTTAGGTTACTTATTCAACATAAGTGAAAGGTCAACATAACCTTCAGAAATGAAATTACAATAGTACTTTTGAATTTGACTTAAATACTACAGCAATTGCCAACAGAATGATGATAAATTATGTCTCTTAAATCTAAGTGCTACAATTATAAAATTCTCAGAGCAGTCTTAGAAATGATAGATTCAATGTTCTGCTACATAGAAGACAAAATAACAGTACTCAGCGGGAAAAGCTTTTCTATAACAAATTTCCTTTTCCCTTTTCAGAAAGGATTGACAATAAGAACAGCATTCCCTGAGGATGGTTTGGAAACATCATAATATCTGTAATATTTTTTGAATTTCAAAGAAGAAATGATGGAAAAGAAAAATGTGCATAGATTATTTAACGTAATGACAAGGCTTGCACCCTCAATGAAACATCCATCAAAAATTACTTTTATCATATATCCATTGGGGTTTGAAGGTAGAGAACTGTCTATAAAAATGGAAAAATTAACTATGAACAAAGATTTGCTACATAGGATAATTCGGCATCCTTAGACTAGAAGTTCAGACAACAAAACTGTGATTCAGTCAAGTAATAGGAGTTTTTGTTTCAATAATCAAAAGAAAGTGATATTGGTTATATAATGATGTTTATGTATAATGTATAGACTTTAAAACATTAAAAAAAAACTTCAATGTCTGTTAACTATATAGATCATGCATATTAAACTTATCCAAACATTCAACACTGTTGTCAAAATGTTAAACTTATATGTATAATAAAAAGCCTGTGAATATAACACTCCTTAGGCTTCAAAACACCACATTTAGAGAAAAAGAATGTGTTAAACTAAGGTGGGAATCAAAGAGAACTTGATCTAACCATGGCACAATCTGCAGTACTACGGGCATAGAAGAGGGATTTTTGAGTTCATATGTAAGAATTGCCTTCAAAGAGAAATGGAGATTGTCTAATCAAACATTTCATTAAAAATGTCTTTTTCCACCAACAAATAAAAAGATATTATTTTAATCCAGGGAGATTTTGGTCTCTTGTTGCTTCAAAGAAGATTAAAAACACTGCCCTACTACCATCCAGTTCTAACAAATTTATTAATATTTATGCCATTATGAAGAGTCTTAAGAAAAATGTCTAATTGCTGGAAAACTTCAAACTTATTTTTAAAATTGATTTGGCTATTTAGGTTACATCAATATCAAAGGCCAGAAGTGCCTAGATATTTTAGTATATAGGAAATCCTATGACAAGTAAATTTTAGGGAACCTTCCAAAAAAGAGAAAAAAGTTAAGTAGGTATTAACTGTGAGTACAAGGAGTTCCTCAGGGCTTCCCTGGTGGCACAGTGGTTTAGAGTCCGCCTGCCGATGCGGGGGACGCGGGTTCGTGCCCCGGTTCGGGAGGATCCCACATGCCGCGGAGCGGCTGGGCCCGTGAGCCATGGCCGCTGAGCCTGCGCGTCGGGAGCCTGTGCTCCGCAACGGAGAGGCCACAGCAGTGAGAGGCCTGCGTACCGCAAAAAAAAAAAGAGTTCCGATATCCATTCTCTAACATATGTTATAGCACTAAATTACAGAGATAAATGAAAAACTTAGCATTAACAATTTAAGAATCAAAAAGCCCCTCCCAAAATATCAGAAGGTAACAAAATTAATGAAAACCTTGAAAATAATGCTGAGTCACTCTTTAAATGATGGTAATAGATTTTATATATAACAATTTGCAAAGGCAATGCCACTCATTCATATCTTTACACCCATCCAGATTTTGCCCCAACATTTTTCTGTTGAGCAGTGTATAGCAGTTCAATTTCATACGTATCATTTATGAGTGGAGATCTTTGAAGACCATAAGGCTAAAAGAACTTGGTAGCACTATCTAGCCCTTTTAAGTGGCAATTTATATACTATAACCAAAAGGCTAAAATCAATTCAATTGAACAAATCTTCATTAAGTCACTCATATCAACAAATTGCTAGATGCAATATTCAAGGAACTCAGAGCCTAATGAAAGTATACAAACACTTTAAATAATATACGTTAAATACATTTCAAAACAATCTATAAACCATGGTAGGTTCCTATTGTAGTGTATCACATAAAACTATTTATCAATGAAGTATAAATTTGTTCTTTGCCTTTTACTCTTAATGACACTGCTTTATGATACTCAAAAGTATAATGAATATTTCTAAAGTTGCATTTTTCCCAGTTGATTATATTTTGCTAATCGTGCATTTTACAGGACTAGGCATGACTCTCCTCCTTTGCTATAATTGCTCTCTTGTTTCTTGTCATTTTTTAGTCGGGCGCTTTTTTTTCTTTTGGTATTATATCCTTTTATCTTCCTTTCTCAATGCATTAGTTTTTCAAAAGATTTTTTTTTTACAAATTTCACCATTTTTGTATTTTTCAATAATTTAACATGTGATTTGTACTAACACATAAACTTTTCAAAGATGTTTTCAAAGAAGTAAATAAAGTTCCAGGTGCAATCATTATAAACAGTTACTCTCTTCTTATCATTTACTGTCAGCATTGGATAATCAAGAGGTGTGGTTTTCATAATATTTCCTGCATGCCTGTCTGGTTTTCCTGTGGTTTTCATAATATTTCCTGCATGCCTGTCTGGTTTTCCTGTGGTTTTCATAATATTTCCTGCATGCCTGTCTGGTTTTCCTGTGGTTTTCATAATATTTCCTGCATGCCTGTCTGGTTTTCCTTAGTTGAAGCCCTTCCATTAAAGTCATACTTGCACAACATTGTAAATCAACTATATACTTCAATAAAAATTAAATTAATTAATTAAAAAAACATACTTGGCTTTATGTGGAATAGAACATGCAAAATATGTCTTTAGATGTTAAGAGAAAGTATAGGAGGTTGCAAAGTGAGGTACACACAAATGTCAAAATCTGGGAGAAAATAAGGTATAATGAAATTAGAACAAACAATCAGAATGATTTGAATTTGTATAGTGTATAATATAGGATTAGACACATAAATAGCATTTTCTATGTTCTAGGCACCATTTAAGTGTTTCAACTATATTAACTCATTTAATTATTTTAAAAACTCTACAAGGAAAATGCAATTTTTATCCCAACTTTAGAGATGGAAAAATTTGAGGCCCAAAACTACAGAATAGCTTGCTGAGGTTCTCATAAGCAAGCATCAGAATTGTGCCTTGATGCAGACAGCTAGGCTCCAGGATCCTGAGCTCTCCAAAACCAGGCAATATTGCCTTTCAGAAGATACATGTGGGGAAAATGGAGGCTTATTAATGCCAGGTTAAAGAGTAAGAAACTGTAGTTACCTTAGCAAATGGTTCTAAACAGGAATATCCCTCATGATATATATTTTTACAAAGATAACCATTGGACAAGATTTTTTTTATAGATCTTTATTGGCGTATAACTGCTTCACAATACTGTGTTAGTTTATGTTGCACAACAAAGTGAATCAGCCATAAGCATACACATGTCCCCATATCCCCTCCCTCTTAAGCCTCCCTTCCATCCTCCCTTTCCCACCCCTCTGGGTCATCACAAAGCACAGAGCCGATCTCCCTGTGCTACGCTGCTGCTTCCCACCAGCCAATTATTTTACATTTGGTAGTGTATATATGTCGATGCTACTCTCACTTTGTCCCAGCTTAACCCTCCCCCTCAAGACCTCAAGTCCATTGTCTATGTCTACCTCTTTATTCCTGCACTGCAACTAGGTTCATCAGTACAATTTTTTTTTTAGCTTCCATATATATATATATATATATATATATATGTCTTAGCATATGGTATTTGTTGTTCTCTTTGACTTACTTCACTCTGTATGACAGACTTTAGGTCCACCCACAAGGAACCTCTATACTGTTCTTCATAGTGGTTGTATCAATTTACATGCCCACCAACAGTGTAGGAGGGTTCCCTTTTCAACACACCCTTTCCAGCATTTATTGTTTCTAGATTTTTTTGATATTGAGCTCCATGAGCTATCTGTATATTTTGGAGATTAATCCTTGTCTGTTGTTTTCATTTGCAAATATTTTCTCCCATTCTGAGGGTTGTCTTTTTGTCTTCTTTATGGTTTCCTTAGCTGCGCAAAAGCTTTTAAGTTTAAGTCCCATTTGTTTATTTTTATTTCCCTTAGTCTAGGAGGTGGGTCAAAAAAGATCTTGCTGTGGTTTATGTCAAAGAGTGTTTTCCTATGTTTTCCTCTAAGAGTTTTATAGTGTCTGGTCTTACATTTAGGTCTTCAATTCATTTTGAGTTTATTTTTGTGT
>NW_020175670.1:10078693-10079372 GCF_003031525.2 Neophocaena asiaeorientalis asiaeorientalis
TTACTTTTGTGTATGGTGTTAGGTAGTGTTCTAATTTCATTCTTTTACATGTAGCTGTCCAGTTTTCCCAGCACCACTTATTAAAGAGGCTGTCTCTTCTCCATTGTATGTTCTTGCCTCCTTTGTTGTAGATTAGGTGCCCATATGTGCGTGGGTTTACCTCTGGGCATGCTAACCTGTACCATTGATCTATATTTCTGTTTTTGTGCCAGTACCATACTCCCTTGATTACTGTAGCTTTGTGGTATAATTTGAAGTCAGGAAGCCTGATTCCTCCAACTCCGTTTTTATGTTTGGTTGGTTGGTTGTTTAAAATTTATTTATTTATTTATTTATGGCTGTGTTGGGTCTTCATTTCTGTGCAAGGGCTTTCTCTAGTTGTGGCAAGCAGGGGCCACTCTTCATCGTGGTGCACGGGACTCTCACTATTGCGGCCTCTGCTGTTGCAGAGCACAGGCTCCAGATGTGCAGGCTTAGTAGCTGTGGCTCACAGGCCTAGTTGCTCTGTGGCATGTGGGATCCTCCCAGACCAGGGCTCTAACCCGTGTCCCCTGCATTAGCAGGCAGATTCTCAACCACTGTGCCACCAGGGAAGCCCCATTCCATAGGTTTTGAGTCGTTATGTTTTCATTTTCATTTGTTTCTATGTATTTTTTTAATTTCTTCTTTGATTTCTTCA
>NW_020175670.1:10079747-10108624 GCF_003031525.2 Neophocaena asiaeorientalis asiaeorientalis
ACAATATTGATTCTTCCAATCCAAGAACATGGTATATTTCTCCATCTGTTTATGTAATTTTTGATTTCTTTCATCAGTGTTATATAGTTTTCTGAGTACAAGTCTTTCACCTCCTTAGGCAGGTTTATTCCTAGGTATTTTATTCTTTTTGTTGCAATGGTAAATGGGAGTGTTTCCTTAATTTCTCTTATTTTTCATTGCTGGTGAATAGGAATGCCAGAAACTTCTGTGCATTAATTTTGTATCCTGCAACCTTACCAAATTCATTGATTAGTTCTAGTAGTTTTCTGGTGGCATCTTTGGGATTTTTTATGTGTAGTATCATGTCATTGGCAAAGAGTGACAGTTTTACTTCTTCTTTTCCAATTTGTTTTCTTTTTCTTCTCTGATTGCTGTGGCTAGGACTTCCAAAACTATGTTGAATAAGAGTGGTGAGAATGCACATCTTTGTCTTGCTCCTGATCATAGTGGAAGGGCTTTCAGTTTTTCACTATTGAGTATGATGCTTGTTGTGGGTTTGTCATACATGACCTTTATTATATTGAGGTAGGTTCCCTCTATGCCCATTTTCTGGAGAGTTTTTAATCATACATTGTGTTGAATTTTGTCAAAAGCTTTTACTGAATCTATTGAGATGATCATATGGTTATTGTTCCTTAACTTGTTAATGTGGTGTATCACATTGATTGATTTGCATATACTGAAGAATCCTTGCATCCCTGGGATAAATCCCACTTGGTCATGGTGTATGATCAATTTTTTTCTTGCAATTGATTTCCAACCTCATAGCTTTGTGATCAGAAAACATGCTTGATATGATTTCAATTTTCTTAAATTTTCTGAGGCTTGATTTGTGACCCAAGATGTGATCTATCCTGGAGAATGTTCCATGTGCACTTGAGAAGAAAGTGTATTCTGCATTTTTGGATGGACTGTTCTATAAATATCAATTAAATCTATCTGGCCTATTGTGTCATTTAAAGCTTGTGTTTCCTTATTTACTTTCTGTTTGGATGATCTGTCTATTGGTGTAAGTGGTGTGTTAAAGTACTCTACTGTTATTGAGTTACTGTTGATTTCTCCTTTCATGGTTATTAGCATTTGCCTTATGTATTGAGGTGCTCCTATGCTGGGTGCATAAATATTTATAATTACTATATCTTCTTCTTGGATTGATCCCTTGATCATTATGTAGTATCCCTCCTTATCTCTTGTAACAGTCTTCATATTTTATAGTCTAGTTTATCTGATATAAGTATTGCTACTCCAGCTTTCTTATGATTTCCATTTGCATGAAATATCTTTTTCCATCCCTTCACTTTCAGTCCGTATGTGTCCCTAGGTCTGAAGTGGGTCTCTTGCAGACAGCTTAGTTATGGGTCTTCTTTTTGTATCCATTCAGCCAATCTGTGTCTTTTGGTTGGGGCATTTAATCCATTTACATTCAAGGTTATTATCAATATATAAGTTCCTATTATCATTTTCTTAATTGTTTTGGGATTGTTTTTGGGTCTTTTTCTTCTCTTGTGTTTCCCACCTGGAGAAGTTTCTTTAGCATTTGTTGTAAAGCTGGTTTGGTGGTGCTGAATTCTCTTAGCTTTTGCTTGTCCGTAGAGGTTTTAATTTCTCCATCGAATCTGAATGAGATCCTTGCTGGGTAGCATAATCTTGGTTGTAGGTTTTTCTCTTTCATCACTTTAAGTATATCCAGCCACCCCATTCTGGCCTGCAGACTTTCTGCTGAAAAATCAGCTGATAGCCTTATGGGGATTCCTTTGTATGTTTGTTAGTTTTTGTTTTTCCCTTGCTGCTTTTAATATTTTTTCTTTGAATTTAATTTTTCTTAGTTTGATTAATATGTGTCTTGGTGTGTTTTTCCTAGGGTTTATCCTGTATGCGACTCTCTGTGCTTCCTGGACTTGGCTGGCTATTTCCTTTCTCATGTTAGGGAAGTTTTCCAGTATAATCTCTTCAAATATTTTCCCAGTCCCTTTCTTTTTCTCTTCTTGTGGGACCCCTATAATTCGAATGTTGGTGCGTTTAGTGTTGTCCTAGAGGTCTCTGAGATTGTCTTCAATTATTTTCATTCTTTTTTCTTTATTCTGTTCCTCAGAAGTTATTTCCACCATTTTGTCTTGCAGCTCACTTATTTGTTCTTCTGCCTCAGTTATTCTGTTATTGATTCCTTCTAGTGTATTTTTCATTTCAGTTATTGTGTTGCTCATCTCTCTGTTTGTTCTTTAGTTCTTCCAAATCTTTGTTAAACATTTCACGTGTTTTCTCAATCCATGCCTCCATTCTATTTCTGAGATTCTGGATCATCTCTACTATCATTACTCTGAATTGTTTTTCAGGTAGATTGCCTTTTCCTCTTCATTTATTTGGTCTTTTAGGTTTTCACCTTGCTCCTTCATTTGTGACATATTTTTTTGCCATTTTTTTTTTTTTTTTATGAGTTGGATTATGGTCCTGTCTTACTGGTAGTTTGGCCTGAGGCTTCCAACACTGGAGTTTTTAGGCTATTGGGTAGAGTTGGGTCTTGGTGCTGATATGAGGAACTCCATGAGACCTCAGTCTGATGAATATTCCCTGCGGTCTGAGGTTCTCTGTAAGTCCAGTGGTTCAGACTCAGAGCTCCCACCACAGAAGCTTTAGCCTGACCCCTAGCTCATGAACCAAGATCCTGCAAGCAGCATGGGGCATCAAAAAAAAGATCAATAAAAAAGTAAAAAATAAAATTCGACTAGGAAACTAACAGATATGTTAGAAAGAATATAAAAATAAAAATATAGATGAATCAACAACCAGAAGGTACATCAGTACTACAGTAGTAAAAAAGAGGAGGAGGGAAAAGAAAAAAAGTTGGGTGGGGAAGGCCTTGGCTGTGGCAGGGTCTAAGCAAGGGTGAGATTTGGGTGGTGGGTGGGGCCTATGCTTAGGACCCACAGGGCTGCAAAAGGCCCTGGGGGATGTGGGGGGTGGGGCTTAGGCTCAAGGAACAGAAGGGGCCCAGGTGTGCCCCCCACCCCTGGTCTCAGAAGGCAGGGGACCTCACCTGGGAGCCCAGAAGGCTTCCTGGGTTTGAGTGCATGGGGCAAATGCCCTCCTCTCCTCTCCTGCTCCTCCCGGAAGGTCCCTCCCACCTGCCTCTTCCATTCTCCCCTCAGCCTCCTTCCTATGCCCGCAAGGACCCAAGGGACCTGGAGAGAACTTTGGAGTGCAGTAGATCGGCCTGGGAGCTTAGCAGGCTCCCTGGGCCTGAGTGGGTGAGGCAATCACTCTCTGCTCCTCTCCTGTTCCTTCCAGATGGCTCCTCCCACCTGTCTCTCCTGATCTCCCTGGCCTCTCTCCTATGCCCCTAAGGACCCATGAAGCCTGGCGGGGGCTTTGGAGGGCACGGGATTGGTCAGGGAGCTTAGCAGGCTCCCCGGGCCTGAGTGGGCCAGGCAATCACCCTCCGCTCCTCCAAATGGGCCCCTCCCTGCCTCTTCTGATCTCCCCCGCCTCCCTTCTATTGCCCCCAAGGACCCACATGGCCTGGATGGGGACTTGGAGGGGGGTTACTGGCTTGGGAGCTCAGCAGGCTCCATAGCCCGAGTGGGCCAGTCGATTGTCCTCCACTCCTCTCTTGCTCTTCCTGGAGAGTCCCTCCCTCCTGCCTCTCCTGATCTCCCTGGCCTCAGGGCACCTATCCTGTCTGGCCTCCAGTTCTCCTCCCCCCTCAGTCCCCCTATGTTCTACGGGTTCACTTTGGGGTTCCTCGCATCTCCTTGGGCATCAGAGTCCCCCACGAGTGGCCAGCAGGTGCTCTAGTTGTGGGGAGATGCTAACTCCATGTCTTCCCACACTGCCATCTTCCTGCATCTCCCTCTATTGGATAAGATTTTGATGAGCATATCTAATGCTGGGCTGAGGGGATTCAAGATAGTAATTAAAGTGCTGGTAAAGACGAAACAAGAAGTTGAAGTCAGTTGCTTCAGTGTAGGGAAATGGAAAGCTGGATGAGCATGGGACAACGTCAGAGGGAAAACTTTTAAAGCACTCTTGTGTGTGTGTGTGCATGCGTGTGTATGCACGTGCATGTGTGTTTGCCCACAGAGACACATGTGCATGTAAACTTTTGAAATAACCTCACTTTTTCCAAGGAACACAGAGACAAGTGAATGTTTTCCAAAAAGAGGTCATATGCAAAGCAAATTTAGACAGCTGATTAGAAAGTATAATAAGGTAGATAGGTAATGTATAAATTGTACATATGTACAATTTTTAAGTAAGAAAGGAGATATTTTTCTCTTTTAATAACAAGCTATACATGCTGGAGAGGATGAGAATTGAAGGTCACAGAACAGATTTATTTATAGTGCTTTTTAAGAGGAAGAAACAGTTTGGACAAAGTTCTAGGGTAGCGGTAGCTCTGAAAATTGCCTTTAAAGAGGCAAAGTGTTTCTGAAGTAGTTTGTCCTTTTGGATTTAAACATACTGATTTTTGCAATGAATTGTTATGTCAGCACTTCATCTACCCCAAAGGAAAAGCATGATAAATCTGCATTATGCTTTGAGGAAAGAGCATTACCAAGCTCTTGTATTAGCTTTCAAACCAGCTATTTCTAATAACAGGTCAGATGTACCCACCAGCTATTCTGCCACACATGCACAGATTCACACTTTATGCTGAATGGGCTGTATGTTTTTGAATGCACCTATTAATTTAACTCTTATTACAGCATTTATTTTCAACATTTAATAAATTAAACTAATTTATATTTACTTTGCAGTTTTTCCTGATTAGGATATATAATTAATTTCAAATAGTATCTGAATGCAAAGTGTTTTATGACATGAAACAAGTCTTTTTAAGCAAGAAATATTATCCGGTATTACCTCTGCATTGACTCTACACCATATTATTATTATTGCAATAGAAATTATTTATATTCTTCTTCACATGAACTGGTCTTTCTTTCATGTTTATTTTGATTTTAAAGAATTAATCAAGGTAAGTCACAGAATCTCTCCCTTAGGATTTTACTGTGTCTGCTTTGAAATATAAATTGGATTGTTAGCTGAATCTTTCTAAGGGCTTTAAGAACATGTCACAGAGTATGGAACCAAGGGTACTAAAATATTTTATTTAGAATACAACCTTGCTTTTGTTTTTGTTTTTTTTTTGTCATAACCTGAGTCTTCCATTAAAGATATTCATTTCTATTCACATCATATTGGCTTTGACTATGCCAGAACTGAAAACAATAGGAAGCGTAAACACTCTTGGTTGCTTGGAAGGAACTGGGAAGCTCAAGAAAAATGAATACTTTCTCAAATTCGTCATCTTTCCCTCCTTTGCGTCTCTGATTTGCTTCTGTAACAATTTGATAGATGTATCATACTGCTAGTCTACAAATAGCTTAGTTATTTTGAAGGAAATGGAAAAAATGGAAGGAATGAGCTAAAATATTTGCTGTTTGTCTCTCTCTAGAACAAAGCTAAAAAGATACAATAAGGAAATGCTTACATATTAAAATTACCAAACCCGATTTTCCCATCTCTATGCCTGTCTCCCACTTAATACTGTGTTCCAAATAACTTTCCACACACCAGCATGTTGAGACTACTGACTTATCAATAGACACCAAAATTACTGATCATCTTAAAGGTTTAGGACCCTGTGCGACGTACTAGAAAAACAAATTAGTGTAAAGTATGAATCCTTCCTTAATATAAAATAGTAATTTAGGAAAAATGCACACAAAATAATGATTCAAAGTACCATAATATAAGGATTGAATGGGTGGTATGTCCCTTAAAGTCAACCACACTCATATGAATGAGAATACTCTTAGAATCACCTGAGAAGATAACAAAAGATATCCTCTCCTGCTAGAGACTAGGATAAACTAATTCTCACTCTTACCACCATCCACAGCTCCTGTTTTCTCTTCTCAGCAAAGAGAACAGTGAAGAATGCAGAATAGCATGTGATTTCTGAGGACTGGGGCCAAATGAACAAGACTTTGTGTCTTAGCCATTTTTAATGAAGTGAGGGCATTGCAAGTTTAAGTAGTACATTTAAAGATGTAAAACACAGTAGTAGAAGGATTTTTGTGAAGCTTCTTCTTACTAGAACTGCCTTTATCAAACACAGGAAGAAGAAATATAGAATGATAACTTGAAATGGAAGTATAAAGGGAAGATTTCTCAAAGCTATCAACACCTAGAAGAGTCTGTTTTTTGAGTGTTTTTCTTGGGGAGGGGAGGCGTGTTGCAGAAGGGAAAGGGCTCACACAGCCAGGGCAAGACTAAAAATACAAAGAAATAAAAGGGGCTAATTGATGAACCATGACCCAAGACAATCCAGAGAGAAGAGAAAAGAAATAGAGAAGGAAGACTTTGTTTTAGAATAAAAGAATAATTTTTCTCATTCTGGGGCCTGGAAAGGAATGAAAATATAAATGAAGATTTTTTTTTTTAAAAGAGGTAGATAAAGACATATTTAGTGACGGAAAATAGAATTTAAAGTGTGTTTAACGTCTAATGGCATCTTCATTTAGTGTTATCTAATATTCCCAAACATTAACTTTAGAGAGATTATATCAAGAAAATAGACATTCTGAAAATAAGGATGGTATTTAAAACATTAGGCTATCTACTATGTTTTATTTTTTAATTAAAAAATATATTTTTTATTGTTTAATTTTTAAATTTATTTATATTTTAAATTTTTATTGGAGTACAGTTGATTTACAATGTTGTGTTAGTTTCAGGTGTACAGCAAAGTGAATCCGTTATGCATATATATATATTCACTTTTTTGTAGATTCTTTTCCCATATAGGCCATTACAGAGTATTGAGTAGAGTTCCCAGTGTTATATAGTAGGTCTTTATTAGTTATTTATTTTATATATAGTAATGTGTATGTGTCAATCCCAATCTTCCAATTTATCCCTCCCCACCCCTTAACCCCTGGTAACCATAAGTTTATTTTCCTCATCTGTAACTCTACTTCTGTGTTGTGGTTAAGTTTATTTGTAGCCTTTTTTTAGATTCCACATATAAGCAATATCATACAATATTTGTTTTTCTCTGCCTGACTTACTTCACTCAGGATGACAATCTCTAGGTCCATTCACGTTGCTGCAAATGACATTATTTCTTCCTTTTTTTATGGTTAATATCGCATTGTATATATGTACCACATCTTCTTTACCCATTCCTATGTTGATGGACATATGTTGCTTCCATGTCCTGGCTATTGTAAATAGTGCTGCGGTGAACATTGGGGTGTGTGTATCTTTTTGAATTATGGTTTTCTCCAGATATATGCCCAGGAGTAGGATTGCTGGATCATATGGTTGCTCTATTTTTACTTCTTTAAGGAACCTCCATACTGTTCTACATTGTGGCTGTACCAGTTTACATTCCCACCAACAGTGTAGGAGGGTACCCTTTTCTCCACACCCTCTCCAGCATTTATTGTTTGTAGATTTTTTTGATGATGGTCATTCTGACTGGCATGAGGGGATACCTCATTATAGTTTTGATTTGCATTTCTCTAATAATTAGTGATGTTGAGCATCTTTTCATGTGCTTTTTTACCATCTGTATGTCTTCTTTGGAGAAATGTCTATTTAGATCTTCCACCCATTTTTTTATTGGGTTGTTTTTTTTTGATATTGAGCTGAATGAGCCATTTGTATATTTTTGATACTAATCCCTTATCGGTTGCTTTATTTGCAAATATTTATTCTGAAGGTTGAATTTTCATTTTGTTTATGATTTCTTTTGTTGTGCAAAAGGTTTTAAGTTTCATTAGGTCCCATTTATTTTTGTTTTTATTTTCATTACTCTAGGAGGTGAATCGAAAAAGCTCTTGCTACGATTTATGTCAGAGAGTGTTCTGTCTACTTTTTCCTCTAAGAGTTTTACAGTATCTAGCCTTACATATAGATCTTTAATCCATTTTGAGTTTCTTTTTGTGTATGGTGTTAGGGAGTGATCTAATTGCATTCTTTTACATGTAGCTGTCCAGTGTTCCCAGAACCACTTATTGGAGCGACAATATTTTCTCCATTGTATATTATTGACTCCTTTGCCATAGATTAGGTGACCATAGGTGCATGGGTTTATCTCTGGACTTTCTATCCTGTTCCATTGATCTATATTTCTGTTTTTGTGCCAGTACCATACTGTTTTGATGACCATAGCTTTGTGTAGTATAGTCTGAAGTCAGGGAGCTTGAGTCCTCCAGATCCATTTTTCTTTCTCAAGGTTGCTTTGGCTATTCAGTGTCTTTTGTGTTTCCATACAAATTTTAAGATTTTTTGTTCTAATTCTGTGAAAAATGCCATTGGTAATTTGATAGGGATTGCATTGAGTCTGTAGATTGCTTTGGGTAGTAAAATCATTTTCACAATATTGATTCTTTCAATCCAAGAACATGGTATATCACTTCATCAGTGTCATCTTTTATCACTTTTATCAGTATCTTATAGTTTTCTGAGTAGAGGTCTTTGGCCTCTTTAGGTAAGTTTATTCCTAGGTATTGTATTCTTTTTGTTGTGATAGTAAATGGGATTGCTTCCTTAATTTCTCTTTCTGATCTTTCATTGTTAGTGTATAGGAATGCTAGAGATTTCTATGCATTAATTTTGTATCCTGCATCTTTACCAAATTCATTGATGAGCTCTACTAGTTTTCCGGTAGCATCTTTAGGGATTTCTATGTATAGTAGCATGTCATCTGCAAACAGTGGAAGTTTTACTTCTTCTTTCCCAATTTGGATTCCTTTTATTTCTTTTTCTTCTCTGATTGCCAAGGCTAGGACTTTCCAAAACTGTTTTGAGTAATAGCAGTGAGAGTGAAAATCCTTTTCTTGTTCCTGATCTTAGAGGAAATGCTTTCAGTTTTTCACCACTGAGAATGATATTTGCTGTGGGTTTGTTGTATACTGCTTTTATTATGTTGAGGCAGGTTCCCTCTATGCCCACTTTCTGGAGAGTTATTATCATAAATGGGTATTGAATTTTGTCAAAAGCTTTTTCTGCGTCTATTGAGATGATCATATGGTTTTTATTCTTCAATTTGTTGATGTGGTGTATTGCATTGTTTGATTTGTGGATATTGAAAAATCCTTGCATCCCTGGGATAAATCGCACTTGATCATGATATATGATCCTTTTAATGTTATGTTGGATTCAGTTTGCTAGTATTTTGTTGAGGATTTTTGTGTCTATGTTCATCAGTCATATTGTCCTGTAATTTTCTTTTTTTGTGATATCTTTGCCTAGTTTTGGTATCAGGGTGATGATGGCCTTGTAGAATGAGCTTGGGAGTGTTCCTTCTCTGCAGTTTTTTGCGAGAGCTTCAGAAGGGTAGGTGTTAACTCTTCTCTAAATGTTTGATAGAATTCGCCTGTGAAGCCATCTGGTCCTGCACTTTTGTTTGTTGGAAGAGTTTTAATCACAGTTTCAATTTGAGTACTTTTGATTTTCTGTTCATATTTCTATTTTCCTGGTTCAGTCTTGGGAGATTGTATCTTTGTAAGAATGTGTCCATTTCTTCCAGGTTATCCATTTTATTGGCATAGAGTTGATTGTAGTAGTTTTTTATGATCTTTTGTATTCCTGTGGTGTCCATTGTAACTTCTCCTTTTTCATTTCTAATTTTATTGATTTGAGTGCTCTCCCTTTTTTTCTTGATCAGTCTGGTTTATCAGTTTTGTTTATCTTCTCAAAGAACCAGCTTTTAGTTTCATTGATCTCTGGTCTTAATGATTTCTTTCCTTCTACTAACTTTGGGTTTTGTTTGTTCTTCTTTCTCTAGTTGCTTTAGGTGTCAGGTTAGGTTGTGAGGCGTAAGGCATTAGGTGTAAGGAGGCAATCACTGGGGTGTGCATGCTCACTCAGCTGGGATCCTCCTCCAGTGCCTGTGGCAGCAGGAGCCAGTAGGAGGTGGTGATGGACTGGGTCTTGCTCAGGCATGAGGGGGACAAGGCAGCAACTATTGGGGCATGTGCCGTCGCTCTGGTGGGAGCCCCCCCTCCAGTGCCAGCTCTACCATATTTTAAAATGCCATTTCTTGATAGAAAATGGTAGAAGCTTTCAGTCTTGGAATATTAAATTGTCTTCTTCTGGCTATTGATTACTGCACTGAGAGACTTTAAATTGCACTATATGGATCTAGTAATGTTTTTGGGAGAGGATCCACTAAAATTGGAAATGTCCCACAGTAGATTCTTATGTAAAATCATACTACCTGGAGGAAATGGTAGATAATACTTTTTTTTTTTTTTTTTTTTTTAAGTAAAACTGCTCCTTGATTCCGTGTCATGTTTGGACTCTTTCTTCATAAGGAAGGGATCAGATCTTCATTAAAAATTCTCTGGCTAAGGGCTAAATAATAATTCCTATAAAGCACATATTTATGGACCACATAAGCATCTTATCTATGTTATTCATAATTTAAATTTTAGCATATTCTTGCTAACTAGACTATCAAATCCTCAATGATGGAGACCATTCCTTATGCATGTTTGTATGCTATCATCTAGCACATAGTCTAACACTTAATAGAGGCTCAACATGTGTTAATAAAGCCCACTGATCACAAAGACCACAAGAAATATATTATTAGCCATACCAGTTAAATTTTATTAGCTTTATTAGAATGCACTTCAGGATAACTATGGGGCATATCAAAAAAAAAGGTGGTTAGAAAAGGATATTTATAGGATTTGGAGGACTAGAGTTAGTCATAGGATTATCTTTGAAGGAACTGATAAATATTTCTCATGGAGAACAGCAAGGTTTCAATTAATCGACAGTCTAGCTGATTATAGTGCATTGATAAAGCCAGGGAGTCAGTGACAGATTATAGAAATGCTCATATTCCTATGAGTTGGCCATAGGACTTTCTTTGGCCATGGAGACATTGGCAAACATTATCTAACCCTAAGCTTAAAGACTGTGTGCCTTAGTGCTTACACTTTTTGCTTGGTAACCCAATTGTTAGGTAAACAAACCACCCATTTGTATGAACATCCAGGAGGAAGAGGGAGGTCATTCTAGATTAGGTTATCCCAGATGAATAGGACTGGTGACTGACTGTACAAAACTGAGTGAACCAAATGGAGAACGTGTGAACCACCCAGGTAAGCCCAGCCCAAATTACTGACTCTCAGAGTTGTAATCTGAATGTGTATGGTTTTAAGCTACTAAGATTTGGTGTGGTTTTGTGTCTCCAAAGCTAACTGATAAAGAGAGAATAGAAGATGAGCCAAATCAGGAAGTCTTTCTATTACCATTCAAGTGTGCAATCATTCATTAACTATGTTCAGAATTTATGTTAAATGCGTAAGTTGAGGGCATTTTATTGAAAGTTTTCTGCACTGGTTGCCTCAAGGTTTGTTCAATCCTTCTTATCTACCTTGAAAAGACAACTCCTTTTTCAATGGATTAAAACCTTCAAAAGATACCTTAAACTGAAATAACAGTGAGAACAAATGAAGTGAAAATCCCCCCTCCCCCAATACTTGTCTTTGCATTAGAAAAATGGAGCTAGTCCACAAGATGATGAACCTGTCCTCCCACCAGAGTATGTGTTATATACCAATACAAATTGCTGGAAAAAAATCAGAACGTTTGGGAGATTCACAATTCTTAGTCTGGCTTCAAAAATAAACTTGACCATCTGCCTGCACATTTTAGTTTTTTTCTTTGGCAAAACTCAATAGATGTTACTCAAAAGTCTGTATTGCTTACAAATGAAAAAGAATTTGGAGTAACTCAATGCAAGTATGGCAGCTTAATTACAAACATGAAGTGTGTAACATTTTGGTAAAGCACTGGCTCTACTGAAGATGTTGTTATAAAGCAGTGTTTTAAGTCCATATTTTGTCATGCCTATAATTTAATGGTGTAGAAGCAAAATTAATGTGTTGGTGTTCCCCTTTGATTAATACAGAACATTTTATTCAAAGTGGCTTGCTATTCCTTTTTGTTTCTGCCAGAAAGACCTGGTAGACACTGACAAGCAAATGGAATATTGTATGGGCCAAATTTCTGATATTCATTTCCCTCGGACAGTAATTTAGTACAAAGGAGAATAATCTGCTGTTCACAATGAAGAAAAAAAAGATCCCACACATTTGAAGAGAAATCCATTTACTTAGAGGTTATAGTGACTGAAACTAATTTTTTCAGGCGGGAACTTTGATGTCTGAAATGTCTAAGAATCATCAGAAGGGAGAGTTAGCTGCATCTTGTCAATTGTAGGTCTTTGGGTAGTTAAGGACACTGAATAAAGGAGAAAATTCCGTCTGTTTGGAATCAGAATCAATTTTGACACAAGCTGCCAAATAATAACAACAAAAACAAAAAAGAAGCCAAACTGCCCTAGAGTAATATAACACTGCTAAACCAACTTGATGGAAAATTAGAAAATTATACCTGTATTTAATTAAATTTGGGCCAGAGGAGACTACCAATTCAGCTCTTTGAAACAAAGTTAGAAATAAATAGACCTACATAGACTTTACCATCAGAGATTATCAAAGTGTTTTTTGAAGGTGAAGTACAAAGACAAAGTGTAAAAAAGATGTTGAATATTTTCATAGAGTAATTTTTAAATTCAATCCATTAAAACTTCTTTAACTAAAATCTAGAGGTTGAACATGACCAGAGGCATTTTAAATTCATAACATATGTGGTAGCAAAGAACTGGTACAAATTACTGAAGAAAATTGAAAGGAGATAGTTTACTTATTAGAAAACTGCATCTTTTAATAGATAAAGAGCAAATTCTTATACAGTATTAACAAAGAAAGCAAAGGGAATGTAACTTTATATACAGACATTTCTACTGAATATGCACAAAATATATTTTATGTAGATATACATAAAATATAGAGGATTTTGCTATATAAAACTGGTCTTCACTTTCCTGATGCCATATGAGGTCTACTTAACATCTTAAAAAATACATGGTTATCAAGATAACAGAATTGGGACTTCGGAAGAATCCAAAATGTTTTAATTTTATGAAGAAAAAATAAAGTTCTATTTATTACACTTATTCTTTTACATCCGTCAAACTATAAAAAGGAGAGTAGCTTAAACATGTACTCATGGGTAAGAGTGCTTGGATTCAAATTTTTACTCTGCCAATTCAGCCATATTTTTAAACTCTCTTAATATTAATTGAGTCACATAATTTACTTTATCTCATAGATTGGTTGCAAGATTTAAATATGATGATATATCAAAAACATTTAGCAGAGTGCCTGTTTAAAACATTTAAAAAGCACAAAAAAATGGTGATAAAGACCATTTATCATTTATTCCAATGAAAAAGTACAAGATCCCAAAGAACTCTTATCAGTGAGGGACTATTTGTCGATTTGATTTAGTTATTTTAGAGTACAGTGGCGAAATACTTTCGTACAGTTCATTTAACTTTTCAAATTTTCAAATAGCACTGTCATTCATAAAATAGCAATATGGTCCAATAATGAATTCACATATTTATTGTCTATATTTTAGTAAACACCTAATATGTGCCAGGAACTCCCTAAGCACTAGCTATACTGCAGTGAACCAAATAGATAAAAACTCCTATTCTCATAGAGTGTGCATGTTAGTGGTAGAAAATGTATAATAAACAAATGAGTGGTAAATATATATCATATGATGTGTTAAGTGCTGCAAAGGTAAATAAAGCAGGAATTGGGGAACAAAGATGGCTGGGAAAGTGCAGTTTAAAATCAAATAATTAGGGTAAGTTTCAAAAGACAAAAAGGACATTTGAGCAAAATATCTGAAGGTGAGGCAGTAAACAGTGAGATGGGGAAAGTACTTTCCAGATGGAGAAAACAGCAAGTAGATTGGATGTGATGTAAGAGAAGAAAAGGAATCAAGGTGATTTAAAAGTTTTGGGCCTATGCAACTAGAAGAATGGAGTTTCCATTTTTTGAGAAGGGGGAGAGTGAGAAAAGAGGAAGTTGTAAGGAGGACATAGAAACATCTAGAGACCACTGATTTTAGGGATTAATATTAGATATTAGTAAATATTTAACATTAGTGAGAATATTAGATGACTATTAAACATCAAGTAGGGATATTGAGAAAGTAGTTAACATGAAAGTCATAGTTCAGGGGAAGTGCTAGGCTAGAGATAAAAGTTAGAGACAAAAATTTATGCTAAAAATAGCATGAAAAATGCTGTTTTTAAAACATTAAAAAAAATGATCCCTGTCCTTAAGTACCTTATTTTTACCTTGTTTTTTACCCAAATATTTCAAATTCCTTAAGACTTAAGACATGCATTTCCTCTTCTTGGAAGCCAGACCAGTCTGAAATAAGTTCTTTTCCTAAGTAGATGTGCATCTCTCTATTATTATAACACTTATCACTCTTTATTGTAATTACCTTTTTATTTAGCATCTGCACTCTAGTAGAATGAGAGCTCCCAAACTGAAGAATTTGTCTTATTCTCTTTGTAGGTCCAGTTCCTAGGGAAGATTCTCAATTCAAGACTGAATAGTGTTATATAACCAGGAAATATTTTCATGTGATTTAATTAAACAGTTTATTGTAAAGAAAATTATACAGAACTGGAGAAAAAGGGCTGGACTTTGTATATACAAACGTAAGGAGTTTGCATCCTTCCCTGAAAACTATGAAATTCTAAAGAATTTTGAGCAAGTGATTTGCAATTTACAAAACAATTCTCTTAGGACTTGATGGAAAATGGACTGGAGTGAATACAATGGTGGTTATGTAATTTGGGAAATGGCTGAAGTTGCCTAAATTAGGGTGTGGATACTGTGTAAAAGCCTATATCGCAGCAGAGAAAGAGGATCTGGGGATTAATATGGGTGGCAGTTAAGGAATTTACTTTGGGAGACTGTAGAATGAGAACAATTGATAAAGGACTGCTTTTTTTTTTTTTTTAGGACTGCTTTTTATGGAAATACTAATAAGTTGTGGAAGTAAAAGTAAAATAAGGGACATAATGAAAAAGAGAAACAAGAGAGAGAAGAGAATGATCAGAAGAAAGTTGTACCATAACGAAGAGAGAGTTTCAAGGAGAGAGAAATGGATTAATATGAAAATTTTCAGAGAGGGAACAATTACATAAAGAGCAAAATTATCTACTGAATTTGACAATAAGTTCATCACTGGAAATTTTAGAAAAACAATACTTCAGTAGTAATAAACTTAGGAGGGAATGGGAAGATTAAGAAAAAAAATTTTGAATACGATACACCATTACAAAGCTTAGAGGTGAAGGAAAAGATATGACATTAGCTGAGGGCAAAAGGGCTTAATCAAGGTTTCTGGGTTTTGTTTACCTAATGATAGAAGCAATATGAGCATTTTTATTTTCCAAAGGGAGAGATTGCTCAGAACCATTTGCCATTGCTTTGGATACTCTCTCTGTTACAGTTAATGATAAAAATACAAATGTTCACAAGCTCTGGGCTTCTTCCTCTGGCAAATGAGTGTCTCATTTTTGCCTTTACTGTAGATTGAGCAAATTTCAAAATTTGATGTTTTTAAAATAATTGTCTTTGTGTCTCTGAGTATCTGGAATGAGAGTTGTTTGTATTAATGGGACAACTGCTTTGCAGTTAATTCTATGCATCCCTTTTCATGACTCCCTAGATGAAACCTGCACTTTTTTAATATTCTTAGGCTATCATTAATTCAACGAAACACTTCTTGAAACTTAAAACAAATTTTCTTTGAAATGTCTTAACAAGAATCTGTAACCCATAAGTTAGGTCCAAAACAAACTAGAAGAGTGTAATCAGTCAGACTAATTAGTCCTTTGTAGCCAAGGGCTATTCCAGAATAGTATCTGTCTAGCTTTCTGTGTTCAATCCCTGCAGCTACTTTTGAGCACTTCTGGTATAGTAGCTTAAACAAATCTCTTCTCACAAATATTTATGTTCAGGTGTTCTAAGAGTCCACAAAAGAAAAAAAAAAAACCTCTGTTTTCAAACTAAAATATAAAGCTTATATAAATGTAATATCCCCAATAATTATATGAAATAAAGTTCATTCTAGTTACAAGAAAATAATCTTTTTATTTTATAATTGTATATAATCCATCCATTTTGGCTAAATAAAAAATAGAATCAGATTTGTATTGCATATGAATCTGTGTGTGTGTATAATAAATCGTGACTTATAATTTGCACTAGTTTCTAAGGGGTCAGTACTAGAAACAAGAGTCTGGTTTCTGTAAAAACAATTTAGGATTGTGCAACAGACAGTGCTATCTATGTCCTTCATGGAAGGACTAAAGGTCCAGTGACTCTGCTATATGGCTGAACTGTTGTTTAAATTGTTGCCAATTCTGCCTGACTGCTATTCTCATTCCTCTTATCATTAATCCTTGATCCAGATGTTTTGAAACTCAGGGAAAGTTCAGGAGAGTGAAATTTTTCTTTAAGTGAGAGGTAGAGAGCATGAAGCGGTCTGTTACCAAGAAAGCCCATCTGGGGAATGCTGGGTTTATAGTCTTGAGATAAAGGTGGCAAGAAGCAACATCTATGGGGTAAGGGATTAGTCCAGGAAAGCTAGCCTAGTGTGCTGTGAGATGAAATGTGGTGCCTTGACCATAGAAAAGAGAACAAGACTTCATATCAGACAAGAATAAATTCTCTAGGAATCCTTGAAAAATGGATGACCTTAGACCAACCCATTTCAGAAAAGTATTCAATCAAGAATTGACCTCTCCCTTGAGCATACACCAATATGAAACTTTGAGGTTAAAAGAAAAATGGAGACACAGATAAATGCAAGTAACAGCCCATCCTAAAACTCTCTAGATAATAGACTTTCCACACCTGGTTACAGCTATATCAATTTATCTTCCTCTCTCTTTCAGTTTTAAAATCTACCATATAAGCCAGAAATTAGAACAACAAAATACAATATAAAAAGAGTAAACAAAACCAAAGCTAGTGACAAATTACTTTCATTTTTTGTTTATACATATCTTTCCCATCATCCAAAGATATTAAGATCTGTTGATTATGTGCTCTGTCCTCAGAAAATCATTTTTATAAGTTCAGTTGACATCAATAAAAATACTGATGCTCATATGTCATTTCATAAAGAAAAATATATGACTAAGTTATTATCATCTGTTACAGAGTAAACTAGAAATTAGTTATAAAGAAACTCATTATATCGTTAAAGAAGATTAGTTCACTCATAACCTGGCCATTCTAAGATTTTTGGAAATTTCAAATTTATACACAGTAACTGAGACACTTCCAGCCATTTCAATTTTATCTACACCTTCAGAACTTGTTAACAGACCTAGGTCCAAGTCAGAAACTCCTTTTTTAAACACTCATTTAGGTACATGGATAATACTCAGAATATTGAATAATCAATATAAATCTGTGAATCAGCATAAAAACACCATAACCTTTGTTATTGAAATCAACTTAAACTAGATTTTTAGAAAGTGTTTAACATGTGACTTAAGCTGTGGCACAAATCAATATATTCTAGAAATTTTCAGTCATCCGTTGATTTATAGAAGTTGTGAGGTGACCCTTCTGTGTGATACAGCTATCAATATGTCAACACGATAAGGAACTGTATTAGTCTCTTCAAAGGTTTATCCATTAAATGACACCATTAGTGACTGAGTATGTGGTAGATGCCAAAGGACACTGAAGTCACTGCCTTCCGTCTTAGTCTTCCCACTGCCCTCCGTGTTTCCCTCTTCTTTCACTCTCCTTTTTCCTCTACCATTAGTCAGGATCTTCTAATCTGGACACTGTTTACATGTCTACAGTGAGGGTGAAGAATACTCACACCAGATGGGGAGGAAGCCATGAGAAAACTAGAAGCGTGTGGGCATATACAGAGCTAGTTGCTGGACCCAGGAGTCTGACCTTTTTTTTTTTAGCCTGACCCCATCCAGGGAATGAGATAGCTGTGTGCCTTGCACAGACCAATTCAGCAAACAGTTGGTTCCACACACGGAGGCAGTTGTTGGCTGAGGCTCTGTTGTTAAACCAGAGTAAAACAAAGGGGAAAAAAGGAAAGATACCAAAGAGTTGAAGTAGCGATTATTGATAGACTGAGTCAACACGCAAGGGCTCTCCTCAAAGCTAACTGTTCCAGCTCACAGGAGGGAATAAGCAGAGGAAGGGGAGCTGGGGAGCTGGAGGGAGGCTCCTTGGCCTCGCAGGAAGAGGGGGGGAAAGAGAGGAGGGTCACCATGCCACACCATCAAGATATGTTTATGTGTGTACCCTGTTAACAAGGATACAATGTACTGTTTCCCTTTGCACAGATCTTATCACAAGGAGTCAAAAGGGCCTCCACTTGCCCTTGCCAACACTACAAAAGGACAACTTTCTGATAAGGAAAGAACGTGAAACGTATCTAAGGAATGAAGTCTCCACACATGTATATCCGACGCAATAAATTTTCAATATCCTTGGGTCCTCCATAGCCAGGGTCTGAGCCCATAAAATGCTGAGCATTTCTTTGTGCGTTTGTGTGTAAGAGGACACACAATATGCCTTCCTCAGCTCTGTGGTACAGCCTCCCTGTCCACCAAGAGCTTTTAAGCTAGAGACAGTTTTTCACATCTGATATCATTAAAATACCTGTAACACTCTCAGCCCCATACCTCCCATCCCACAACACCCATATACTCCAAACTGTGTGCTCCAATTTCCAAACTAGAATTAGAGAACAAGTTCTGTGTGCTAGATGAATCACATGCACTAGAAATATTAAATAATTTAACAGACTGCAATTATATACTATTCCCCAATGATGACACACATTGTAATTCAATATTTTAATCCTTACTGCACCTGTGAATGAGCAAATTGACTCTCATGTAAGCCTCATATTAATTATATTCTGTTTGGCATGTGGTTCAGGGCTCCTATTTGTTTCAATCTTAAATTAATACTAAAGTGGCTGTTAAAACCCACCCCTCTGCTAGTAGTTTACCCCCATTAAAGTCATGTACTTTAAGATGGTGCTATTGAAGATATTTGATAGTTTCTACATTTGATAAGTTTCTGCATTTGCTTTGTCAGCAGAGTTTGACTTAAGTACACTACTTCTATCCTTGCTAAATTTTGTCTCAAATAATTGAGAATATGTGCCTAAGAAGTGACTAGACTTAACTATTCTTTAGAAACATTTTAACTTAATTGATTTTTAAGACCCTTGTCTAGAAGGATATGTTATTTTGTCTAATTGCTATCTTAGACATTCTGTTTCCAGTTGGAATATATTGATAGATTTTCACAGTTCCTCCATATAAGATTTTTATCATTGTTATCTGTATCATCACGTACCACTGAATGCAGAAGGATTTGAACTCTTGGGATTTGAAAAAGTTAAAATACTAACCATGGTTTATAACTGTATTAGGAGATGTGAGAAAAATAAAAAGGCATAGAACTTCAAAATATTAATTCGAATTCAATAGCTTAAATGAATTTGGTTATTAAGAATAACTAAATACAAATTTATAAATTACATATGTAAAAAGGCCAAACAGAATTACATGTTTGCATGAAAGATACATTTTAAATATCAGGCTTTAGAAGTTTCCCATAATTTGAAATTTGATGTTTTCATTACATGAAAACATTAAATAAAATACTATGTGTACATGTCTGTGTTCTAAAGTTTAAAGTTAAATTGCTTTAACTCTGTGAGCGTAAGTCATCTTCCGAAATTTACTGATGGAAAACATGTCGATCCTAGTAAGAAGTTCTTTTTTAAAAAAATCTCTTAATTATGTTAACCAGTGAAAGAGATGAAGCTGGGGAGTTAATCAATGAAGAGATCTCAAAAGGCCTTTCCAAGAATGTGAAATTTTATTTTATCCTGAGGAAAATGTGGGGTCATTAATGGCTTTTAGCTCTTACATCATTAACATTTCTACCAAATGTCACTTCCTTAGAGATGTCTTCCCTGACCACCTGATCCAAAATGAAAGACCCTCTAGTTCTTTATTGTCCTCCTTTATCTTTCTTTGTTGGCATTGCCTACTACTATTTTATTTATCTATATCTTAGATATTTGTTTAATGTCCAACTTTCTCATTTTCCCTTTAGAATTTAAGCTCCATAAAAGCAAGAACTTTATTTTCTTACTTCTGTTGTTATTTTTATTTATTGCTGTATTCCCAGAGCCAATAATACTACCTGGAGTTAAGCATTTTTTGAATGAATACTGGTATAATAAACACATGAGTTGCATATAATCAGCAATAGCTCATCTGAAAAACACATGGATAACTTCACCTAACCAGAAAATAGGTAAAATCTGAAAATAAAGACACAGTAGCCACAAAATAACCTAAAAAAGGCATAGATATATTATCTAATGCAAATTGTTTTTGAGTGCTGAGGAAGAGCGTTGTCTTTCTCATAGGACTTATTAATTACATATAACTCTAATTTATTTAGTGATCAGATTTCCATCCCTATATCAAGTTAGAAATGCAGAATATTAGAGAAACAGGAAGGTGGTACACTTTGCAACAAGTGCAATCTTTTGAAATTCAGGTATTGTTAGGTCACGTTACTCCCTATTCTGGGTTGAATAGTGTTCCCCCAAACTTCTTGTCCACCCAGAACTTGTGAGTGTGATCTTATTTGGAAATGGGTATTTGCAGATGCAATCAAGTTAAGAGGAGGTCATGCTGATTAGGTGGGCCATAGAGCCACTGACCTGTATCCTTATAATGAGAGGGCTACTTATAGACACAGAGAAAAGATGGCCTTTGTGAAGACAAAGGCATAAATTGGAGTAATACAGTCACAAGCCAAGGAATGCCAAGGATTGCAAGCAGCCACCAAAACCTAGGAGGATGCAAGGAAAGATATGCTCCTAGCATCTTCATAGGGAGTATGGCTCTGCTGACAACTTGATATCAGACTTATAGCCTCCAGAGTTGTGAGGGAATATATTTCTGTCATTTTAAGCCACCTAGCTCATGGTAATTTGTTACAGCAGCCTTAGGACACTAACGTATTCCCTTGTTTAAAATGCTACAGAGGCTTACAACTGTACGAGCAACAGCACTAAATGGTGTAACATACATATGATATGTACACAAATGTCTGCTGAACATGGGATAAGCTCACAAAAGTACAAAGTTGGCTGGATATATTAAGAATTCTCAAGTCAGTAGGAGCAATCCAGGTATCATATAAAGAGGAGATTCAAATTGCCCTCAACGTCTATGTTTGTGAAATATATGTTAGGATATTCTTGGTTTTGGATACAGAATACCAAACTAAGGTGGGTTTATAGAAATGAATATGGCTTTCATTAGTTAAGTCTTTTTTCCATGGGATAGTATTGCCAGGGTTGGGTTTTTAGTGGCTCAGTGGTATCAGACCTTTCAAATTCTATAAAATTTCACTGGCTTTTACCTTTATTGTTGCAAGATGGACATAGTAGTTCTAAGTATCATGTCTTCATTCAAGATGTCCAGAGAGTAGATTCTAGGGTTGTGTTTGCACATGCACATGTGTGTGTGTGTGTGTGTGTGCATGCGTGCGCTCACGCTTGAAGAGAAATATCCCATAATCCACCCAGAACAAATTATCACTCATTTCTTTTTGGCCAGTATTTTATCACATGCCTATGCCTTAACTAATTATTGGCCATGAAAATGAGGTTAACAGGTATGGCCTAAACCCATCAAGATTCCCTCCATGGGGCTAGGCAGGAGGGCACTGTCCTCTTCTCTCCTGAAGGACAGTTTCAGCTGAATGGTGGTGAACAGACTGGGTTTCTGTTGGCAAGAAAGATTTGTATATGGCTGTTAAGTAGCCAACAATTGTGTCTACCACAGTTTAAATGTGGAAGCCACAGACTGTGACAAGATATGAGTGTCTTAATAACATGATTATCAGTATCTCAGTTTATTCATATTTCTTATTATAAAAATCAAACTACTCCCAGAAAGTCAGTCAACATTTCTGACTTCTCGAATTCGAGATTCTCTCCAGAATCCTTTTTGTACAATAATGAAAAGTTAAGAACAGGGTATGACACATTTATCTTTGCATAAATATGTCTGTTGGGTGGCTAGGGATTTTCCCCCCTTAATTCTAGAGAGATGGCCAACAAATAATAGTAATTCATTCCAACATCAACTCATTTTTTCCTTTTCTCAAAAGGGTTTGATTAAAATATTTACATTTACATATTTTACCAAATGTACAGGATTATGTTTTGGCTCTAACAGCAATGTTCTATAATTATTTTGATCTTATAACTACTAATAGGATTAGAGAGGTACTTAAATAAAATTATAGTGATTGGAAAACATTATAAATTCACTAAGTTAATAAACATTTATTAAAATAAAAACATGTGCTTAAAACTGTGTTGAAACAACATGCATATGTGGATATAACAATTTAATATCTGAACCATTGCTCTGGGAGGATGGCAAGATCTCTGTTTCCTAAAGTAGCTGAATCAGGGGATATTGTAGAGGTGTTTCCTAAAGCCTTGGGATTCCTTGGAGTTCTGTAAAGTTGTCCTTGGAAGGTAAAAGAGGAAACAAATAAAATGGGGCTCTCGGACCCATTCAAACTCCTCTTCTCCGAGGCAGATCAGACTTATACATTAGAGTGTCCAAGAACAGTTAAGGCAGAAGGAATAAAGAAAAGAAGGTTGGGTGGAAGCAAGGAAGAGGAGGAGTTTTTTTAACTGTGGACTATTGTCTCTTGATCCATTCTTTTATGACAAATAATTATTGGTCAGCTAGAAGATTATACATACAAGTATATAATTTTTAATTTAGGGAGGTTTTAGACATATTTCCCCAAAATAGAGATGCACATGCAGAAGGTTTATTGGGGAGTGCTCTTCAGAATAACACGAAAGAAGTGAGGGAATCAGTGTCATCAGAGGGAAAGGATGAAGTACAAATGCATTTGTAACAAAGCCCTCAGCAGCTCCCTGAGGAAGCTCTGGAGTTGGAATGGTCCTTCAGAAGTGCTTTATTGACGCAAAGGGCTGGGCTTTTGTTCTCCTACTTGTCCTTAAATACAGACTGCTCCTGGGGGCTGGTCTAACCTTAGATGATGTGGCTTTTTAAGCTGAGAGAAAGCTTTGGCTAGCAACTCTCCAGGCAACCAGGGGAAGGAATGCCTTGGTCCTAAATTTGGAATCTGGGGGAGGGGGAGAGTGCATCACAGCATTCACTACAGGGTTTAGACTTTCTTGATTACATGTTCAGAAAACAAAATAGGCTACCTCCCTAATTTATCTCTCCCATGCATATTTTCACACGGTTGCAATTTTTTCTCTGTACTTCTCCCTAGGAGAGGTAGCTAGGAAACCTAAGGCTTACTATCTAGAATGTACTACAATGGTTATTGCAGAGACATGGAGGTGGAAAAAAAGCAATTTTCAGTTTCTAACTTTCAAATTGACATTGAGGAATATAGCCCCATGACAAAAGTTTTTTGCTTTACAAAATCCAGGACTTTGTTTTTACAAAAGAAGATCAGAGAAAGATGCCATTGCTTAGCATAAGAAGGAATGTCTAAAGGGAAATCAACAAAGACTGAGGTGCTGCTGTGGATATATATATATATATATTCTACTTCTGTCACTAGCTGAGCACAGTGCAGTGGCATGGGGGTGGAGAAAGACCCTTCTGATGGGTCAGGGTTCTAAACCAGAGAAGCTATGCACTACTTTCATGGTAGGCACAAGCTCCCAAAATTCTTTGTTTCCATGGCAAAGGAGACTAGACTTTGAGATTTGGTATGCCTAGGTTGATGCGTTACAGGCAGCCTTACAGAATTCCTTAGAACTCCCAAAAGTTTGCTGGGAGTTTGCTCCCAAACTCTACTTATGTGGTCAAAAATCTGACATAAATATAATACTAAGACCAGGCTAACGTAGAAAGAGCTTGAAGTTTTGACAAAGTGATACCATCAATAAATAAGTCATAGATTGTTTGGTTGGAAACCATTTGGGAAAGGTCATGCCTCAGAAATTCCAGTGTGCAGGAATGGTCATGTTCAATGAGGTTTAAAGTATATCTCAATGGAGATGCATGTTGAACATGCACAAATGTCTTTCCCCAAAGACATGCTAATACATTAGATATAATTTAGATGTAGGGTTTGGAGAGTAGAGTACTGACTGATGGCAGAAAATACAGTAAAAATGTAACTTAATTATTGAATTGCAGAAATTTCTCCAGATTTCATAGATTGTTCCCACTACTATACAAAATAAAATCAAGATAGAGATAAGGTTGAAATATTGAAAAATAAAGGCAGTTACATCTGTTGCAAATCTGAGTAAAGAGCTTGAAAATATCATAGTCCACATAGGGGAAAATAAAGCAAAACCAAAAATTATAGTGCAAGAAGGCAGAGAAGAAACAGGAACAATTATAACACTGAGAGATGCAATCATTTCAGCCTAAAATTGGAGGTAATGAGGGTTGAATGAGGACTCTATCTGGTGACACAGCATCCTTAACTCTGTGAGAAGGGCATTTTCAAAGTCCCAGTGTCTGAGGAATATGCCTGCTCAGGAAAGTTTTTGCCTTACCATTGTCAGGAGAGTTTTTCAAAGACTTAGAACTTGACCAAAGATATTACTGGGTATCTTTTCAGTCACCGTTGGGTACTGATTAGTGCGCCTCTGAGGATTATCTGATTGTATAGGGTTTTGTACTTTTATTGTCTTTCTATTGATTATTCTATTTCACAACTCTTAGGTGTAGAAGTTAAGTGGTGAAAAATTGATAATAATGTAAATATAAATGCATATAAATTTTGTTTACAGAAATAAAATTGATTTTTGCCCTGTAGAAAATATGAGTCCAAATATTAAATTTTATTGCCCTATGTATATGATATTTACTAGCTTTGCATCTTTAGCAAATTTATTTCAGTGTTCTTTATATATGTGTGTGAGTGTGTTCATATTTTGAGTTAGTTTTAATATCTTAATGTTTTCCTCATTAATGAGTTAACTTACATGACTGAAATACATTCACTTTATACTTGTATGAATGTCATGATTTTGCATTTTGTAAGTTATGCTTACCATTCCATTTCACTTCAGCTGGAAAATCACTCAGATTCTTGAATTAAAATTTCTAATGCTATATTTGTCACTAGAGGCCTAGTGTGGATCTATACCTCAGTCATGTGCTAGGCAAAACACTTTTAGAATTCCACAAATTTCTTAAATATATTTTCCTCAGGACCAAGCAGTATCTACAAACCTGCCTGCCTTAAGCTCACTGAGCAATTCTTTGAATATTTTCAAGGACCTAATTTCATAGACAAGCTACATGTATTAAACAATTTCCTTCAATCCCCCCTTGGCCCTTAATACAGAAAATAATTTGGAACAGCTGATGTAATTTTACAAACATAGGCCTAAAATGCCTATTGTATCACACTAATATAGGGTTGTTAGATAAAAAACAGGAGGCCTGGTTAAATTTGAAATTCAGACAAATACTTTTTTAGTATAAGTCCCATGCAATATTTGGGACACATACTTATTTACCTATACTAAAATAGTATTTATCTTTAACTAGTATTCAAAAGTAAATGGCACATTGTATGTTTATTTGCTAAACTTAATATGCTGCCTGTACTGAATATATGCCCCAGCAGTCCCTATTTAACTGTTTCAATTGGACTACAACAAAATACTGTAAACTGGCTATAAACAACAAGAATGTATTTCTTACCATTCTGGAGGGTCAAAGACTGAGATTAGTGTCAGCACAGTCAGGTTCTGGTGACAGTCCTCCTCCAGGTTGCAGATTGTCAATGTCTCCACAAATCCCTCACAGTGGAAAGAAAGCAAGAGAGCTCCTTGGGGCCCTTTATATAAGGGAACTAATCCCATTCAAGAGGGCTCCACCTTCCTAAACTAATTACCTCCCAATGGCCCCGCCTCCAAATACCATTACACTGGGGATTAGGATTTCAACATATGACTTGGAGGAGGACAGAAACATCTAGTCTATTGCACTTAGAAATCAACAGCTTGTAACTGACATGTTCTTCTTGCCTTCATTTATGCTTCTTGATGCTGCTGCCCACACACAGGCATCTTTGATTTTGCTGAGGCTGCCAATGTTTGCAAATTGCCAGAGGTCCTCATCTTTGCTTAAAGGTTCCCAATCTTGTCTGCACCTTGGAATCACCCCTTGAGTTTTAGGACACTACTGACACCTGGGGCCTACCCTCAACAAGTCTGTATGGGGTGCCCCCAGGTGACCCTAATTGAAATCAAAATTGAGAATGTCCAGGTGATACTAATGCTGCTAATCTAGGGAACCACTGCTCTACAAAAACAACCACTCAGCTGTGGATAAAGCCAAGGTCAATATACTAGGTACCCTAAGGTTTAAAATCTCTTTCCTATGCCTCAATTCAATTGTAAAAACCCAGTCAACCTGATCTTTACACTCTACCAAGGTGAAAAGGCCTCACTGTCCTACAGAAGTCCAAGTTTCAGGGTCAAATAGCCAACCTCATTAAAACCCTATCTACACATTTATTTTTCCTCTAAAACTTTATCAGCATGACCACCTACAAAAACAAGCAACTCATTTTAATTTCTCTTTCTTTAGTGTTAGGACCTCTTAACATCCCTCTTCCTCATCCAGGTCCTGAGTAATTTGAGGAATAATAGAATATCATCTTATTTTTGACAAATACCAAGTTAAATGACTTCACTTTACCTCTGTTCTTGGCCCACACCTGCTGGGTAAGTTCTCCTAACTCTGCTGTTATTAAACCGGTACATTAGCTTCATATATTAAAGACTAAATAAAAGGTCAGCTTTAATTAGGGGACTGATTAATGTACACCAGAGAAAACTGTATCATGACACCAGAGTAGTAGTCTGAATAAAAGGAGTTAGTTGGGTGATTTACTACTTTACTAATCAATCTTTGACAGCTTAATGGATCCATCACCCTGTGAATCATATAAATGTCAAGTTAACTAGAGTATTCATTTAACCTGAAATGGTCTGCTTACTTCCTTATTTGCCCTATTAGATTTTAAGTTTCTTTAAGAAATGGATTTATTTCTTTTAACTTTACCTCCAGCACCCAGACTAGGTTAATGACACAATGAATATCAGTTGAATTAATGGTAATGTCATATGAAAAATGGCACCACCAAGTTAGAGACAGAAGGACACCTCTATGATCTCATATGTTATAGAAAAGTTCTAAAACACAGAAATGTTGGAAGAACCTTCCCAAGAACAGGCACCATCTCACGTGGACCGGAGGAGGAGCACAAGAGTATGTTTGCACATTTGCTAGATATTAAATAGTTAATAGACCTGGAGATCAGTGCATATATGAAGGCATGTTGTGAGAATGGCTGGAACAAATTTATGAAGTGTCTTTTAATATTCTAAGTGACTTGAAGACTGGTACAAAGAGCTATGCAAGTCTCCAAAGGAAAAAAAATGTTTATTTTTATTGTACCAGTGGACTTTTAAAAATATGTAACACAATAAATTACATTGCTTAAACTGGATCCTGCTCTGATTGACAGTAAAGCAACAGATCTGCAAAACTGTCCCTGCTCTTTGATCTCTTTACCCAGAAGCAACCCATATTTGGGGAAAAAAAAATCCTTCCTGTTACAAACGAGATATTTCTTTTGCTGTCTTAAGGCAAAATAATAATGATGATGATGATGATGATAATACTAAACAATAATAGCAATTCTTATGATAATATCTAAGAGCCTGTAGAGTGACTGAAATCTAGCTTTGTCTTTACCTGAATTACTTTACCTCTTTGTGTCTCAATCCCTTCATCTATAAAATGAGTATATCACAGTGTTTATTTCATAGACTTGCAAAGGATTCTTGAGTTAATCTGTGTTAAATACTTGGAGACTGGCAAAGAGTAAATGCTACATAAACAGTATCTGTTATTAATGACAGCAGAATTTTCTACAGACTTTCCACTTAAATTTATTTTTCTAATATTTACTTACATTTCCAATAAAATGGACTTTGTATTAGTCAATATTTATGTCCTTAACTTTGAATCTTCCGATTTCCAGATTTTTTTAGAAATTTAAATTATGATTTTTATACTCTATTTGAAAAACTATACATGATAACAGAAGCCCAGTTAGCCAAAGTCTGGAAATGAAAAGTTGTTCATCTAGGAAAAAATAGTACTTTTCTACATTTAGAAGCAATTTACATTCAGGAAATAGTCCTTAGCATTCTATGTCAGATGCTATGTGTTCAGAGCATGATAAGGACTGGATTTGTTCAACCATCTCTCTTGACCTGCCATGTAGAAACCTCATGGTATCAAATGCATATCATTAGCTGAGAACTGGAACAAAAACATTCTCTCAAAAACTAATAGTAAATTCTGTAAGTTTGACTTATTGGTATCTTGTCCCTCATGCTAGGAATTTTGCAAAGAATATTGATGCCATATGACAAATAATTTTTGTAAAAGAGTAGTATGATTCTTAAATATTGTTCTTTCTTTAAACTGCCATCTAATTCAGTATAAAAATATCATAAATAAAATTAACATATAATTAGTTATATAAGATACAGATACAAAGACATAGATATATGTAACTATTCTTGGAATATCAGATTTTAACATTTTTACGTTACTTCTAGAATGCTTCTTAAAGAAAACATACACCTTATGGCTAAACAAATCACTGAGGTTATTAATTAATTAGAATTAAAGTATTATTAAGATTAATTTTCTGTTTGACCTGTACTTTTCAACATCAGTAGTATTTTTTTTTTTTTTTTTGCAGTACACGGGCCTCTCACTGTTGTGGCCTCTCCCGTTG